>NC_022030.1:27090041-27128072 GCF_000317375.1 Microtus ochrogaster
CACACACACTGGATCCCATAGATATTTTTTCTCTTCTCAGGGGCCACGTCTGTCTTCACCCAGCCAGAGCAGGTTCACGGAAGAGTCCTCAGGGTTGCCCCGGGCTTCTGTTCCTGGCCCGAGGGGAGGTGGTTCCTTCTCCACTGGTGGGTTGCGTGGACCTAGGGTTTGGATGTTGTTTCTCTACGTTCAGAGACATGATTTATTTTCTATTCAGGTTTTTAAATTAGCCTTGTTTAAAACCGTCTATCTTTTTTTTTTTTTTCCCCAAGGGCAGCTTTACTTTTTGGGCAAGCCTCACATTGCACTCTGTAAAGACACTTCAGCTGAGTCGTTCCTCAGATTCAAGAGTCTGAAAGAGTGAAGCCAAAGTCTATCATAATCATCCAGGCTGGGCTTTATGAAGGCAAGCCTGTCTGTCCACTTCAGACGTAGTTTCGAGCCGAAATGTGCTTTCTCCTTTATCGGTACTTCCTCAGTATGAAATGGTAATGTCGACGGAGGACCGCTCAGCATTCAAAGCCACTCTACCCAACTCAGACGGGGATAGAAGAGAAATCATGGAATTTGAAAGGCTCCTCTGAGGGGGTAGAAATCAGCAAATGTGCGTAAGTAAATACTGTGCAAAGCGTAGTGTGTGGCGCAGGGGAAAGAGCCTACGTGTGAATGTTGCTCCTGGACTCTCTGTCCGCCCTGGTGAGGAAGCACTGCCAGCATCCGAAAGAGAGGTAGCTAGCAAGAAACTGCAACCCAGGGCAGTGCGCCCAGGCACTCCGGAGAAGAGCTGGCGAAACTGACCACGCCAGGTGCTAGCAGGGCGACTCTCAGGGCGTGGCAAAGCGCCTTCCCCGGGGGAGTTTGCCTGGTTAGCCGTGGACAGGGCTTCAGGTGTTGCCCTTTCTGGTTTTGCTGTCACAAGCTTCCCTCCTCTTCTGACTCACCGCCATTTCCACCGAACGGCCACCCAGCAGGTTCAGTGGACAGTAGATGATCAGAACTCCACAGCAGGCCTTCGCTCTCTGGGACTCCGAGTCCCAGGGAAATATAGTCCGTTTCCGGTGTTTATTTGCTATGACACAGGTAAGAATACATTTCAATGATTTAATCTGCAATCCAATTTCCCAGGGATTAAGGCCAAGCAACCAACTCCTCTAGAAATCCTTACCACCCTTCATTCCTATAATAAACATTAAATAGAGGGGAGGAAAAGGAATTTACTCAATGTTTACAGAATGTTTTTAGCTCTTAAAAATCTTTCAGACGGTGAAACACTACATATATTTCCCTGTGTATTCTTTCCTCATGCAAACAAAGAAAATGAGAACCTGGCAGCTACAGTTACAGATCTGATCACAGATATTGACCTAAGATAAAAAAGACATCCATAGAAATAAGTTTCACACAGGTTTACACAGCGTCATTAACCAAACTTCCCTTTGTAGGTTGTTAAGTACAGTTCTATCTTTATTTTTTTTTTTTTGTTTCATTGTGAAGAATTAGTGTTCGCTTGTTTTTCATCAGTTGTACTATGCATGTGAATTGATCAAATGTTAACAAACACCCTGGAAAGTAACTTCCAAGTTTAAAGAGCTACCATCAAGCCATATAGTCCCATGAAATCCCAAAATTGTGATCTGGCTAGAAATTGAATCATACGTCCGCCACCACGGCTATCATGAACCTGTTTGACATGAGACATTCTGAGAATTTGTGTGGAATCGTTGGGCGACAGGACCAGACACAAGGTTAAGAGCACAGAGGTCAACAGGAGGAGAAAAGGCCTGGTGAGGTTAAAAAAGCGGGTAGTCACAGACGAGATTGGTTGAATTTATCCATTGGTAATGAGAGAATCAGCTCTATCTGGTAAAAATGATCTTAAGAGTCCATTGCCATTTTTTGTGGCTTTTTCTTTTCAACAACCTTTCAGATTTTCTTAGGGAAAAGAGAGGTCAGTCTCAGTCTCCGGAGTCTGTTAGGGTTTGAAGGTTATCTTTTTAAAAAGTATTCAAACACAGAGCCTGAATCCCTGTCTCCACTGGGAGCAGAATACAGCAAGAAACACTTTTTACCAAGAGAGCCCCCACTCCCCACCCCCGGTGTCTGTCCCAGACTCAAGTCTCCCTAAGAAATCTATTAGGAGCTGGAATGGAGCTCAGCTGATAGGGTGTTTGTGGGGCATATGCAAACCCCTTGTTCATTCGCTGACAGTATAGAAACCAGGTGTGGTGGCTCATGCCTGAAATCCCAGTACCATGGTGGAGGCAAGGAAGACCAGAAGTTCAATGTCTTCTTCAGACCCATAGTAAGTTTGAGTTGGGCCAGGCTGAGATACATTAGATCATGTCAGAAAGAGAAAGGAAGAGAGGGGATAGAGAGGGGGAGAGAGAGAGAAGGAAGCAAAGAAGGAAGGAAGGAAGGAAGGAAGGAAGGAAGGAAGGAAGGAAGGAAGGAAGGAAAGATGGAAGGAAGGAAAGATGGAAAGAAGGAAGGAAGGAAGGAAGGAACCTTTGAGGTATCCTTTGCAAATCTGAGTGTCTGTGACAACATGGGGAAATGGCACTTGCTAAAATGCTTCACCTGTTGTTCACGTATGTGAACTTCCTCTCATGCCTTGTTATTTACCTAATAAACCTCCTGCTTCTACTACTCTGGGGCTTCCACCTTTTATTCTTATGGACATATAATAAAGCTTCAAATAATGTGACCAAGGTTGAAAAATACATAAATAAATTATGTGTTTTTACATAAATACATAAAAAAATAAATAAATTAAAAAACAAATAAAAAACATCTTAATAAAAAAAAGAAAAATACAAAATAATCTTAAAGGCTACTCTGATCATTATTTATGGCATGTGATTTTAGATTTTGATAATAGGAGTATTTGAAGTGGTCTCAACATAACTGTTGAGGCTTAGATAATGAGCTTAAAGAAACTCTAAAAACAATGTGCGTTACATGTTACAATCCACTTACATGGAATAATACTGTATACAACTGTATAGAATATGTAATGTTTCACTTAGGAAAACCTAAATCTAGCATATCTTGTGCATGTTTGGACTGTGTAGGTATTGGAAGAGGAAGCCAATTGGGAAATATGGCTGGATTCATCATGACCCCGTTACCATCGAACAATGTTGTTTGTTCATTATGAACCTGGGTAAAAGATTCGGAGGCTTAGGACACAGCTCAAAGCTCCCCTATTTTGTGCTGATGGTGGGAGATTGATGGGCAACTTGGACACCATTGAGCAAGCTGCTAAGGGACAACTAAGGTGATATTATAATGGCCATGCTGTATTCTCTCTCTCTCTCTCTCTCTCTCTCTCTCTCTCTCTCTCTCTCTCACACACACACACACACACACACACACACACACTTCAACTGTAGAACCTTCTAAACCAAACCTTGAATTTTTTTTTCTTCCTTTTCCCCTCTCTTTCCCTCTGGCCCTTTCTTTTTTTTTTTCTTTTGAGTCAGGATTTCATCATGTTTTCTTAGTTGACTTCATATTCACTATGTGGCCCAGGTTAGCTTGGTACTCAAAATCCCTCTACAGCCTCTTGAGTGCTGGGATTATAGGCAAGTGGCCATCATGCCCAGTTTAGCAAAACTTCCCTTGTGTGTGAACTTTTTTTAAAAAAAAAAAGCAACCTTAAAGAGGAAATTTTTTTCCAGGTTGCCCAAGTTTGAAATCCCAGAATTATCATTGACTGGTGTTTTTATTTTAATCAAAGGAACCTGGCTATTTTTCTAAGAGTTGATGTCTTGCTTTTGTGCTGATCTTTTCATGATTTTACTGTTGTTTAGGTCAATCTGAGTCATTGGCTCCCTGTTGGAGACTTCGTTTATGATGTCCTGTCCTTCTGTCTCTACAGGCCACTAAAGTTCATTCAGTTCAACTTTGTTTTAATTTTAATTTATTAAAAAAAACTAACTTTTCTTATTTTACATGCCAAATCCATTTCCCACTCCCTCCCCTCCTCCCGCTCCTTCTGCCTTCCCCATTCCCAGCCCCTTCCCACTCCCCCATCCACTCCTCAGAGAGGCTAAGGCTTCCCATGGGAGCCAACAAAGTCTAGCACATTGCTTTGAGGCAGGACCAGGGCCCTTCCCACTATATCTGGGCTATTTTGCTGAATTTTGCCAGATTTGTCCTTGCTCCTCGTCTCTGATCCTGGATAATTGTGGTTTCTATTAAAAAGCTAAATTGTCTGCTGTACAATGTTTGTTGTTATTTGCTCATGAGCTAACTTCCGCCATGGAATGGAAGCTCCCAGGGGACAGAGACTGCCTTTTGTGCTTGCTCTGAATTTCCAATGACACCTAGCTGGTGCTGAAAATTAATAAATGTACTAAAATCAAAACAAAAACCTAATTTATGTATTTGGTGAAAATTATTTTTATGCTGACCGTTGGCCTATGCCTGTAATCCCAGCCCTCAGAAAGCTGAGGCAGGAAGATCATGAGGTTGACAACAGCCAGAGCAATGAAGTGGGACCCTTACTGACTTAAATATAAAAGAAAGAGAGAGAAAGAAAGAGAAAAAGGAAAGGAGAAAAGAAGACAAGAAAGAAGATAAGAGAATAGAAGGGAAAGAAAAGGTGATTTCTCATCTAGTTAAAAAAAAATTTAGGGTGGCGTGCTTGAGGCAAGAGGATAATAAATTGAAAGCCTGCCTGGGCTATAGCATGAGTTCAAGAACAGCCTGGTGAGATCCTGTCTCAAAATAAGAAGTAAAAAGTTATATCTCAGTGGGAGAATGCTGGTTTAGCATACAGGAGACATTAGGTTCAATCCCAAGTTATGGTAATAACACCAATAAAACAATTTAGACTATTCCAGCCATGTAAAAATGTGTATGACCCCAACTCTGTATATTTTTGTTTCCATCTTGACCTCATTTGGGATTTCGGCCACTCGAAGACTTTGTCTTACTTAGAAGTCATGTTTATATATATAGATTATATCCCGACGGCCTTTGAGCTGACGTGCATCTGGAAGATTGTGGATGGTCAAAGGAAAATCAGAAAACAGGAAAACGTAGATGTTTTAACATCTTTTCATTTTCCATGCTCTGTGGGGGCTGTCATCTATAACCAGCCATGGATAGCAACAAAAATGGCTTATCAACATTTTAAAAAATAAATTTCGTTGTGTGCTACACTGTCCAAAAGATGAGAAATGATGCATATGATTCTCAATAAATCCGTGGGAGACTTTGAATCTTAGGAGATAGCTCTATTTATTTTTATTGTGTATTTTATGAGGAGCCTTTGGAAAAGCTTATGTTCCATGATCTGATGTTTATGGTCAGTTCAATCTTTCTTTGAAGATGAGCTACACCCATAAAACAGGTTGTGACTCACCCGGATGCTTACATGATACCCATTTGTAAGGATTCCCATCTTTACAGCCCCGTGGACACACCTCTCTTTGACAAGCCTGAGGTGCCCAGACTCGGTAGGGATGTAAGTATGTGTCACCACAGGCTCAGGATGAGCCTGGCCTCCCATTATCCAAGCTGACCTCAGTGTTTCTGACTATATACACTACTCTGTCTGCTCTGAATATTAATCATGTTGGCTTTAAACTTGGGAGTCTTTTGAAAGAGAAGCTTCCCACTCCTCAACAATAACAAACAATTTAACATTGTGTTTAGCGGCTTGTCAGCTACTCCATCTCTGTCAAAGGCATCTCTTTGGTGATTATATCTCGGTCATGGCTGGGCCAATTTGTAATATGCATTATGGAGAAATGAGGTGCTGTAAAGCAATTTAATAGCCTTTCTTAATGCAGAAGGGGAAAAAGAGGAGGGGGTGAGGGAGAGGGAGAGGAGGAAAGGAGAAGAGCTGGAGAAGGGCTAAAAGTAGAGAGGGAGAAAGGAATAGTAGTAGTAGTAGTAACAATTCGTGGATTCTCTTTTCCCAAATCTTTAAGAGCTTCATGTGGATTAACTCATTCAGCCTCCAGAATGTCCCCTGCAGAGAGTTACTATTAGTATCTCCACTTTTTTTTTCTGGTGCTAAAATGGGCATATAAGGAATAAGGACAATTTTCCACTTTTTTTTCTGGTGCTAGACTGGGCATATAAGGAATAAGGACAACTTTGGGACTTGTTTCTACACAGTCTAGCATGAGAATTCACAGAGGTTTTAAACCTCGATGATGTATTTTTTTTCTCTCTCTATTAATTGCTGTCTGTTCTCTGAAAACAGAGATTGTATTATAGAAATAGATACAACACAATGTAAACTGGAGTTTGAAGCTTAAAGCCCAGGTCCACAAGATGCCCCAACAGTCTGTCTTACCGTGACTTATTTCACTGGTCATATGATCTTCAGCCCGTGAACGGGAGCTGTATGGGAGATGGCAGGTGAACTCTGTCTGAGTTTCCACAGAACACAGACTGTGAGTGTGATGTGAAGTCTTAGCATGGTTGACAAAGGCTTCTTGGGTCCAGCCGATTTCTTTGTCGTCAAGTCTTCTTGATTGCTTCCCTCTCTTTACCTCAGAGCTTCACAGAGATGCGTACCAGCCTTTGAAAATGTCAAAGCATTGGCCAGCAAATACTAATTGATTAGATGTTCATGTCACCTAATGTACATGTCTAGTGAGTAGGGCTTTTGAGGCTTCATTAAGAATTGATTGGTCAATAAGTTAATTCAGCCAAAAGCAAAGGATATAGCAGTAATATTAACTTTATGATACTTTATCTACAGACCAGTGAAGAAGTACTTTGTTTTGGTGGTCAGTATCTATTTTATTAAAGCCAGCAGAGCAACATTCAGAGGTCAAGATGCTTTATGGATGCGTGAGGAATCATTTCCAGCCACCGCTACTTGAGGAAGATGCCAAATATAATGGAAACCTGTCGATTTTCTGCCCAGCAACTTCATTTCATGTTAGTAGATGCTCTTCTCTCATAGTCTCGGCTCCTAGCAACCTACGATAGTTAACTGTATTCCTCATTCTAGGGGCAGAACTTGCGGCGGAAGCTTAAGCCAACCATCACACTGCAATTCTTTATCAGGTATAATTAACTCAGTGTAAGCTGAGTTCATTCATAAGCACTTTTGCAAGGTAGCTTGAATGCTTGGGAATACAGACACCAGAGCTCTTGGCAGCCATTTCCAATGGTGAGAACACTGAGGGTATCAAATTGAGAAAGATAAAGACGAAGCAAAGACAAAAAAAAAAAAACCCAAAACAAACAAAACAAAAACACAAACAACAAAAAAACCGAAGGTCAAGAGAGTCCTTGTTTGGATCTAGAACATATCTGTCCTGTTCAGTTCTGTGAGCTAGTGTATTTCAAATGTTTGTTTTGTTTGGGTTTTCTTTGTTTGTTTTAGCAAATTCGAAGTTTTGGTAAGTTACAATGGAATGAATCCCAGTTACAAAATGCAACCAGAAGTGGAAAAAAAGAAATACAATATATACTACTTTATGTTATCAAAGTGTTAATATTAGAATGGGACGATCTGAAATGGCCTTCCTTAGCGTTTTTACTTCTGCTGTACTCTGTTGGTGGCTAGAAGAAGTCCTGCTACATTGCCATCAGCTATGCCTGTTGACGTGGTGATCCTAAAAAAACAGCTGAATCCGTGCGATATCAATCCTACATGACTTCCTTTGAGAATCTGAACTTAGGGACAGAGGGTAGAAGAAGACTCATGAGCCATGCTGAGCCTGCTGGGAGTTTTGAGTGTTGTGAACGCACGTCTGGAGAAAGGAACAGGAGGTGTAAATCGAGGAGGCGGGGAGAACAATAGGTTCTCAAAGCTAACTAAGTTCTTCAGCTCCCTCTTTCACTCCTCACACTTGGTTGAACATCCTGCCCACTATTCATCTACTCCTCCAGTCATTTATTTATTTGTTCAGAATCAATCCTATAATGATTCTGTGTCAGCACTAGGAGCTGCCATTAAGGTTGTGATTTGGAAGACAAAAATGGCTAAAAGAAAAACAAGAGACAGGCATGGAGGTGCACATCTGTAATCGCCATCTGGGAGATAGAAGATTCTGGAGCTTGGGTTACATCATAAGAAGACCATGTCTCAATAAAAGAACCAAACAATAAAAGGAAGGAAGGAAAAGAGGAAGGAGGGGTGGGAGAAATACATATCGAGAGAGAGAAAAAGAGAAAGAGAGAGAGAGAGAGAGAGAGAGAGAGAGAGAGAGAGAGAGAGAGGGAGGAGAGGAGAGGAGAGGACTAAGGAGGCATTGATCATAGGAAGTTGTCTCCTGGCACAGTTGGAGAAACAGTTTCAAGTGGAAATGTCAGAAAAATGTCAGACAATGAGAAGGTAAGCAAGAGGCACCGAGGTGGTCAGCGTGGCAGGTGCACCGTAAGCCTGGAAGATCGTGGTAGGACTTGAGATCAGAGCTGTGCACAGGACGGAAGTGATGTCAGGCCTTCAAGACCATGCTCAGGACAGTTTGAGCAGACATATTGGAATTGCTTATATCCAGTAATGACAGCTTAAACTCGTGAATATTTACAGTAAGTTTCTGCTTTTTGAAAAGAGTCTTGCCCAGGACTGTAAAGTTGCTTTCTTAAAAAAGCAATTTTTAAGCCAATATTATATAAAACTGTCAATGTAAAGAAGAGATAAGAGCAGCATTACCTTTGAAACACCATTTTAAATGTTTATATTTGTAGTATTTACTTACTGTGGAAACAGAATAATGAGACGTACACTATATTAATGAACTCATGTATACTCTGTGCTATATAGATTACAGACCCAGACTCAAAGTTCAGTTTTATTTTTTGCATTTCACATCACTTACATAATATGGAAAACAATCCCAATTCACACCAATAAGTAGGTGCAAATGGTCCATGGATTTAGCAGCTCGTCTTGGAACCTCAGGATTTTCTTCAAATAAATTGACCTAGAAACTTGAAAGCCAAGCAATAATTATTTTTCTTTAAAATGTTTGGTTCTTACCAATAGCTAACATACCTGTATCCTTCATCACAAATTTAAAATTAATACGTTTACAAAACGTAGAATTACCAAAATTAGTTATTCTATCCCAAAATTAGTTATTCTATCCCAAATTACCTGTTGGCTCTCGGTTAGTGTGCAGATCCGAATGTAAGCTCGGGGAGCGGGGTCAACACCAAATGCATCCCCTGAGTGGAAGCTGTTGGAAACAGCAGAGCAGAGGGTGCTTGGGCCAAAGCCCTTGTCTCCACACGCCATCCTGCACACAATCTGGGGACTAACTTGTTTTGTTACTCTGTTGCGTGCATAAGACAGGGTCTTGCTATGTGGCCTCTGTTACCCTGAATGAAGATCAGGACGGCTTTGAGCTTTCAGGAGGCGGCCTATCTCTACCTTCCCGAGTGCTGGGATTATAAACATGCATTATCATGTCCTGCCAGGAACAACTTTATGGAGATCAACATTACCAGATCACAGATATAGTCTTCTTTATGATAATCCAGTTTCAAGAACATCAAACATGTGCTTCGAGATCAAGAGGAACGCAGAAATTTTATTCTGGTTGTTTTCTATCAACCAATTATTATGTAAAACATTATTTGATTACACATTTGCTTTGTATTTAAAAACTATTTTAAGATTATTTGAAAGTTAGGGTTTTTTTTTTTTCTTTTGGTGGTGGTGGTGGTGGGGTTACAAGATCTCATGTAGCCCAGGCTAGTTTTGAGCTTTCTTAGTAGAGGAGGATGACCTTGAATTTCTGCTACTACCACCTTCGCCTCTCCAGTGCTAGTAGCATAGATACACATCACCGTATCTAGTCTGTGCGGCCTTGGGAGTTGAACCTAGTGTTTCATTCATGCTAGGTAAGCCCTCTACCAACGGAGCCCCATCTCCAGCTCCTAGAGTCCGTCCTCTGTATAACCAGTGCTCTTAACCACTGAGCCATCTCTCCTTCCCTGTAAGTCTGTTGTATGGTTGCGTGGTGTGTCTTGTTTTCCCTTTTTCTATCCATGGTTGTATGACTTTTTTTTCAAGTTTTTGCATTTGTTTTTGTTAGAATCAAATAGTAAAAATATGTTTTGAAATTTTTGACCTTGTGCTAATCAACCTCTTTTTGTCTTCTCATAAAATTTACCAATCACATTATCATGTCTCTGTATTTATTTCTCTAGTGTCTATAAAAGGCCATCAAGATTGAGAAGAAACTTCTGCCCTGTAAGGTAGTTTTGGGGGCCAGAGATGTAGCTCAGTTGGCAGAGGGCTTGCCAGCATTCTCTAAGCACTGGATTTGATGCCCTAAACCTGGGGTGGTAGTACACATGTGTACTCTTGTAATCCCAATATTTGGAAGCATCAAAAGTTCAGGCTACCCTCTGCTATGTTAGTGATTTGGAGGCCAGCCTGGGCTATCTGAACCCTCTCTGAGAAAGGAAGCTCTCATTTTAAGATACACATATAGTAGGGGGAAAAGCCAACTTCCTCCAAGGCTGTCTTGCACCGCATTCCAAGCTTCAGCCTGACTGTGTTATCCCGCTAACATGCTATTTGCCTAGGTAAGGACTTTGCCTTATTTTTAAAGTACTACATAGCAAGTAGGAGGCACTCAGGATTTCTGCTTGCTTTTTGACAGTGCAGGCTGAGCGAGCAGCATGAAACTTAATTCTCAATGGCCTTAGTTAGATGAGTCTGTAGATTAAATTAATATAGGTCGGCTGAATGCAGAGGTGAGTGGTTAACCTGTGTTCCTATAGCGTTACTATTCAGCATGTGGTTTCATCTTTTTTCTTTTTAAATCCGACTTTCAAGAGGTGTGAGATTGCCACCTCCTTCCCCCCAAAACCTCTAAAGCTTTTCAGGTTCTCTAATTTGTGTAATGGAACTGCTCCGCCAGTGGCCAATTTTGATGTCAATTGCATCTCTATTTTGTTCGCACACCTTCTGAAGCTTCCGCTCTCAGGGGCTGACGTCTTAAGCGCTGACAGCAGTGGACAGATTCACTATGATTTGCATGGATGCGTAGGTTTATTAACGTTGGCCCATTTTCAGTGGATGCCATGGATAACTTGAGTTTCATTTATTCAATGACTGATCTGTTAATTAGTTTCTTTGCATACATGGAATTTGGGTGTGGATGTAGTTGTAAAAAACAAAAAACCCAGGATGAGAAAATTGTGGAATGAAGACGACATTTACATGTTAAACATATCTAGTTACTATCCAGGGTGCAATTCTGTTCAGAACCTCACTAAAACTAACTATGTAGACACAAAGACTCTATTAGCCTGTCTTTTTAAGACTCTCTTTGATTGGATGGGCAGCTTCCTTTGTCCCCGTGATTAGCTCATCTCTTCCTTCTATGCTTCTGAGGTGCCACTCCCAATCCTAACAGTGAACCTTTGTGTTTCTTGGCCAAAGCCTTACTGCTATACCCGAGTGCTGGCTCACTACCAAGGGCGAGACTCTGAAAACTTTATGGAAATGCGGATGCTGGAGAAGCTCCAGATGGAAGAACGTAATAGGGATATGGTCTGCACATAATACGAATACGGTCTTAAATATCAAGGAGCTATTTGGTTTCATAATCACAGCTGTCGTGTTTTCCTAAATCACCTGCTTCAGCTGAATGGCTACTTTGGTGAGTGATCCGGTCTACACTGTGGGAAGGCCCTGGGAACAGTGATCACTAAGGGTAAATTAAGCTCCTTGCCAGTCAGATAGAGACCTATGGCGCGTTTTCTCCTTGCACATGGTTTGCTGACATCCTGACACTGACTGCCTGTGGATGGGACCCTATGTGTAAATAGGATGTGTGAAGATGGGCTACGTTAAGATGATGCCTCCAATGATTATCCAATGCAAAGTTGTCATCCCTGAAGTCATATACATGTCGACATATAAAACAGACTGTGAGCAGGCTATACTTATGTATTTGTACATATATAACATATGCATATATGTAACAACAATAATTTTAAAAAAGGAACCACCAATTTGAGAGGAGACATGGGAGAAGTGGGGGGGGGGAGAAGGGGTAAAGAGGCCATCCTGGAGAAGCTAGAAGAGGAGGATGGTGTACTTATATTTTAATTATAAATATACGTTTTAAAAAAGTTGAGATGATCCCAGACTTGATTGGGAGTAGTCCCTAATCCAAGGCCTGATAAAAAGACAATATAGAGATAGACCCACAACAGAGGAAACACTGGCCTTGTGTATTTGAAAGCCAATAAATGCCTAGGGTCACTGGTATCACTGACATGGGAAAGCGTTGAGCCGACCAGTTCTCCCTAATGCTCCTGAGATGCCGTCCATGCACTGACTTCTCAACTTGGGACTTTCAGCCTCCAAGATTGTGAGAAAAACCATTTCTGTTGTCTTATCTACTAACGTCATAGTAATTAGGCACTGCAGCCCCAAGACTAATATTTGAAAAGGAAAATGGAGGATGATTCAATCATAAGGAATTTTGACCTTCTTAGCCATTGTATTCAGAGCCCCGCCCCCAACCACCCCATCCAGAGACGGTTGAATTTCGCAAACAGGATACCTTTTCATGATTTCTCCATTCTTCCTTTATCATCTGGAGGATAGATAGGAGCAATATGGGTCACCTCATGCCTTAGGCTAGCTGAGTTATCAGGGCACCTTTCCATTGGCCTTTTTGGGAAACTGTTTTCCAGATCCATAAATGTCTCTTTCCTTAGAAGTGCTCACCCTTGGCCCTGCCTCCTCAGACAGTGCCTCCACTTCCTCTCTCTTCTCCCCAGTGTCTCTATCGGAATGGAACTGACTAATGTTGTGTCTGCTAGATTCTTGATATCTGCCATCCAACATTGGGTCCTTGTGTAAATGACCTTTACTGAGTAAGGATATACGGTTATGTAAGTAGCACATCTATTTTTTTTCTCACGGAATCTCATTGTCGGGCATGACTTTAGAACAATAGACAAAAACATGAAGTGGAAATTTCATGCTGGAAAGGATAGATAGTCTAGGCAAACACACCTGTCAGATCCTTAGGAATTATTACATAGTCACATAGCCAACTGCCCACTGTCTCCTGTTCCTGAACCCTACTAGTGGGAGGACCCACAGCATCCCAAGAGCAAGATACAGTAAGATAGACCCAGAAGCCTGACTACAGGATGCTCTCACAATTACCTCCCAAAGAGAGCAATAAGCTATTGAAGTAAGAGCTTAAATCCACATCCCAGTCTGAGGATGTTTTGATTTTGCTTTCTCTGTGTAATTGGCCACTTTAATACAATATCCTTCTGCTCCACAGCTATTCCCTCTGTCATCCAACGATGTGAATGGAAGAACTCATGCATGTAACAAGACGCATGAGGCTCCCTGTTGCCATTGCATTCTGCATTTCTTTAATGTATCAATGGCTCAAGCAGATGGCTGGTAAAGATTTGTTTTTGTTTTTTTAAGCATGGCTATATATACTAAATCTATATATACTATATATACTAAACATATACTAAATATATTTATATTGCCTATGTAATCCCTGACTTGAGATGGAGTTAATTTTTTAACTATAAGATCAAACAAAAGCAATGGATAGTCGGTAGAGATCACATTGTAAATTGTGAATTTCGATCTTCCTTCCACTCGGCAACGTTTTGATACCCTCCTCTGATCCTAGAAGGTGGCAGCCAGTCAGTACTCCCACCTGCTGACACGATCACCAGGGCAAACAACAGTTACTCTCCGGATTAACATTGTTGTCAAGATCCATTGTTTGACAAATGGGATACATTAGCTGTTTGGGGTTTTCCAATTGATGATATTTTCAACTTAGAGTGTGCTTCTTGGGAAATAACTCCATCACATTTCAGGAGTGTCTCTATGCAAATATTATGCTTGCAGGTTACTAAGTAAATTGCTTGCTTGTAATTATTTTATTCTTTGAAGAAATGGTTGGCTTATTTGAATAAACAAATTGATGGACTCTTTCTGGCGTGGAGCAGACAGCACTCAATTCAAGGGGGAGATGCTCAGGACTAACTGCATATCCATCATGACTCCTTCTTCCACAAGTCTGCGTTTTTCGGTTACATTTTCTGGGGTCTGGGTGATTGAATAGCTGTCTCTTCTCATTGAGTCCCCACTCAGGAAATAGCTCCTGCGCGCGTAGCGCTCTAGCAGCGGGACGTAAACAACGACGGCTCTTACTGATTTCCTGCCAGAGTAAAGAGCTGTAAGTAATTTTTGAAATAATAATGCTGGACTAAGTGATCATCCCCAGTTAATCAATGTGAAAACATCCTAGGACGGAGGTATCAGAATCATGACAGTATCAACCCTTAAAGGAAGGTTTGTTTCTCCTTAAAAATTAGGCGTAGTCTCCAGACAGAGAAAGCAGGAATTTTTCTAAGGGCCAAAGCGTGTCGGAGTTCAGGCTCTGGAGACAGAATATGTGGGTACATATTTCCCTCACTATAGGTATTGTGCCTTTGGGAAAAATACTTTCTTTCATGTCCTCATTCATAAAATGAAGAACATAAAAATATCTCATATGGTTGTTAGGGGAGTCACTACTCATGAAGGTCAGCCGAGTGACTGCTAGATAGTAAGCACTCAAAAACTGGCATTGATCGGGCCAGCAAGAGGGCTCATCAGGTAAGCAGGTAAAAGCGTCTGTTGCCAGTGTTGGCAACATAAATCCATTCCTCAAGGCTTACATGGTGGGAGGAGAAAATGAACTCCTTCACATTATCCTCTGGCCTTTGTACTTGTGTGTATCCCCCCAAATATATATAAATAAGTAAGTAGGTAAAAAAGATGTAAAAAATGAAAGTGGGAAAAAAAAAGACAAAAAATGAAAGTGGGTAAGATACCAATGTAGAAAATAATAGTGTCTATTGTGATCAGCATTGTATTTCTTGGGGGGGCGGGAGTAACAGCCTCTTGGAACTTGTGGATGAGGTGGCCCTAGAGTTGAAACTCTGGTCAAGTGGAAGCTTGATGAGAACAGACTGGGGGAGGCTTGTGAGTGCAGACAAGTATGGCAGGGAGCCAAGATGTCTGGCACTGAGTGACTGGAGACAGACAGCTGTAGAAACAAAGGATTTGTTCTCTTCCTTCAGTCATGCTCAGAGCTGATGCCGAAGATTTGAGTTTATGTCCCATGCACACATCAAGATGTCGGCTTCTAAAGAGGTCTTCCGATTCCATACGAAGCGACTGTCTTTAGAAAACATTGGACAGGGTTCAAATCTTTGCTACTGTGTTTTTTATTTATAGAAAGTCAGACCTCCCCGCCCCCCCTTGCCTTTGACTCCTGCGGTGGCTGAGGGAGCAGACTCCTCCCCCTTACTAACTGCAGCACTTGGGAAAGTGGACCCTGCCCCTCGCCTGGGCTGGCGGGAGAGATGCCCCTCGCCACCTGTGGCAGGTGGCAGAACTGGCCCCGAGGTCACAAGAGCGGAGAGCTGTTCCCACAGCACTTGGGAGAGTGGCTCCCACACCTCCCCTGAGCAACACAGCAGAGCTGGCCCTAAAGGTGGAGTTTAGAGGTGTAGGTTTGGGAGAGCAGCCCCTGAGGATGTGAAAGCAGGAGAACTGGCCCCGCCCCTTGGTCACTGCAGCAAGGGGTGAACTGGGGAGCTCACCCTGGTGGTGAAGACAGGGGACAGCTGGCGGGATGACCAACCTGCAACTGCCCAGGCCCAGAACCAGAGCTATGAGTTGGTTCCCCCACCAACATCCTCTCCATCTACGATCTGCTGGAGCACGTGAAGGGGCCAATGCTGCAAACCCAAAGCGACAGGATCGCCACAAAACAGGACAACAACAGGATATCTAAGAGAGGGCGCAGTGAGGGCCCGGCATTGATAGTGTAGCAGAAACCAGAGACCGCAAACCAAACCACTGACGCTTTGCAATGAACACGTGCACATAAAGATTTATGGCTAAAGGGTTTACTGCAGGACTCACTGTGTCACACTGCAGCTTCGCATGACGAGATCTACTTCCTTTTTTTTTTTCTCTCTCTTAGGTTTTATTTTATTTGGGACAGGGAAGGACACAAGGGTAGAGAGCGGCGATGTAGGGACAGGACATGAACGGAATGGAGATGGATGATGTGGAAGACACAAAGAATAAATAAAAAGAAAGTAAAAAAAAAAGAAAGTCAGATTCTGGCTATCAAAGATTATTCAAAAACGAATGTTTGTTGCTGGGTTAGAGCTGTACACAAAGACCTGGCAGAGGCTGAACCAGAAGAGAGAGATGATGCCACGATTCAGGGATGGTGAGTCGGATGGTGGGGTCATGTACAAAAATGAGACAACTAAGGAGTTAACTTGTCTCCTAGGAGTAAATTAGAAGAAAAATATCAGTACTTAATTGCACAGTCCACTATTTTGGACATACCTTTTATGCTTACTGTGTATAATGGCAATGGTTTTGGTTGTGTAATAGATTCAGGGAAAACCGAGGAGCGTGGGAAGTAGTACATGCATAAAAATGCAATTTCTCCTCATTTTGTAGCTTTTGAAAACTGAATCCCCAATGTGAGTAGTTGATTTGTCTTAAGTTAAATGTATCCACCATGAGATTCTTAAAACCCTGTTTGAATCCTCATCTTTTCTTAGCTAGGGCAAATGTCAGCCTTTTTTTTTTTTCTCTTAGTTTCTGTACATTTTCATGTGTGTTGACACCTGAAACATAGCCTTTTGCTTTAGTGTTGAGGCTTGAACTTCAGGCCTCACGCATGCCAGAGAAGCTTTTCGCCACTGAGCATGTCCCTAGCCCGGCTAATGACATATTTTTATTTTTTTTATATAGATGATGTAACATGCATGTTGCACGTACTTTGTTTTCTACAAGGCTTTCAATAGTTTTCGCTAGGATGCGTCTAGGGAAGTAGAAGCAGATTTTCTTATATTTGTGTCTGTGTCTAAGGCAACTGGCCGTGTTTTCTTCTTGGAAAACTCATGGGGAAAATAGCCACATATGCCACCAGCCAAGGGAGTTAGCTTCTTGACAGCTTCCTCTCTAATGATGATGAGAATTGTCAATGTAGGGACAGTCCCCACTCACATGTGACTGTGGTGTAATCTACAGGATAATAGGGAACACCTGGCCTTCTCTATCTAGGTGACATAGTGATTATGGAATTTTATTGCAGTAGATTAATTTGTTTCAAGGTAAGTTCTCTCTTGGAGTTACAGCTATAACTCCATGTATTGCTAGGGGTAATCTGGTTGTCAGTCATAAAGCTAGGGAAATCCATTTCTTCTTTCTGTGTACATACAAAATGCCGTTTCCAAGACCCTTGCAGTTGAGGTGAGATTGAAGCAGTATTAGTGAAGAGGAACCCTGCAGTTAAGGTGAGGTTAAAGCAGTATTAGTGAAGAGGAAGCCTGCAAGCAACTTATAGGCTGAACTTCTAAACGGCTTCATCTTCTCTTTTCCCGCCTTGGCGAGCGTTATAATTTATATATGACCCCGAGAAATCAGGCTTTGAGGCTTGGTTTTGCAGCAGGGTTCACAGATGATTGGATCCTAAGGTGTCCTCATGAATGAAAAAAATTCATGGACGGGTTCAGAGCTGACTGGACTATCAGGAGTTGTGACTCAGGCTGGGGAAGTAGGTTCCTGAGGGACATGACTTTAAAGGAAATATGCCTTGTCCTCTTCTGTCCTTCTCCTTCTCTGGCTGCTTTTGGATCTTCATGAGGAGGTCAGCCTTCTTCCAGGACACCTTCCACTCCGAAGCTTCTGCACTGATTCCAACAGAGAAACAATGGAACAAGCCGACTCTCATTGCTTAAACCCCCAGCCAAAAAAAAAAAAAAAACCTTTCTTCTTCAAGTTCCTTTTCTTAGGTATTTTGTCAAGGAACTGAAGGTGGACAAGCAATGATCAGGAAAGCTATCTCGGAGATCATCCACTATAAAATCTTTTAAGTCTGACTGTGTGTATAGCTTCCTAGGAGAGCTGCCAACTTACTTCAGAAGGGGTCTGAATGAGAAACATGGGTTTTGGTGTTAAGCATCTGGAATTTTGTAGATGTTTGTTATAGCAACTACAGAGAGATTTTAATCAAAAGTGAAGTACTATCATTTAAAGATCTAAATTGTATGAGGCTTTCTTGCCCTGTTAGAGGCAAGGACAAATCCCTACTTAGCCCGCATTTCTCAGAGAGAATAGTTGAAATGAAGTAGAATGCTACTATAGGCCTTCTATTTATCACCTGTTATATTTTTCTGGGTATTACAAAAAGCAGTGGACTCAGGAATAAACTAGCTGATTCACAAGCAGAAATTAAAGGGAAGATATGGAGTCTAGGGATGTTTGTTTGGAAAGTGTCTTGAGAACTGAAACAAGAAAAGCTGAGATTTTTTTTTTTAAAAAAAAAAACTTGTTGGTAGAATCAAATAACCAAGGGAAATCAGATTAAAGGTATATCACTCTCTTAGACGATTATCAGCTAATTCTTGCTGGCTATTTACTGATAAGGAAGATTGCCTCATCCTCTAAGGGAAACTGTCAAGAGAGACATGAGTATAAAAAAAGGCAGAGTTGACTTAGGAATTATATCTAAGATGTAAAATTGAAGTACGCATGAGCTCATGGCAAATGCATTGGAAGCCTATTAAGTTGCGGACGGAATTGTATTGCCAAAGAACTGGTGAGTCCAGACTAAAGATACTGTTTTCTATTGCTCTGATAAGGCCCAATGACCAAAACAACTTATACTAGAAATGGTTTATTTGGGACTTAGAATCTCAGAGGATGGATGAGTTCAAAACAATTGTGGTGAGGAAGGCAGCAGCAGGAAGATAGGCATGGCATTAGAACAAGAGCTGACAGCTTATATCTTGAGGCAAAGCCATGAGGCAAAGAATTCTTGAAACCAACCTCCAATGACACACTTCCTCCTAATTCGTCCCAAACTCTTCTATTAATTGGAACCAAGTATTTACATATATGAGTCTATGGGGGTCATTATCTTTCAAACCACCAAAGATACTTGTGACTGCTCAAGTTTCAAGTAACCTTTGAGCCTTATATGCAGATGCCATCGTTGCAGTATTTTTTGATGTCACCCCCAGTCCTATGTCATTTAAATCCTGGTCCATTCACTTGATTTTAAAGGAACATATAGTAAGGAATCTAAAATCCATGTGTTGACGTGTTTTAAAGTCTCAAGGGAGTCATGCTCTGAAACATGTCCATAAGGCACAAATAGGGATGGTGATGTGTAAACAAGGTCACTCAGGAGGTGAAGTCAGATGCCAAAAAGAAAAATTGACAGGCAGATTCTTCCAAGGAGAAGAATCAACCCCAACAAGAGCTGCACAACTTAGGAAACTGCCTCCATCTGACTCGTGGAACTGAAGAACAATCACGGACCATTGTTGCGGCAGTTTGAATGTAACTGGCCCCCACAATCTCATAGGGAGTGGCACTATTAGATGTGGCTTTGTTAGAATGGGTGTGGCCTTGTTGGAGGAACTGCGTCACTGTGGGGCTGGGCTTTCGGGTTTCCTATGCTCAAGACACTGCCCAATGTCTCAGTTTACTTCCTGTTGTCGGCAAGATGTAGGACTCTCAGCTTCTACTCCAGCATCATGTCTGCCTGCACACTGCCGTGTTCCCTGTCATAAAGATAATGGACTGAACCTCTAAAACTGTAAACGAGCCCCCCAATTAAATGCTTTCTTTATAAGAGTGGCTGTGGTCATGGTGTCTCTTCACATTAGAAGGAACCCGAAGACAACAGCCTACTGTGCGACTCAGATTCTTATGTACATGTAGGAGTGTTGGTTGCCGTGTTACAGGGAAAGTGTCTTTTGGGCCCACTGTGCCTAACTTTTCTGTTCATATACAGGAAGAACTAGATTAGGCATATCCAGTCTGAAGGAAAGGACTGCATTTTGCTCATAGATACAGGACTTTGAATTTGATACAGCAGCCTAGAAAGACTGCAGGAGGACTTCTGAAGGGGGGACTGTGGAAACTGATTATGTGTTCATTTATCTTGTTTCTCTCTCCTGCAACAAAGTAAAACCATATTTGTAGCAATCCTTGTATTTGTTTAGGGGCCATAGACGTGAGCATAAAGGATTTCTTCAACCATGTCTGCCTGCCTTTTCTTCCTTTTCCTCGGCAGTGGTGGAAGCCATTTGTGAAAGCTGGCGTGACAAAGATGGAAGGAACTCTTAGTCCCAAGTTGGTACTTGGTGGAAAACCTGCTCAGAGAAGCCCTGAAAACTTTTAGGACTGTGATATGAACAAAAAATAGACTTTTATTTTGTTAAGCCATTGGGATTTGGGGTTGTTTGTGGTAGCGGCTAGTATAACTCAAGAAGACTCATAGTCCACATATTTCTGCCCAAGAGTAATTCTCAATTGGATTTTGCTGTATTAAAAAACCCACCCATGTGTGTTTGGGGGGAGGGCGGTCGATCTCAAGACATCTATTTTCATCAATCAGACACAGGAGGAGCCAGCTTCTTTCTCTCCTTCCTTCTTCTTCATTACCGATCTTTTCTTGTTCCAACTTCAAACTTGAGCTATTTATGGTATTGGTCTTCTATCTGCACTTGTAGGGATATCCGGAGATGATATGAATGAGGTTGGACAGGCATGTTGGATGGCGACTCATAAGTAAAGATAATTTGGGGTCAAGGGTTTCTCACATTCACAGCTGGCTATCAGCAACTTCTTGCAAATATAAAACTTTTTTTTCAAGGAAGTCCTTATATGTCATTTACTTTTCAACTGAAACTTTTGTAGAGCATCAAAAGTTTCAAGAAAATATATTTTAAACCACTTCAGAATGGTTTGATGGGGGCTCACTCACTATATAGGCCAACCTGGTCTCAAACTTGTGATTCTCTTTCTTTAATTTCCTAAGGGCCAGGGTTATAGCTGGACACCACCATGGTTCAGTTTTTAAGTGACTATGCAAAATTCCTGAGGTTGAGTAATTTGTAGTAAGGAGGAGCAGTGGGTTGCGTCCAGCCACCCGGCTAACTTAACCCCCGAAATAATCACACAGAAAACTCTATTCATTTAAACACTGCCTGGTCCATTATATCTAGCCTCTTATGGGCCAACTCACATCCTGATCTAACCCATTTCTCTGAATCTGTGTTTACCATGAGGTCGTGGCTTACCGGGAAAGATTCAGTATGTCTGACCTGGCAGCTTCATGGCAGGTGGCTCCATGGTAGCTCTCTCCACCTGCCTTCTTCCTCCCAGCATCCAGTTCTGTCTACTCCACCCACGTAAGGGCTGCCCTATCAAAAGGCCAAGGCAGCTTCTTTATTCAACTAATGAAAACAACACATAGAAAGAAGATCCTCCTACACCAGGAATTGATAAAGTAAAGAATTACCTGGCCAGTGGTTCTCAAGACTTGAAGCTCAAAGTTCAAAGGTATCTTACTATACACTATGGTGAAAAAAAGAAGGGTAAGAAAGCCAAGGAAAAGAGATTGAATTCACAGCTTCCACCCTTTCTTAAATTGACGTTAGTTGGTTTGTAAGCAGTAAGCTTTTATCAACTATGAACCACCATTAGTTGTACCATCTTCCAATGTTGTTGTATCATCAGATAATATTCCAACACATGATTTCTGGGGTGATGGACACATTCAAAACATAGAGTTAACCTTTTGCTATAGAGTTAACCTATATATTCATACAAATCAAAATAAAAAGAAAACTTACTGAGCAAAATTTGCTTACATTATGAAAGTCACCTTTTGACTCCTATGAGTAGTCACTTTTACTAGGGTCTTATGGAAAAATCAACCTTTAGTGATGAAATCTCAGTTGTCACTTGTTAGTAGATAACCAAAGTGTTTAGACTGAGTGTACTTTCTTCAAATGACCAGCTATCAACCATGATAGTGTACACTCCACAAATGTCCATACTACAAATAACCACCTAGCCAAGCGATTTACAAAACGGTCCTGAAATTGAGAATAAACAGCAAGAAACTGTTTTGGCTCTGGGCTCCCTAAGCAACACAAACTACCTGATCTTCGGGCCACCAGATGAAAATGGGTTAATGTTAAACGCTTCTGTTATCGAGGTAAACCCACAAGCGTTAACTCACAGCAAACCTTAATTCGGGGAAATTTGAATCTTTGTAACAAAGACCTCCATATTTATCTCGTCCCTTCTCCTCAGACACATTTCCTAGGCTTCTGCTGGTATCCAAGAACAGACATGCTGTAGCGATCATACAGGTAATAATATCACGACCCCACGGCGTCTCCCCAGTGGGAATGCAATCAGTCCCACCAGACACCTTCCGCTTCTCTCCTGTAGCTTTTCCTATTACTTCTCACTATGGCAACAGCCCAGAAATGTAACCTTCCCTTTATTTAAACCAAACAACCAACCAACAAACCCCAATTTGATTTAAATTATAAAATCCAGACTAAATTTAGTCTGAGGATGTATTTGATATCATCTCATCTTTAATTTTTCTTCTTGTGCCCGTTTCTCTCCAAATCAGGAGTTCGGAGCAGTGAGGCCGAAGTACTGGGTGTTAAATAGTAAACATGTGTTTGGAACTGTTGGAGGGAGTAGGGATCTGGGCAGGGGGTGGGGGGTATGAATCTATACAACAGCAGATGGAAAGATCAAAAAATGAAAATCATGGGTCTGAATACAGGGGAAATACTTTGAAGCTTAAGTGTTTTCTTACCAGAGGAAACTGATTTCTCCAACGTTATTAACATAAACTTGGGATGAATCAGCCCCGCGTGTGGATGAGCCCAGGGTGAACTGCTGGGAAACAGCCAAACAAATCTAAGACCGGGCTGTTCCTGTTCCACAGTCTCAGTCCCTTTTCTTCTACGTGGAGAGCATGAACCCAAAATAAACCCAAAAATCTGAGCTGGGAACATTACTCAAGACTAAGATTTCTGAGTTAAAAGACAAATGGGCCATTTTGAACCACGGAGGATAACTCTGTAGGTATAGAATCTCTCAGTCATCTGCTCTGGCATTTAATGTCCTATGGTAGTCTGAAACCAGAGAGTGGGACACAAGAGGCGGGGAAGGGTATCAGGAAGTGGGGAGAGGGGGGGTTCAAGTGATACGGAAGTGGAAAGGAGGCTACAGGGTCAAGGGAATAAGGAGGCAGTGGGGGAACACCAAGCAAAAGTTGTTTGAAAGGAAGTTCCATAATGAAACCTAATACCTTGTATGCTAATAAGAATTTAAAATCCCTGTGATTCTGTATGGTGTTAAGTATCTTGTGAAAATAGATTCATGAGATAGTGCCTTTTTCGCCAAGTGAAAAATTCAAATAAATTCATGGTTTGCAATTATAACTACTATCTGAAATTTTAATAACTTCACTAGGCCCCTTTTTAAGGAGTGTTGCATATTAGTGGGGATTTTAAAAGATTTTCTGACCAAACACTGCCTGTCCATAGAGTTTTAAAGCCCCAGTAGCTTGTAGTTTTCAGAACCTTTTGCCTTTTTTTTTTAAAGGGGGTTCACCACCATCTGTCTCCTCTGGCCTCTTGTGAATGACTTTGGGGATGGCTTTCCTTCTTCCTTTGCTGTATATGTTATGATGATCTCATTGCACAACACGTTGGACGCTGTGAATTTGCTTCCATATGGAATGAGTTAGCAGCTATTTAATTTCCAAAAATGTTTACGAAGTCTACAGCCCATTGTTATTTTTAGGGAAGTCTGTTCAGATCTTCTCCAGACGGTTGTTTCAGGACCTCTGAGGGCTCTTCTTCTCCTTTTCAAAGTCCTCCAGAAGATGCAACACTGCAGAGCTGTGCTGAGCTTTGCAAAGATTAATCTAAAGACCCATAGCTTTTTCTATTAATCTAAAGACCAACAGCTTTTTCTCGACATGCAGTAGTTTACAGTAGAAGTTAGTTTGCCCTTGGTCACGTAACCAGTGGATTTTTTTAAATTCAAAGATTGATATGTAACCCTTAGTTTTAGAATCAATGAGCCAATATATTCATAACTGACAATGATACACATAACATTTTAAGAATCATAAAAGCCCTTCATATATTTTTTTTTAAAGCTGATTTGAATTGATCTGTTCTTTGTATGGAGCCGAGCCTTGGAGACAATGCTACAGCTATGTTTCCAATCTCATGACCGCTAGATGGTTTACATTTTGTTTTTTTGGCCTGTTAACTCCCAGTTACCATGTGTCAAGGGTATTTTCACTTTTAGTAATCAGCCTTCCTCACACCTTCTGAAAGCTCCTGGGGGTGAATGTTGAACATGCCCAAAAGCTGAGAGGTATTTCAAAGGTGAAAAACGAATCCTCGTAGTTACACTTACTTTTTAAAACAAGGACGCAAAAATGCAGTTTCTCATTCTCCATGAAATCTAAGCAAGGAAGTTGAGAAAATAAAGAAGTTCACACATCTGTTTCTGCCTATTTAGAAATCTGCGTCTCTCCTGAGTTGCTCTCGTTCGATAATGTTCTGCTCGTTACATGATTGCTTAGTCTTAGCTGTACGAGAATATTGGAATGGCAAGCATGCCAGTCTGCTGGCACTGGCGAAACATATTGTGGGTGAAACTTATCTCAGGGTGGCCATTTCAAGTGAGACAATTATGGAAAAAGGAAGCGTCATGAGAAAGGAAGTGGAAAAGGAAAATGATTCACGCAAGCCGGCACCATTCGGTTCCTGATAAGCTTTGTTGTGGGGATCTTAATAACATCACACACAGTACCTGCTTGAAAAACATCGCAGGCAAAAGAGTCATCTGTAAGAACTTTCTTTCTTCCTAAAGTAGTGGGGATTCACTGGAGCCTTTCCCTCCCCTGTTAAAACATTAATTTTAAAATAAAACGAATTTGTCAGGCTCAGGAACCGGTCCCTTTCTCTGGATGAAAAATAATTTTGTTTTGATTTATGCATTTAATATTTCACACTGGAAATGTAAAACTACAGCAGTTATTTTATAGTGACTGAGATCAGGAAATATGGGGGTAATTCATTATATTTATTATTTTTCTTTATAAAACTATAAATCAATGTTATTGAAAATTAAATGTATGGTCTACTGTGAGGGCATTTTTTGAGGTATAACAGTGCTTTCCATAAGACTTTGTAGGAGCTGACAGAAACCTGAATTATTCATGAGCTTTGGATTTTTCCTTCAACCTAATCAAATTAATAAAACAATTTCAATTCTAAAAGCTATTAATACTCTGTGGATGTGAGCAACAAGCATGAATTTGTCTGCGCTTTCTTTTTGGATTTTGTATACATTGGGGAGTCACCAAACTCAAAATAAATTGATTAAAAAAAAGCATATCACCATATAGAGTCCCCGCTGCCCTTGTTTGTGCGACACAACAGGGCCAAGATTTTTGTTCTTCCTTTGTCGCTGCTCTTCAAATGAAGATGATTACTCATGTCTTCTGAAGGACCTTTCAAACTCCTTTTAAAAGAAAAACAGTTTAGAGTAGCATTTTAGTTCTTAGGATTAATTAGCATCTCATGTCCTGGATGGAATTGTAACATGTGATTAGACAAACATAAAAACAATATAAAACAATTATAAATTACATCATGGGGATGGTTGATGATAAGAAAATTCCTTAGCTGTTGCTGAACTGAATTGACTTGAAATTTTTGGCTTCTAAAGCAAAACAGAAATAAATTGGTTACATAACCCTCATTGTTTAACCCAAACACAAGCACAAACTTTTGTATGTGAGAAAAATTATTTCAGGATGTAAATTAAAAGAGAACTTTTTATGTGGATTCTTGCATTAGGGATTCCACCCCTCACCCCCAATAAACAGCATCTTTTTACTTCTGCCATATCTAAAGAGTGTTCGGACTGACCCCCTGAGTCTGTCCTCTTTGCTAACTGATGATTTAATATTAAAACATAATTCAATGAAGACATTTTTAAGGGGCCGCACGTAAGAAAGTGTAAGTATTCCGCTTGTCAAAGATCTCACTTAATACAGGGAAAGAGTTGGGCGAGTCTGGGAGAAGGGAGTGCTTTCACCTCCCCTGGGCTAACTCCAGATGTTCTAAATAGGCTTTTAGCGAGTGCTGGATCGCTGTCAGCTTCAGGGCACAGCCCTGAACCCAAACCCACAGAAGAAAGTGAGGCACAATTGGTTTGTTGAGCCACTGAAGGCTTCTCACCCAACCAGAAGGCACGTTGCTCTCCTCCAATCACAGGAAGCTGCAATGAGGCAGGACTCCGAATCTTCCTTTCTGCCTGGCCCTTAAAACTGTAGCGCGTTAGGGATTGGAGTCAACCAGAACGATGTTTATGCTGCCTGTGAAAGCAGGGCCTGCATTCTGATACTCCTGCCAAGAAAAGTTAGCTGCAGAACACATGTAACATACCTAAATATATGGACGAGCATTATTTCTAAAATGTCCATTTAAATGTTGGAGGAGGCCTCCCAGATGTTACCAATTTTGATGGAAATGAGATCAAGTAAACCTTTGTGAATTTATGAACTGATGAGCCCGGTGCTTAAGACATTTATTTGTTTTATTGTCAGAGAAAATTCAACTGTTTAGTCGAAATAAGTAGGATGTTTGGCATTTCTGTTTGCATAGGGGGAGAGACCACAGCTTGTTAATTGAACAGCCTCCTCCCCAGACTGTGTCGCTGAAACGGTTTTAAAGTAGGATTAGGAAAAGGACTTTGTGGAGGCCAATTTAAATTTGACCAGTGCCTGCCATGATTTCCCTTATGTCCACTCCTCCTCCTCAGCCCGTAGTGATTATATTATTTGAATTGTTTGTTCTACAGACACAAGAGGGATGTGTGAAAAAGGAAATAGGATGAATGCACACGCCACCTGTTAGGTCACATGGGGTCTCACTGCAGCAGGGCGCGCCCTTCCTCTTCTGCAGCTGGTGTCTGTGAAAAGGGACGGCAGGCGCAAAGAAGGCAGGTGACTGTGGAGGAGGAAATAGCACTGTGGGCGTCCTAGAAAGGAGGCGAAGATAAGATAGTTGAGGAACAGTGCTAGGTAGCATTTGAATCTTGGAGTTTAAAGGGCGTGTGCCGGAGCGCGAGGAGTGTAGCTGTGGGCCTCCTAGAAAGGAGGCGAGGATAAGATAGTTGAGGAACAGTGCTAGGTAGCATTCGAATCTTGGAGTTTAAAGGGCGTGTGCCGGAGCGCGAGGAGTGTAGCTGTGGGCCTCCTAGAAAGGAGGCGAGGATAAGATAGTTGAGGAACAGTGCTAGGTAGCATTCGAATCTTGGAGTTTAAAGGGCGTGTGCCGGAGCGCGAGGAGTGTAGCTGAGAGCACCAGGACCGTGCATTTTGAGAGCGGGTTGCTCACTAAAGGTCTCTGGTCTCCCCTTCTAACCGAGAAGGAACTAAACAGAGAATAAATAGATTGGAGATAGTTTGGGGGGCAGTAAGTAAGAGTGGGCGCCTTCAAAATCCTAAGTGATGGAGGAAGGTCATTGGTTAATTCAATAAAGAAGCTGCTTGCCCTGATAGGTTAAAACATAGGTGGGAGGAGTAAACAGAGCAGAATGCTGGGAGGAAGAGGAAGTGAGGTCAGACTTGACAGCTCTCCTCTCAGGGGCAGATGCCTCAGAAAAACACGATGCTCCACTCTTGTGGGCAGAGGCGAGAGCTCTGCTCTCTGAGGCACACGCGATGAAGCTCCGACCCAGGATGGACGTAGGCTAGAATCTCCCTGGTAAGCCACCTTGTGGGCTACAGCAGATTATTAGAGATGGGCTAGTCCAGGTGCAAGAGTTAGCCTAGAAGAGGCTAGATAGAAATGGGCCAAGCAGTGATTGAAAGAATACAGTGTCCGTGTAATTATTTCAGGTAAAGCTAGCCTTGCGGGCAGCGGGGTGCTGGGGACGCAGCCCCACCGCTCGTATTACTACACCTAAGTGATTTATGAAGTGCTTTTTCTTGACTGCTGTCTTTGGACCCCACACTGGGAGGCCTTCAATTTCATAAGATGTGCAATTTCAGTGGGGGTTTGTGCTCCTATTATTGTTTCATAAGTCCAATGGTAACCATGTCTTACATCTTTGTTGTTTTCTTCAAGTCCAGCCTCAGAGTTTCTCAGAGACCTTTTAGGTTGTCATAAAATAAATGATATGCCCATATATTACATGCTATATAATGTTTATTGTATGTGCATAAATGTTTTGAATGTGGAAATGAGATGAGGAGAGAGAAGAAGAAGAGAAATGTGTTAGTTTCCTACACTGGCTGTAATCACATTATCATGAAGAAATGGCCTCATAAAGAGAAATTTCTTCTTCTGGTGTTCTGGAGACAAGTCTATGATAGAGGTATTGGCAGAGCCACACTCTCTCCAAACACTCCAGGGGAAGAACCTTCCTTGCCTATTATAGCTTCTTATTGCCCTGGGAGAATGTACCTTGTTTCATGGGGATTTAACACCAACCCCTGCTTCTGTCTGCACATGATCACCTTTTCCTTCTTCCCCTCCTTTTTTTTTTTTATAAAGACACCAGTAATCCTGGACAAAAGGCCGGTCCTAATCTATTGTGTGCTCATTCACTTTTTTTTTTTCTAATTTTTGATTAGTTCTTTGAGAACGTTGCACGATGTGTTTGGAAAGTATTCACCTTCCACCTCCAGCTTGTCTCAGCTTCTCCTCCTTTCCGTGCTCACCAAACTTCATTTTGTCCATTTGGTTAACCCAGCAAGTCCAGTTTCTGCCTCTGTGAACCTATCTTCTAGGTCTGCAACCATCCCACTTCAAAGTCAGATTCTGATGCCTTGGGGTTTAAGGCATGTATACTTCTTTTAAGTGTGTATAAGTCAACCCACAATGGAGACCTATTTCATTTCACTTGTTTGCTTACTTTGGAGGTGTATCAGGCTTTGTAAAACCAAGATATGTAAAACCATGTTTTTGCTTTTGCAAAGAGCAACCAGGACTCGCTTGGCAGCACTGTAGCTCTTCCTAGTTACAGTGATACTGACACTGAAAACCAAAGAACGTTAGGGGAGAAGGAAGGAAGCAATTTGGGGGAGAGACTGTGGCATCATTTTTAAAACTGGAAATAAAATAAATTACAATTCTAATTGATCATTAATGCCAATGTCCCCCAGATAGCCCAGAGGCTGTCATTTACTGCTATGAAGTTACGGAGAATGAGTTGGGCTAGCTATTTTTGTCGGAAGTTTCAAACATTTATCTCTAGACAAAGAGCCCGTGGGAAAGCAATCTTCTGATCTAAATTTCCTTTGCTTGGATGGAGATGTGGATTCACCATTCATTAGTTTAATGACCTTGAGTAAATAAAACCATCAATCTTTGCATTTTTTGGTGCATTTGTAAAATAGGAATAATAGTAAATTAACCATTAATTTAATAGGGCATTTTCGTATAAAAGCTTTTTGCATCCTGTAATGTTATATAGACCAATGTAAGAGTTTAATTCTGGACAATGCTGTCCTGGAGCCTACATTTAACAACCATGGCAGTTATGTGACTCCTGAAACTCAAACTGATTCTGTTGAGCTTCAGCTCATCTGCATACTCAGTGACCTTCACCTCCCTGTGCTTCTGTTTCCTTATATGTAAAGTGAGGATATTAGTATTTACTTTCTAGGTTGTTAAGAGGATTAGACAGCCAATAAACCCAAAGCAATTAGGATAAAACCTGGCACGTAGTAAACACTCAATAAATATGAACCGAGGTTGTTATTATGATTACTATAAAATCTGGCATCCAGGTCACCCCCAATGAATTCTCAGGGTGTACGATATTTAGAAGGAGGTGAAATTGGTTCCAGACATACAGATGTAAATTTATTTATGTAACATAACTATAGTCACCCATGCACAGACACAAATACATCCACACAAATGCAAAGATTTTGTGCACACATAGATACTGGCAGTGATAAAAGTTGGGATGTTTGTGCTAACAGGAAGCAGGACAAGGTACCTAACAAAGTTCACACTGAGTTTAATTGGCCATGGTGAGTGAGGGCCTGCGGAAAGCAAAGGCTATTTAAAATACTCATGGCCATAAGTAACTAAAAGAGATTAAAAGACCAAAACAATTAGAAGGCTGTTTTTTGCCTAGCTTAGATGACAAGCTTCCAGTTAGTAGCTGAACCTGTCACTGTCATGTTGAAACCCCCAAGCTGTCAGCAGGGGACTCTTCCGGCCTTTTCACAATTAGGATGGGGAGGAATAAGTTACTGATGAGCACAATGGGAGAAAGAATAGAGATGATCACGTGGTGTTGTGTTCCCAAGGCTTTTGACTTTAGAGATACTTATTCACTCTTAATTTGTGAGTCTAATTGAATTTAAGAGTTAATAATTTCATTACTCAGAAGTACAATATATTTATTTATTTGCTTTTTAAAATTTTTTTTGAGATAGAGTCTTGCTATGTAATCAAAACTGGGCCCAAACTATCTTTCCTCCTTTCTATACCTCGAGTTTGCTTTAAGGTAGGTGCCACCATGCCTGCACCAGAAATTCTAGTGACTTAAGAAGACTTGTGTAAGTAGGACGTTCTTCTCTATTCGTGGGATAAAACCCATCGATGCCAGTGTAGGTGAGGAGAAATGAAGCAATTGAGAACTTACTTGGGCCACTGATTTTTCTTGTCTTCCATGTGTACCTGTTATCTGTTCCATCCTTTCTCAGTCCTGGTAGAGCAAAAGAGCTGCCATGGCTCCAGACTCTTCATCTTCTCAGAATAAAGTGAGCATCCCCTACAGACCCATATTGTACTAAGTTGGCAGTTTTGCTCACATCCACCCCTCATAGCAACTCTAGGGTCCCAGGAAAGACTTACCCTGCATCCGTAGGGTACTAGTTGAGAGTACTGTGGAGCCTGAGATTCAGGAAAGCGTAGAAGATCAAATAGGTCTGAGGACTGTTCCTTGCAAAAGGAAGTCTTAGACAAGCACTACAAACCTGCACAGGGCCAGTGTATCTCTAATAACTGCCTGAAATATCTGTGGTATGACTCTGTGCAGGGCTAATCATGTGGGTTCTAGGAGCTGGTGATTTGAGCAGGAGCAGATCTGTTCTGATGATTGTCAGGTGACTGGAGATCACTTTGTGCATGTTTGGATGTAGCTGAGAGGGGATATGGCCACCTTTGATCTTTTCCATATCACGACCTGTATTCCAGCTAGCTAGGTTGGGGATTGTGGATGAGCAAGATGAGCCTCTCTGAAGGCTTCTTATCTAGAAAGCAGCTCAAGTCTGTTGGTTCTTCCTTTCATATTAGTATGATAAATTCATATGTTTAAAATCAATTTTTAATCAGTTCAAATTTTTAAATGGCTTTGACCTTTAACAAACTCTTATTAGATTTTTTTTTTGTTATAGTGCTAAAGGAATATGAGGCAGATACTTAAGCTGAGTTAATGTCCTGTCTTTATCAGTTGAAAATTCTAGCTTGGTGGAGCAGGGAGCTCCTGTGGCTCCCAGAGGAAAAGCTATTCGACAGTCAATGGCTGATTGGGGAGGAAGAGTCAATTTCTTGTGTGAAGTTGCCACCGGTGGTTGGCCTATGGCCAATAGATGAGAGTCCATACCATTGTGTATATATGAGCAGCACTAGATTCAGTGGTTATAAAATGCAGTTCCCAGGAACTGCAGACCACCCAGGCTAGCTAAGCAGATAGGCTAACAGCACATCTTCTCTTCTTCTTCTGTTCCTCCAGGTCCAATGCCCCATTCTCTTCCCCAGCTCCTCAGCAGATTGCCTGTTTCAACCTCTCACTCTCTGCTTCCTTTCCCAGTGGACGAGGCAGATTTTGGTGGAACACCCTACTTTCCTCCTTCCCATGGAGGTCTGGGGCACCCTTCCAAATCATCCTAATTCCTAAGCATCAGCTCCCAAAACACAGAAACACATTGTACCTAGAACACCAAGTGACCACAGCTGGAAGTACACCAGAAAAAAAGAAATCCCTACCAGTCAACACACCCACCTAAGAATCAGAGAAGACAACAGAAAATAAGGGAAAGAAAACACCTAGCCAACAAATACAAGACCAGATATCAGTACTCAGAACTACAGTCTTTTAAAATCCAAATGCCTAGAAACCAGTGTAAAAGCACAAGAAATACCAGCTAGAACAATATGTCTCCATGAGAGCCCAGCAACCCTACCACACAGTCTTTGAGTATTGCAGCATAGCTGAAGCACAAGAAAAAGACCTTGAAACAGCCGTTATGATATGATAGAGGATTTCAAGCAGGAAATGAATAATGCCTTAAAGAGATCTGTGAAAACACAAGGAAACAGGGAGAAGAAATGATTAAGACAGTTCAAGACATGAAAGTGGAAATAGAGTTGATAAAGTAAAGCCAGACTAAGGGAAATCTGGAAATGAGAGTTTAGGAATGAGAACAGGAGCCTCAGAGCCAAGTCTCACCAATAGAAGACAAGAGACAGAAGGGAGAATTTTGGGCATAGACGACATGAAATAAATGGGTACGTCAGTCAAAAAATGTTAAATCTTAATATCTCTTGTTCAAAAAACTCAAGAAGTCTGGAACACCATGAAAACGCAAAATAATAGAATAATAAGAATAGATAAAAGAGAAGAAACCCAGGTTAAAGGCATAGAAATTATTTTTTAACAAAACCATAGAAGAAATTTCCCTAGCCTAAAGAAGGAAATGCCTATCAAAATACAAGAAACATATGGAATGCCAAATAGATTGGGACAGAAAAGAAAGTCCACTCAGTACATAATAACCAAAATGCTAAATGTACACACAATAAAAAGAATACTAAAAGGCACAAGGGAAAAAGATCAAGTCTTATAAAGACAGACCTATTAGACTAACACCTGACTTCTCAATGGAGGCTTTAAATGCCAGAAAGGCCTGCACAGATGTTCTACAGATGCTAAGAGATCTCAGATGCCAGCCCAAATTATTATACCCAGCATAGCTTTCAGTTACAATAAATGGAGAAAATAAGACATTCCATGGTTAAGAACAAACAAACAAACACATAGTCATAGTTAAGTGATATCTACCTATAAATACAAGTCTACAGAAGGCTCTAGAAAGAAAATTCCAACTTAAAGATGTTAACCACACTGAAGAAAATACAAGGACTAAATAATCCCAGACCAACAAAAACAGGACACACATGCACACACAGACACAAAATAACAGGAATGAACAAACACTGCTCGTTGATATCATTCAATATTAATGGTCTCTATTCTTTAATAAAAAGACACAGAACAACAGAACAGATACAGAAACAGTATCCATCCTTGTGCTGCATCAAAAAACCACTCTTAGCACCAAGTATTTACCTCAGGGGAAAAGGGCTGGAAAAAGAAATTCCCAGCAAGTGGACCTAAGATCCAAGCTGGTATAAGTGTTAAAACATAAATATAAAATAAAAAAAACAAAATAGAATCCAAACCAAAGCTAATCAAAAGAGATGGGAAGCCAATACATACTCATCAGAGGAAAAATCCATCAAGATGATTTCAATTCTTAACACCTATACCCCAAACACAAGGGTGGCCACTTCTATAAAAGAAGCATGATTACAGCTTAAGTCACATATTGTCCCTCACACGGTGATAGTGGGAGACTCCAATGCCTCCCTTTCATCAAAAAACAGGTCACTCAGACAAAAACTAAATAGAAAAATATAGGAGCTAATAGGTATTTATAACAGATATATTATACACCCAAAGAACCTAACAGTTACTTATAGAACATTTCACTCAAACACAAAATAGGTCTTCTTCTCAGCACCTCATGGAACTTTCTCCAAAATCGACCACATACTTTGACACAAAGCAAGTCTCATCAGATACAAGAAATTTGAAATAATCCTTCCATACCATCAGATCACAATGAATTATAGAGCTGGATATCAACAGCAATAGAAATAACAGGAAGTTTACAAACTCATTGGACAACTCATGGAAATTAGACAACTCTCTACTAAATGAAAAATGGGCTGAGACAGAAAAAAAGAAAGAAAGAAAAGACTTTCTAGAATGAAAATGAATGCACAGCATATTCAAACCTATGGGGAACAATGCAAGACATGCTAAAGGGAAAGTTCATAGACAAAGTGCCTGAACCTTTGAGGTCTAAGAGGAAAGTTTGTAGTTATGAATGCTTATTTTAAAAAACCAGAGAGATTTCAAATAACCTAATGATACATCTCAAGTTCCCAGACAAATGAAAAAAAAAAAAATAGCCCAAACCTAAAATCAGTAGATGTCAATAAATAAAGATCAGAGAAGAAATTAATGAAATATTAACTGGAGGAATATACAGTCAATCAAATGAACAATTGACTTAAAAATAAAATAAACAAGGTTGAAAAATCCATATCCAAACTAATTGGTAGAAGGAGAGGAGACCCAAATTAATAAAATTAGAGATGAAAAAGGTTACTATAAATTCCAGTAGCATACAGATAGCAGTAGGTAGTAATTTGAAATCTTATGTTAGAAAATACTAGAAGGTCTAGAATAAATGGATAAATTCTTAGATATCAAAATTATATTTACATGATATAAACAACTTAAACAGATTTATAGAAAAGTTTAGGACTGGATGGAGTCAATGTTTAATTGTATTAACCCCCTTTCAAAAAGCCAACACAAATGTTCCTTAAATTATTCCATACATTAAAAAGTGATATAATATCACAAACTTCATTCTACAAAGCCAACCTTACCTTGATACCAAATGGCATAAGAACACAACAAAAAAAGGCTCCAGACTGAAAGGGTCATGCCATTAAGTTGAGGCTTGGCACTATGAAGAGTCTATGAGAGGCTATTGGTGAAAGATCCGCCCAGTTGTAGCAAAGAACCCCAGCATTTTGGAGATGCCATTACCATGGGAACATTGCCAAGAACAGCAGTGGCAGTGGAGAGGAGCCAACTGGTGGCCAGATAATAAACTGTGTGTGCTGGAGAGGGCAGAGCTGGGGAAGTGACCCAAGCCCTTTGGAGGAGTCCAGAAGATGGTGAGTGAATCCCAGACAACTGGACACTGAGTTATTTATACTATTGGGGTTTGGTTTTGCTTGGTTCAGATTGTGACGGTGCCTTGGTTCTTTCCTCTTGAAGAAGGTGTTTTATTTAATTTTGATTTTTAAAGGATCCTACAGATGAAAGACTTGAACTTTTAAAAGATACTGGATATTTTAGAGACTGAAATTTTAATGTGTGTGAATTTGTAAAGACTGTGGAATCTTTAAAATTATTTTTGATTTTAATGTGAGATCTTGGGTAAGAATATGAAAGGAAGGGACTGTGACTTGAGAGTGGTATAACTGTGTGTCAATTTGACAAAGGGCCAGTCGTACTGGCTGGTTTTGTGGGTCCGCTTGACACAAGCTAGAGTCATCAGAGAGGAAGAAGCCTCACTTGAGGAAATGCCTCCATGAGAGCATTAAGCTGTAAGGCATTTTCTCAACTAGTGATCAGTGCAGAAGGGCCCAGTGCATGGTGAGTTGTATCATTCCTGGGCTGATAGTCCTTGTTTCTATAACAAAGCAGGCTGAGCAAGCCAGGAGAAACAAGCCAGTAAGCACTCTCTTCTACAGGCCCTGCATCCACTCCTGCATGCATGATCGTATCCTGATGAGTTCCTGTTCTGACTTCCTCCAGTGATGGACTATGATCTGGAAGTATAAGCCAAATAAAATCTTCCTTCCTCAACTTCCTTTTTGGTCATAGTGTTTTGTCACAGCAATAAAAATCCAAGATAACACACTGAGTGAGGTAACCCAGATCCAGAAAGACAAATATGGAATGTATTTGCTTATATGGAATTTGGTTACATCTAATTGAGTTGTTGGCCAAAGGGGTAAAATGTGAATTCCTAAACAACCCAGGCTGTTGCCAAGGCTATATGTTGCTCTCCATAAACTCACAGCAAAGCCCTATTGCTTAAGACAACACCCACACAGCTCATTGAACATGGGGGAAGGTGAGCTGGTATCTCCAAAGAACCATTACCCTTCCATTCTAGTCTTTGGTACAGGAAGGTACTCTGCATGTTACCAAAGGAGAAATGTAAACATCAACCCAGCCACAAAACCTTTGATCTCCCATGGTATCCTGCCTGAAAGATTTGCTAATTCAGTGGTGAGACAAAGCTTGTGGGAATAATCAACCAACACCTGATTTGACTCAAGGTCCATTTCATGAGATGGAACCCATATCCCACACTGCTTGGGTGACCAAGAGCCTGAGAATAGATAGCTCAGGAACCTACGGGGAATCAAATACTACTGCTCTACAAAATAAAAACAACAAAAAAGTAGTAATGACATGACTCCTAATGACATTCTGCTTTACCCATAGGTCAGTGCCCTGCGCAGCCATCATCAGAGATGCTTCTTCCTGACACAGACTGGAACAAACACAGTCTGAGTGAGAGACCTCGGACCACTCCGACCAAAACAGGATGTCTTCATCAAATTCTTCCCCTCAAGGCTCAGTGAACCCTGTGTAAGAGGAGACAGAAGGAGTGTAAGAGCCCAAAGGAATTGGAGGACACCAAGAAAACAAGGCCCTCTCTGTCACCATTATGACGTACATATGAGTGCACAGAACACAGGGCTTTTACAAGTGTGTATCAGCTAGGAACCTAGAACTGAAAGGAAAAGTGGACAGGTCCCCATCCCTGACCCAGAAGCAATCTCCCGTAGATGGCCACTTGCAGATGAAAATTCAGTTTCCTCCAAGGGAGCGTCACTAGGGAAACAGACTGCTCTCAGGGATAGGCTGCGTGCCCAGCTGTAGACGGCCAAGAGAAATGAAGCAATGGCATCTTTGGACGTTCCTTGTCTCACAATGTCATGTCAGGGCGCCCCTACCTTTTAAAATTTTTATCTTATTTTTAAAAAATATAATATGTATATTTTTGTATATATGTATATATATATGTAATATATATTTCTTTTATCTTTTTATGCTACAGGCTTTTTTTTTTTCATACATAGCATGACTCCCAGCTTAGTGTTTTCATTGGATTCCTGAGTGTGCAAACAAGTGGGTCACTGTTTCTTCACTTGGGCGCTTTTCATTCTGTTTTATTTAATTCTTAAATTTAGTCTTTGGTTTTCTCATTATATTTTCTTTCTTTCCTTCTTTCTTTCTTTCTTTCTTTCTTTCTTTCTTTCTTATTATTATTATTTTGGTTTTTTCTAGACAGGGTTTCTCTGTAACTTTGGAACCTGTCCTGGAACTGGCTCTTGTAGACCAGGCTGGCCTTGAACTCACAAAGATCTGCCTGCCTCTACCTCCCGAGTGCTGGGATTAAAGGTGTGCGCCACCACCACCTGGCTTATGATTTATTATTATTGTCTCTTAGAAACATATTTGTTTTCTAATGACAGAAAGGGAAGCAGAATTCTAAGGGAGGGGAAGTGGAGAGGTACTGAGAGGAGTAAAGGTGTGTGGGGGGAACTATAATCAGGATATGATATGAGAAAAATATCTATTTAATAAAAGAAAGAAAAATAAAAGAAGAAGAAGACATGAATCAGAAAAGAGAGAGATGTGTTGGGTGGGAACCAAGGTGATTTGGAGGGAAAGGGGACGGGGTAGATATGATTAAGATACATGGCATGAAATTTTTGAGGAATAAATAAATTTGACTTGATTCCTAAAAGAATATATACAATGACTTAAACAAAAACAATATTATGTATAAGTATATGCATGAAAACTCATTTTAGTGACAATGGGATTCTTGAAAAATAATGTGATTCTTTTCATTTAGTCTTTATTTATGTGCACGAGTGTGACTGTGTGTGTTTATATATGTACATGAGTGTTATGACTATATGTGTTTATTTATGTGCACAAGTGTTGTGACTATGTGTTTACTTATGTGCACGAATGTTGTGATTGTGTGTATTTATGTGCACAAGTGTGTGACTGTGTGTTTATTTATGTGCACGAATGTTGTGACTGTGTGTTTACTTATGTGCACGAATGTTGTGACTGTGTGTTTACTTATGTGCACGAATGTTGTGACTGTGTGTGTTTATTTATGTGCATAAGTGTGTGACTGTGTGTGTTTATTTATGTGCACAAGTGTAGTGACTGTG
>NC_022030.1:27128172-27150711 GCF_000317375.1 Microtus ochrogaster
TATGTGCACGAATGTTGTGACTGTGTGTTTATTTATGTGCACAAGTGTGTGACTGTGTGTGTTTATTTATGTGCACGAATGTTGTGACTGTGTGTGTTTATTTATGTGCACAAATGTTGTGACTGTATGTATCTGTGCACCATATGTATTCAGTGCCTACAGAGGCCAGAAGAGGGTATCAGACCACCTGTGACTGGCTTACAGATGGTTATGAGCTGCCGTGTAGGTGCTTGGAATTGTATCTGGGTCCTCTGGAGGAGCAGCCAATATTCTCAGCTTCTCCAGCCCCTTTAATCATAAAGAACTGTAACTATGAATGAATTTATGCCAAATCTGACACACTGTTCTACAAACAAACTGGATTTTACTTCATTGTTTTTTATTTAAGTAAAGAGATTTTTTTTCCTAACGTGAAAATTAGGCTAATATAAAAGTTTTTCCTCAGTTTAAGATCTTTCACTACACTTTATTCATTTTGTATCTCTGTATCTGTATGTTCACATGTCTCTGTATTCTTGTGTGCATGTGTGTGTGCTTGCACACGCACACACACATACTTATGTGTGCTTGTGCTGTAGCATGTGTGTAGGGATCAGGAGACAAGTGTCTGGAGTACAATCTCTCTTTCTAGCGTGTATCTCTTCAGTATTAACAGTCAGTGTTTTTACCCACTAAAGTCATTTTGCTGGTTGACCAGTTCTTACAAGAAAAGATCGCCATCAACATGAAGGGAAGCCCCCCTCCATTAAAAAAATACTTAAGAAATCAGAAGTAGATACTACAATGATGTTACTACGTACCTTTAACAAAAATGTGTTCCAATTATCATGGGAATTGTTTAAAAACATCACAGTTTATTGTTATTTTATAGAGCTGAATGTTTTATTGTATTTCATATATTTGTTTGTGGACATTATAATGAGTTAAGACTGACTGAAAAGCTACATGGTTAAAAGATTTCAGAAACCCAGAAATATTATTACGTTTACTAGAAATTGTGCTACTAATTCTTTCAGATGGGGGTATGGTATTCATCATTCCTCCTGGAGATAAACGTGTGGTTCTTCTATGCTCTCCAAGGCCGATGCTGTATTGCTCCGTGTTAAAGAACAATACCCATGAGTGTATGCAATACAATGCCCTTATTACTAGGCTGTTGGCCAAGCATCCAGCATTCACTGGCAAGCTCCCCTCTATTGTGCTATAACTTGGTGTCTGCATTAGGACAACAGTCTGGTTCATAGCTGACCAGACTGAGGTGGGTGGTGTTTTGCTAACAGAGCTGGGCTGACCTAACCAACTACTCTACAAAAAAAAAAAGTCCTAAGAGAATCAGTGTGTTCTCTCACAGAGAGGGGCCTGTTCCAGCCATACTATTGACTGTTCTTGTGTAAACGGTCCAAGTATTAGGGGAACCGACAGAACACCGTGTGAAATCAACTTGGGCCTCTTTCTCTTAGACACTCCCAGTTAGAATCCCGATTGTCGGATTAGAGAGGATCCAAGAGAGAGGGCAACCCAGACAGTAAAATATCTTCTATAGCCAGACGAGATGTTTTAGTATCTACTTCTGCAGCAGCCCATCTTTTGAGGAGTCTTCTGTGTCAACACAGCTTGGCCACTGTGATCTCTGCCTAGACCCCGGGAGCTCTTCATGGTATATCCTAGGAACAGAGAGCTCAGGACTTTGGCCCAGTACCGTATCTATTCTGATTGGCCAGTCCTGGCGCTGAGCATTCTGACTCTACAGAATATCCTCTGGACAAACAGACAAACAGTGAAACTTCATGAGATCAAGACCAAAAATTAAAAAAAAAAAAAAATCTCAGTAAATGAAAGCAATTAAAAACGGAGGACTCTGTCCCCAGTGCGAAGTCAAGTGACCTTCAAGTGAAGTCAGGTCCCCGTGCATCCGGAAGGAGCATCTCATTACTGCCTGGGAAGCCGCTGGTCCTTATTCGTCCCTCCTCCACTCTTGGAATTGGTTCTGTTTACAATTCTTGGTGGGGCTCAGAGCAGTTGTTCGTCAGTTCCATGGTGGAGCCTTTCTGCTAATGAGCGTATGCCGGAAACGCGTGGGCAGAATGATAACAACCCACCCACTTCGGAGCTTATTTTAGACAAGGCAAACATGAGAAAATTAAAATTAATTAATGAGCAAATTAAGAAAAGTGCCAAGTAGCCTAAACTAGGGACTTCTATTTATTTATTTTTCCCTTTTCACCTCGAGTCTTTTATAAGCTGAAATTGTGTCTTTATTAATTCCACGTAGCTTCCCCATTGCTCTGGAAATAACATCCTCACCTGCTGTTATGGCCCACATTGTTCTCCATGACGTGGCCAGGGATCGGATCACAGAACAGGCCAGTGTTGTCTCCAGTCTGACCTCAGGATGCTCTTGACCTTGAGGTGCTCAACAGGTCCTTGCTTCATTGGCTTTTATACACGCTGATCCCACTGTTGCAAACACACCCCCATTCCCTCCATCACCCGGCTCTGGCTCCATCGTTCATGTCTCTAGAGATGTTCTTGGTGGTCCCACATGTATGGTTCTTACAGGCACTGTTTCATCTATGGACCTGTGGTTCTAGTCACTATTTGAAACTGAAATTTTTGACTGTCTTATTCATGCAGAGTGCATGTTATCGAGGACGAGGACTTCTGCTGGCTGTCAGCATTATAACCCAGCAGGCAAAAGTAGTACGGTGTATAAAAGACATTGTAGAGCCAAAGATCTCAGCAGCCAAAGAGTTCAGTCTTGACCTAAGGAAATAACTGCCCACAAGTGGTTGTGGTAGGTGTTAAAAGAACTAAAACATTTAAAATTAGCTTAGAATGGAGCTCGCTGAATAAGTCATATTTATGTGTTTACTATTTGCATTTTTAATTATGGAAATTACAGTACAAGATACCAGGCTTTGCTGCTTTGATGATCTACCGATCTTTATTATGTAGAATAATATCCTCCTTGATGTTGGCACTCAGAAATAGATATTGAATTAGTCTGCTTTGCTCATTTGTGATACTGTTCTTTCTTCTTACATCTGACCAGGCTTTAGAAATCTGTCTTGAACTAGGATTGAATGATGGTGACCTCAAACAAGGAGGCATGCAGGGAAGTCACATGACTACCCTTAGATTGAGACTGTATTGGTTCTAGGATGAATGGATAGAGTTCCTTGACATGTCTGCTAACTGACCCGCCCCTGCTTTCTACTGGCCGCTTAGAGGAGCCAGGAGGGTGGAAACGAGGAGAGCTATTTCTGATTCTTTCTGCTACCCTGGGACTCAGTTTTATCTCTAGGCCTGAGGTGTGTTCAGATCACAGATAAGAAGGACTGAGAAATTATTAAATCTCCCTGCTTTAATTAAACGCTCCTCAGCTGACTAATAGCAGCGGAAGAGGTGCGAACTTGAATTCGCTCTGCACTTCTTAGGTGTTAACATCGCCTGAATACGAAAATTAAGCACTAGCGGTTTTTCTCACTTAAAAAAACATAGACTAGAACAAAGAAAAGGATGTATAGACGGGGGTTTTCAGTAGCACCACCGAGGCTATTAAAGATACTCAAAGAGAGAGCTGTAATTATGTGAAAAATATTAATTTATAATTTAGAGGTTTGTTTCATTTACAGTGTTGAAATCTGAGTCGCATTGATTTTTCTTTCTAACCCGGATATCATTTAAATCGGTTGTCATAGCTTGGTATTAATGAGATCATAGTCAGGGGATGGGTTTCTTTTCTTGCTCGCTGAGTGAGGTAGCACATTACAGAGACCCTCCTCTGAGACCCCACCTCTGCTTGCCTCACAGGCCCACACTTCTTTGTTCACAACAAAGGGCGCTCACTCAGTAGTTACTTAATAGTGAGTCTAGTGTGCAAAATATAAGAAACATTAAATAACTACATGGATTATAGCATACAAGGACACTTAAAGTGTGAGAAAATGCATTTCTACTAAAAAATATTGAGAAAGTATAGTTTGTAATATAGCCCCTTATATGAAAAGCAAACAACCAAGAAGGTTAAAATCTGTACTTTCCATAGAGACTTCGTCATAAATCTATACTGAGACATAATTGACAAATAAATGTTGAAAATGGGTAGAGAGTGTGAAACTTTAATATATGTATGTTGTAAAAAGTCTCAGTCTAACTAATTTACATACCTTACATGCTTATATTTTTATGTGATGAGAAAACTTAAATTCTATTCCTGGCAAATTTCAAATGCACAGCAATATTAACCAGAGTCATCAGGCTGTGCACAAGGTCTTCAGAGTTTATGTGCTCCTCATATCTAAATCTTTATACCCTTTAGTCAACATGCTATCTTTGCCACCCCCCCTGTTACTTGGAAATCACCATTGTGCTTTATGTTTCTATGGCTGCAACATTTTTCTTACAAGTGAGAGCAGGCAGTGTTTGTTTGGCTTGTTTTACACTGTTCAGTGTCCAGGTTCCTTCATGATGCTGCAATTGGCAGTATTTCCTTCCTTTGGAAGACTCGTCACCACACTACTAATGCATCATGGAGTTCTCTTTTCCTTCTATTAAAAGACCAAATAGCATTCCAGTGTGTGTGTGTGTGTGTGTGTGTGTGCAGGCATGAGCATGCAGAGGTGTGGGTATACATGTATTTCCATCTCACGTTTTCTTATCTCTACCAATAGACATATCTAATATATAAGCCACTGTATGATGCTGCAATGAACAATGGGCTGAAGATAACTCTTTGAGACACTGATTTCATTTCTTTGAATTTATCTCAAGAAATAGAGTCAAAAATGTCAGAAGTTGAAGGTCATCACTGGCTACATAGAAAGTTTGAGTCTAACCTGGAATACATGAGTCCCTGTCTCAAAAACAAAAAATGGAGCATTGCAGAATGATATGGTGGTTCTACTTTTAATTTTTGAGACATTTTCATACAGTTTCCCATAACATCTCTATATATACATTCTCACCAACTTTGGGCAAAGTTCCTTTTGCCCTGTTCTTACCGATGGCTGTAGTCTTTTGTCTACTGGGTAATATTCATTCTCTCAGGTATGAATTGATTTCCCTGTTGTAATAGGAGCGGCAGGGCTGTGTCCCCGGCACCCGGCCACCCACATGGCTAGCTTATGCCCCGAAATAATTACACGGACACTGTATTCTTTTAAACACGGCCTGGCCCATTAGTTCCAGTTTCTTATTGGCTAGCTCTTACATATCGATCTAACCCATTTCTAATAATCTGTGTAGCTCCACGAGCTGGCTTACCAGGAAAGATCTTAACCTGTGTTTGTCTGGAGTAGGAGAATCATGGCGACTCCTTGACTCAGCTTCTTTCTCCCAGCATTCTATTCTGTTTACTCCACCTACGTAATTTTATGTCCTATTAAAGGGCCAAGGCAGTCTCTTTATTTAACCAATGAAATTAACACAAAACAGAAGACTCTCCCCCATCATTTCCCATTGTAGTACTTTGGATGTATATTTGCATAATAACTAGTTCCGCAGGGTTTTACACACACACACACACACACACACACAAACACAAACACACACAAGTTCACCTTTAATATACATTTTGTTAGCTATAAATCCCATCCCCTGTATATTATAGTGTTTGCACTAAGCACTCAAACTATAAATTCATCCATATATTTATATTATGGTTACATATTGTATTTGGTATACCATAAATATATTCATTTCACATTTCATATTTATTTTATTTATATTTCTGGTGTATTTATTTAATAGATATCTACTGAGTACGATGATAAAATATTAATATGTCAACTGCAAGAAGTCAGGTCAGGTCCCTATTTTCACGTACCATGAAGAGAAAATAGTTAAGGATTTAGAATAAATAACAGTAAGCAGTTTATAAAAATTAGATAGGCTAATCAATTAATGTATTCCTGGGAAGAGGAGTAGTGTAGTCTATTTTGAAGCTGATTGGGGGACCCGTTGGACATGAGAGTTGAGCTAAGACTTATTGATTGCATTAGCAAGTGACAGGAAGCAGTGGGCCAGAACCTTTCAAACCGAAGGAACGGAGCAGGTGTTTCGAGACAGAAAGGAAACTGGCACATTTGATCAAAAACTACAATAGCAACTGAAGACAAAATGTCTGAGGTTGGAGCTTAAAGAGGATGTGATATGAAGTGACATGGGCCTACCAGGAGAAAGGGAAGAGAAAATAGCCTGCGAGCTACGAGACTGCGTGATCAATAGGAAGCATTAGGGACTAAGTGGAATCATAATGTGTTTTGCTTTACATTAAAACGTTTTTGTTCTCAGATGGCAATGTGTCCCGAAAGAGGCTGGGATGAGGTGGGAAGAGCATCAGGAGGGTTGCTATGGGACATAGCTATGGTTGCTATGGGACACAATAGACGGGGCTTGTCAAAGAGTTTGACTGGGATGATAAAGACTGATTGTAGTTTTGGGGTACGTGTTGAAGACCGGTGACAGACCTTGGTGATGGATGGCTTCTGGAGTGGAGAAATAATGAATCAAATACAGGTTTTGACTTGATCAATAAAGGAAATGGTGGCACTCATTTCTAAGATTGGATAGGAATCACTGTTGGCAGAGGGGATGAAAAGCCAAGACCCACATTTTGAACGCTGACTGCTTTGAGAAAGCTTATGGCGCACTGAAACAGAAACCCCTGGTAGGAATTAAAACAAGATCAAGGGGACGGATGATGTAAAAATGTCGGTCTATGTCACTTTTGAAAATGCGAGAAACTAATGACACTCAGGTTAGAGCGATTTAGAATTATCTCTCGTGTTGATTCTGAGAAAAAAACATGTCTTGTCTCTTAATTATTGTGTTTAGGCAGCGACATCATCCCTGTAGCTTTCTTTGAAGCATCATTCTGTAGAGACAGCAGGATGTATTAAAACACGTTTTAAAGTTGTATTTTAAGACACATACCGTCGAAAGCACGAAATCACAGAGCACACTTCTTTCTTGCAATTGGAGCTGGTGAGTGCAGACCAAACAAGATAGAAACAGAATGATGAACCAAAATTAAATGAATCCTATCCTCGAAAACATTCAGAAGAGTATGACATGCACGAAATAAGTTATTTCTAAAACATTTTACGTTGTGATCTAGACAGAACGTATTTTATTATTTGACGTTCTTGTGTGTGCATTATGTTTTGTTGGCATAAAACTAGCTTGAAACTTACCTAGGAATAATAACCACAAGGCTCAGAACTTGGTCTTGTTTATAATACCAAGAGTATGAAGTATTCCAGCTTATGCAATTGGGACTTTTATTTATACAGCGCTATAAATGCACAGAAAGCTTTATAATAGACTGAATCATGCCAAAACCGAGAAAGAAGCCAAGTATAATTTGGATTCCATGGGAAGCAAACCCTGGAACGAGATTTGTGTGAAGCCTGTTTATTGGGAGTGAGCTTAGGAATGACACTTTTAATGAGAAGAGGGAACTCGGGCTTTACGGGGGGAGAAAATAAACTACAGCATGGTTGCAATAGAGCCTTCCGCCAGACCCTGTGGTGCCCTCCAATGGGACTGGTTCTTCTGAGACGTCTTGAACTGAAGCAAGGAGCTCATGTGTGATTCATTTTTAACCCCCCAGTGACTGGTGATTTAATATGGGTGTAACCTTGGGCAAACTGGCTTCTTGTAACTGAGACTCTGCTGTGGGCTGCAAACAGCCAACATACCCAGCAGTTCCTTTTATGTATTAAATTTAGGTCTCTGGGAAAGACTCCCCTAAAATTCCAATGGCTAAAGTGCTATCTGTAGGGTGACATGCAGGTCTGCTCACAGTCCTTGGTCTCGAAGAAGCAACTGGCATTCATCACCTCCCTCCTTTCCCTTCATCCTGTCCCCAGCTCCCAGGCCTACCTCACTTGGTCTAGGTGTTTATCTGATGGGAGACTTTACCCTCACGTCTTTATCCTAAGAGTTTTCATGCTCACCTCAGGTCGTAGCCACTGCCTTTGTCTTTTGCCTTGGCTGTTAAAGAAATGGGTTTTTCTTAAGAAAACAACTCCTTCATTAGTTAGCTACTTGGCTCGGTAAACCCACAAGGACTGGGCGGTAGCTTAAAGTGAAGAGAGACACCTGTTGTCTGTGCGTGCTATGTCTTCATTCAATTCCGGGCGAGAAGAATCTTCATTAGCAACAGAAACTAATACTGAGCTTCTGGTCCGGCCCTCTCTCTTGAGAAGAGACATTCATGGACACAAGTCTATTGTATAGAACCTCTTCTATCAACTCTACCGCCTCTGTGGAAGAGGTATGTAGAACTTGGCTGGCCAGAATGCAGGGTTGCACCTCTGTAGGGGGTGAGACCACAGGGCGGCTGCATTGTAGTCTTTGTTGCCACAGCGTTAATTTAGGGGCATGTTAACTAGCTGAGCGTTGGATCATGGGGAACTCATGATGGTCTGGCCATCACCGTTTCCATTCCTATTAACATGGCTGTGTTAATACCAATATTGCTCCACCACTGGGAATGATTGATGACATAGGCTAAACAACAGCCCTGTCCAAGACAGTCAGTCTACTGTGCCAATTAGTGTCTCTTTCAGAGTGTACTGACAGACAGCGTGAAGGTCTTCAGACTTTGCGCCTGCTACTGGGTCTACCTTCACCCCTTCAGTTGGTCCTTATCTTTTCTTTTTTTATTTCTAGACTAATCACCCAAGCCCTTTGCCACTACCAGGGCAATTTTCCTTTTTATAGAGACTGGATGATTGGCCTGACCACTGGACTACCATTGGAAGTATTTCTTCACTGGTTTTTTTTTTTTTTTTGAGCTTATTAAAAAGCCAGTGGAGGTGGGGGTATGGCCAGGCACTGCAGCTACCCCCAGACTGGGCACTGTGTACGTAGATGGTAGATGCTGAGCCTTGGAAAGTGGTTATGCAGGGGCAGAATGTTGAGAGTAAAATGAAATTTACTCCCACACCATGGCTGCTTGAAACCTGACTGACTCCCAGCTCCCTTTATTCCCACCCTTGGTGAAAGGCGTCAGACGGGAGCATCACCGGGCATGCTGTCACCGGAAGGGAGTCAGGTGATCCTCTTTGACTCTCCCTCCTGTTGATTCTGCACTAACTTTAGCTATTGCATCTTATAAACAGGCGCTCTGCGGTTTCTTGTGCCCGTTCACGCTTCCTCTATCTGTGGTCCAGGTTCAGGTTCTAGTCACTTTCCACCTAGGTTGTGACAACACACTTCTTTGTTTCCTTCTTTTTAAGCCTCTCAATACTTTATGGGTCTTTGGGTTATACTGTGGTATACATTAGCCAGAATGCTTCTTCTAGAAGGCAGTCTGATGATGTTAGGCCCCTACTTACAATCCATGCATGGCAATTTATGGTTTTTCTATTAAAATCCAGTTCCTTGAAGTGAAATAAAAATGTTTTTCCTGAATCCTCTGGCACTAGTCATGTTGTATTAGAGTTCCTTAAAGGGAGGAGAGAGAGAGAGAGAGAGAGAGAGAGAGAGAGAGAGAGAGAGAGAGAGAGAGAGAATGTATTTGGAATGTATTAGACTGGTTTATAGGCTGTGGTCCAACAATGGCCGTCTCTTGACAGAAAGACTTAGAATCCAGTAGTTGTTCCATCCACAAGGCTGGATGTCTCAGCAGTCCTAATCTGGTGCTGGAGTCCAGGGAGATTCCCAGAGAGCTGTTAATCTCCCATTCATGTTAGATTCTGGCTGCGGCAACAGGGGAAACAAACTTTCCATTGAGAGCGAGGGCAAGCACCCAAAAAGCAAAGTCTTCTATCTTCCATGTTCTTTTATGTAGGCTGCCACAAGAAGATGCAAACCAGACTTAGGGTGGATCCTCCCACATTATATAACCCAATTCCAATTATGAAAATTCTTCAATGGCTTGCATAGCAATTTGGGTTTTAGTGGACTCCAGATGTGGTCCAGTTGACCACCAAGATTAGCCATCACACCTGCTATGGTGTCTTTGGATTTAGTCTTTTCAGCTTATATTTTTATTCATGGCCATTGTTTTCTGACATTTGGGGCTTTGCTCTAACCATGGCCCCATCTCAGCTCTTCTGGAAAGGCATGATAGTGCACATTCCTGTCTCATCCCTGAGTCTATGAATGAGCTACTAAAATAGCGAAGAGACCACTGGTTTCTGTCTACACCCTACTGTTGCCTGAATACTGTGACCTAGAGATTCTGAGATTGTCACTGTAGTCACAGTCGTCCTTTTATGATGCAGGACTTGAGTTCGTGAAGGTGATACTATAATGAACACAGTAGTCCAAGTGATGTCATTGCCAGGAGGGAGCCATGGGCTAATACTCCGGATTCTATAAACAAAGATTTGACTTTCTTTTGTAGCTTGTATAAAGAGTGCAGCTTTACCTACACCTTTATCTCAGTGAAACCATTTCAGCTTTTCCACTTTGGTGACTATAAAGTTGTTGTTGCTGGGTTTGTTTCTGTGTGTTCAAATGCATGTGCATAAGTGTTCATGTGTGCATGTGCACATGCGCATATGAAGGCCAGAGGTTGGTTGTTATCCTAAATTGCACTACTGCTTAGTTTTTGAGACGGTCTCTCACTGAACCTGGAATCTACAACTTCAGCTAGGCTGGCTGGCCAGTGAGCTTCAAAGACCTGCCCGTCTCTACCTGCCCAATGCTGCAACTGCAGACATGCTCTGGGCATATAACTTTTTCTGTGGGTGCTAGGGATCTGAACTCAGATCCTGGTGCTTATGCATCAGGCCCTTTATGGATAGAGTCATCCCCCTAGAGGCTCCACATTTTGCTGTTTGCATCACAAACCTTGTGGTAGTTTCAGACAGCTATGTTAGAAAGTTAATGCATCCCACCCTACAGCTAAATGCTGTGCATACTTTCATAATCAATTGGGGGTTAGTTCTGCTTTGGGAGATCACCCTTTATGTTTCATTCCTGATATAATACCCTGTGCTCTTCATGGTGACCCCCACTTTTCTCTCTTACTGTCTATCCTCTGCTTCCCTTTGCCTACAAGGTGCTGCATTGTCTTGAGTCCTTAGGGTGCACAAAGACAATGCTGGCATGCTTGCCTGACATTTCCCACCGTATCCCTGCTGCATGGGTGTGGACAGCTCTGTATGGTATCTTGAGGACCTACCCTTGTTTGGGGACTGTGCAAAGAGGGAGGGGAGGAGTTCCTGCATGTCAGCTCAAGTGTAGAAAGGGACGGAGGGACAGAAAGATCAGAGGAGTACCAAGATGGCATCTAGAAGAGCCTCTCATTCCTCAACTTCGCGAAGAGCATAGCAACAGTTCACCTTCACTGTGCTGCCTGTCTGGGGTCCTGGAGGGGACTTTGGCTTTGCCTGAAGCTGTCTACAGTCCACTGGGGCCCCCATCCTGCCTCAGCTTTTCCCCTGCACCTTTCTCCTCTGTTCTTACCTATTCTATTTTTATAGCCTGGAATTGATCACTGACTCCCCTCAGGCCCTTCCTTTTGATTCTCTGGAGGCTGTTTTAGAAATTAAAAACAAATATCCAAAATTGACTTTTCCTCAAGGCTATGTACTTGCCTCCGGCTAACTGGGGGGAAAGTCGCGAGAAACTCAGAAAGAAAAATAAAAATGTTGGAAATAAACAGCCTTGCTGCATTCCTGTGTTCTGATAAATGTTTGTTAAGTGAATGAGTCATGAGTGGAAATGGAAGAGAATAACCACACTTTGGCAGATGAAATATTTTTTCAGCTCTAAGGTTTATTGTTTGCTTCTTTTTGATTTTGATAGCTGTTAGGGGAAGGTGACACCCATACTACTGTCTGATAATTAACATTTTAGAAAATGTCCAAGGCTTTGCATTTTGGCCGGAAAGAGAAGCGCTTGAAGGAAGCTTCCAGAAGGCTCTAAGGACTACAGCCTTGAGTGGTAGGTAATCAAATAAGAAAATTCACAGTCCAGAAAACCAAGTGGTTTGCTCATCCACACTTACTCTCCCCTGTCCCGTCTGTAGCCAGTGGGGAAGATGGTGGCTTTATCTTCCATCTCTGCCTTCCTCAGCTCCATGAGCCCTTTCTCTCACTCCCCTCCTCACTGGGTCAATTTCTGAAGCAGGTGTCTTCTTGAATTCTTCTGCTCAGGCCCAGGGATGGCACAAATATGCCCCATTTGCTGCCAATAAAGCCCGATTGTGGGATGTCTTGTGTGTGTCCCTTTCCACCCCAGTTTGTTCATTCTCCACACTACTGCCCTGCAAGCGGTAACTGTTCTTGACTGATCCAAATGAGTCCAGGTCGTCAGTGGCAGTGGTGAGCCAGTAGTACTATCTGGGAAGCCGTCATTCAGTGTCACCCATGGTCTGTCACTGAGATCATCTTCCCCGTTCATCCCATTTAAAAATCTCACTTGACAAAATGGCATTCTGTGTACATCCACCCTGCACTCACAGGAGCTATCAAGGAGCCTTGCCTTATGTCCATAAGGTTCGGGGGGATTTCAGACTCCACCTCCCTCTGTGTTCTGACCCCACTCTTTCTGTCATGCCTTTTCTTGTAGCCCTGAAATCATGACCTGTAGTGATAGGAGCGGCAGGCTGCTTCCCGCCACCCGGCTAGCTTTATACCCCGAAATAATTACACGGAAACTGTATTCTTTTAAACACTGCTTGGCCCTTTAGCTCTAGCCCTTACTGGCTGATTCTGATATCCTGATCAACCCATCTCTAATAATCTGTGAGCACCGGTCTTACCGGGAAGATTCTAGCCTACGTCCATCCTGGGTCGGAGCTTCATCGCGTGTGCCTCAGAGAGCAGAGCTCTCACGTCTGCCCTGGAGATGGGAGCATGGCGTCTCTGAGGTATCTGCCCCTGAGAGGAGAGCTGTCGAGTCTGAGCTCACTTCCTCTTCCTCCCAGCATTCTGTTCTGTTTACTCCTCCCACCTATGTTTTAACCTATCAGGGCAAGCAGCTTCTTTATTTAATTAACCAATGACCTTCCTCCATCAATGACCCATCAAGATCTCATTGTGTTCTTAATGGAGAGTCCTCAGCACCACAGCCCACCTCTGGGAAAGGGACGGGGAAATTCAGGCCTCCAGTCTTATTTGTCTTATTTGTTGGTGGTAGAAAAATCTGCATTTATTGCCAAGCCTCTGCTAGAGCTTTTAATGGGTAGAAGTTGACATTTTTAAGGGATTTGTAAAGAGAGAAGGTAAAGCCCTGAAATCCTCATGGGCAGGGGCTTTTCCTTCCTTTCTGTTAAGAAGGATGCTGACACGCTGAGGATTGCCTGACTTTGTTCCCGTAGTGAATTTCTCTTATTTTCTTTAAAGATGGTAGGATTCGATATACAGCGACCGCCTTCATTTCCCCTGTCTCTCCTCACACTGCCCAGAGTTTTAAAGGCAAGCTCAGGTGTTTCTCCAAGTGATGGATCTCCAGTGGGGAAAAGTCATAGCTTTATTGATTGCGATCTTGGTATAACATCCATAATTGGAATGTTCCTGTAATTTGGTGCCGGGTTGCCTCACCACTTTCTCTAGGGGCCATATATCAACTGCTATTTTTCATGCTCCTGTTGTCTGATAAGGGCCCGAGAAACCGCAAAGTTGACTCGCTTTTAGATTTCTGGGGATGAAAGCAACTCCCACAGACAGCTTGGTGTCCTCAAACGCACTGACCATCCGTACCAATAACTTAAAAGAAATGTATGACTCAGGAAAAATGTCTTTAGGTTTAGGTGTGGGGTTTATGTTTCCATGCTCTGCCCTCCGTGTGTATTTTTATCCATCGCCAACAATTTTCAATCGATAGTTAAAATCGGTAAACGAAATCATAGGGGGGAAGCTTGCTTCAGCTCTCATTTAAGAGATTGCCTCTCAGAGTCATTCCCTGACACAGCAAGTTGTTGAGGGAATACTCGCTTGTAAATAGGATAGAATGGAGTTGATTAAAAAGTAAAACAACACAAAACATGGCATCCTATTGCGAGATTAAAAATGAAACAAAAAGGCTATTAGAAACCGTTGCCGGTGTCAGTCAGAACATCTTTATCTGTGTAGCAAGGACAAGGAGGGATAACAACAGGCTTTCTAAGTCAAACCGACATGGGCCTTTCTGGGGAATCTATAATTTTTTTTTTTATCCTCAAACTTCTGTCTCTTTTGTTTTCTTAGGTCGTTTCTCTTCCAGCAGAGGTTCGTGGGGCACCCATTAGTCAGTCTGCAGCCTCCAGGTATCCAAGTCGCTGCAGGAGGAGAACTGGGCCGCCTTTCAGCTTTTCTTTCTTGTACATTTGTTGCATGTTTACCAAGGTGAAAGGGTGGGTGCCCTGGAGATCATTTGCCTGTACCCGTTTTACACTCGACCGGCAAAAGTTGCACACATTGCTTCTCTTCCAAGAGCTCTTTCTCTCAGCAAGGCATAGAGGAGCAAGCCCAGACCTACAGATTGTCAGCAGGCCCCTTCCTACAAAATTGCCCTGTCTTAGTCAGTTAAACTGGGTGCGAAAGGATGGCCCCTGCCAGTTTTCTCCCATTTCTTCCACCATGTGCTGGGGATGCCCGGAACATTCCACAAGCTTTAACATTATAATGAAATACTCCAGATTTCTAAGTCAATGATACACGGACCCCAGACCATATGCACAAATAATTCGCATGACCTTTGTATTTTACATATAACCTCCCCATCAAATACTAGTTTCCCGGGGCTTGAGAAACGTTGAGAAGAAAACGGAACAAAAGTTTTTGTTGTCTGCTAAGCATTATTTCCATTTAATGCAAAAAACGTCGCGACTAAAATTCTGCTCTCCAGCAGTTTGTAACAGGTTCATTCCCATATGACTGCCATCTCAAAGATAATGACTTAAAACGCTGGTTTTGAAATAAAATGAAATAGAAGGTTCGGTGACAGCTGCAAAATAACAATAATACGAGGGCTGGTTTGAAACAAATTCAAAACCAGGTCCTTGCTGCTCCCAAATTACTTAAGAAATAAACTTCAGAAAAGCAAAAGGGAAGGAGTTGAATTTAGAAGCTTCCTATTGACCTTCCCTTCCCATCCCCCCCACCACTTGAAGCGAGGGTGCGGTCACGGTGGGCGTGACCACGCCCTTTTGCTGAGGTGTTTCTGCAGTAATTGAAATCACCCTCCATCTCACCGAGCAGTGATGCAATCCCCCAGTGAACGGATTAAACGACCTTCTCCAGTCTCCAATCGGAGCACCGGAAATAATGGAACTGAAGGCAAAGGCAAAATAAATTTCCGCCGAGAGTTCACAGATCTGCCTTTTGCATTGTGTAGTCCCGTGCAATCATGGTTTTGATGTCTCCAGAATAACAGACCCCGCAAACTCTCAACGATAAACCTGAGCTCCATTGATCACGCGGTTTTAGAACAATTTAGAACTGTGAATTATTTACCTCTTTACTTATTCTCAAAGAAGGATTTTACCTCGTGGAGGTAGGATTTCCGTTAAGTTCCTGTGGTACGATCCCGAGAGTCACTCCCCAGTGCTCCCCATTCTTTCCTCCCTTATGTTTCTAAGGCTTCTCTGCCACTGATTTATCCACCAGCATCGCCCTCTCCTTCACTCGTTCTTGCTTTTAAATTGTTGACTCTCTCTCCCTTCTCTTCCATTTAGAAGCAAGAGAAATGAACCATAACGAGAAAACTGTTTCTTAATTCATACTCACCCCCTGCACTTACAGGCTGACTTTTTCCTTCACTTGTTTCCTTCCTGCAAAATTGCTAGCAGACTCCAGAAAAATCCACAGTCTAACAGTGATCAGTGATTTTGGTAAACACGGGAACTCATAATTAATGTATCATATACGCATGTGTGAAAACATCAGCATGAATCTCCTAAGTTAGACAATCAATATGTATTATTGTTGCTATTTATTATAGTTGTTGTTAAAACATGGTCATTTCTGATCCATACAGACTGATGAGCCTTAAGGCTCCTTTTCATGACCTCATGTCTACGTGGTGATATACGGAATGGAAGTCGCAGTTTGAAATTTCCTCCGTTTACGAACATGAAGAAACAGAGGCACAACTCACAAAGCCGGTCCTGTGAAATCTGTTGGCTCCCTAATCGCTGTCTTTGCCACTGACCTGAAGAACTGCTCTGAAGAAACCCTGATAATTCACGAAGCTTGTACTTGATCCAGGCGGAAAGGACTAGATTCCTTGGATTCTTCTTTGTCTTTCAGGTGGGAATTGCAACCTCTATCCAATCACTTCTGTTCTTCCAACACCATGAACCCTGCTCATCATGCAAAAAGGAAATTTATTTCCAATGTTTATTAGACTAATTAGCCGACTCTCTAGGGGTGGACTGAGAATATGTGAAGCCCTTGTTGTAGCGCCACACTGAAATTTGGGTTCCTAATTAGATTCCTCTATGTGCTATTTTCCCACTGGGGTTTGGTTAGAGTTGGCTTCCATACACATATGAGTCATATTACATACGCTGGAGAATTTTAAAGCAAACTGCTCTTTAGCATGTTGTCAGCCATCTTTTTTCCCTTTGCTTCTGTTCCTTCACTCCCAGCTAGTCCTCTCTCAGATACCTTTCTCTCTCCATCACGATAGTCCATAGATTCTAAGGGTATTGACGACCTCCATGTTTAAAGAAAAGTTCAATGGCTATATTTCACTTTTGATTATACTTAGCAGTGTAAGAGTCTATTTGTCTGTCTGTCTCTTTCTCTGTCTCTTTCTCTGTCTCCCTCCCTCCCTCCCTCCCTCCATTTCTGAAGCAGAGTCTTAGGTATCCCAGACTGGCAATAAACTCACCGACTAGCCAAAGCTAGCCATGAGCCTCTGATCCCCCTGCCTAGGGCAGGGGTGGTGATGTACCGAATCCTGACCAGCTTGCCCCTGGAAATCTGACTGGGGCAAGAGGGAGCGAAGTGGGGACAGACACACAGAAATGTTATGCACAATTAATGTAGGTTGAGCCCCAATTTTTGTCTCTGAGTTTTTATTAATTGTGCTTCCGAAACACATACAGAAAAGCTGGAGTCTGGTCAGTTCTGATGCAGATGCAGCAGAAGCAACAACCTGGAATCTCAGCACGTTTATTTCATAAATGTGAAAGGAGGGGATGGGTTAAATGAAGAGGTGGCTTATGGTGTATGGTTGAACAAGGAGGAAAGTTTAGGTCATTTTGCTAGGAGGTCTCTAAAGGGGAGCTGTTTCGGGCTGCAGTCATCCTGGTAGTGGAAGTTGTGGGTGATGGTTTCTGAACACTCTGGGCAAATTATTTTTAAACACTTGCCCTTGGACCAGAGAAAGACTCCGTCTGTTCCCTGAGCCTGATTGGGGGTGGGGGTATCAGCTTTGCTGTTCCCATGGGTCTGAGGCACTGGGGTCCTTGACATGGCTGTAGTCATGTAAACAACACACATGCACTCAGGCCTTCTCTCAATCCCCACAATGGTCCTTCCCCTTGATACCAACCCATGGGACATCTAGGCAGAAGGATCTAAACACTAAAGTCTATGGTTTTCTTCTCGCTAAAGCCACCTTGGCCTCCAGGTCTAGAGAATTAGCAAGACGAATTATTTCTTAACTTGCTTGCTTCACTTTTAAAATTATTATTTGTGGCTCCCACTAGGAGAGGGGGGAAAAAAAGAAGGCCAGAAGCAGCTTTGGAGCAGACTAAAATCCAAAGCTATGTGGGTGCCGAGGGACTGCCAACGGGCTCAGCAGCACCTCCAGAGGTGGCATGGAAACCTCCAGAGTGCGCACGGGGGCTGTGTGCCAGAGACAGGAAACAAACATCATTTTAAATACTGTGGCGAGCCCGGCTACGATGAGGTCAGAGAAGTACTTGGAGAAACAATGATATGGAGCCTGGTGGTAGGTCAGACAGCCATATCAGTTCGGCGGTGGGAACAGAGAAGAAATGAAGCAGTGGGGAAAATGAGTGGGCGCCAAGGCGGTGAGAATTTCTCTTGAGAATATTTCCTGTGAACGGGATCTGAGAAGTAAAGTGACATTTGGAGGAAGACATAGGATCTATCTCAATTAAGGCTCCAGAACAAAATGCCGCAGATTAGGTGGTTTCAACAACCGACTTTATTTCTCAGTTTTAAAGGTCAGGATCTGGTGTCTGGGACAGACATGCCGTCTGGGTTGTCACTGTGTACTCACGGAGTTGAGAGAAAGTTCATCATTTCTTTCTTCTCACAAGGACATTAATCCATCGTGATCTTTCCCACTTCCATGAACTAATTGCCTCCTGAGCGTCCAGCTCCTCGTGCCGTTCCACTGGGACTCAGGGTTTGGGGTTACACAGATATGCAGCTCCTAACAGGATCAATGGGCAATTTCATTAACGTAAGCAAAACTGAATCATGCTTGTGTACTGATGGGAAAATTCAATAAACCAAAAGCAACCGATGCACAGTGCAAGGTATTTGTCTTTATCAGCCTAGTGGAAGACCCAGACCTTGCTACTAATAGTCAGCTACTCAAATACAGCAGGGATGGGCAGGAGATCATGGTTAGTTTGGTAACTTTAGAGATGAAACAAAAACAAATCTAATAATTTTTATTTCATATTTTAGAATTTTAATTTTATATTATTTACGATTGCCCCTTAGCAAAATCTCTTCCTATATGGCAAGAAAAGGTCTTCTCTCTCTCTCTCTCTCTCTTTCTCTCTCTCTCTCTCTCTCTCTCATCTCTTCTCTCTTCCCCCTCTCTCTTCCCTCTCTCTCTCTCCTCTTTCTCTTCTCTCTCCTCTCTCTGTTCTCTCTCTCCTTTCTCTCTCCCCTCTCTTCTCTCTCCCCCTCTCTCTCTCCTTCCCTGTCTCTCTCCCCCTTCTCTCCTGCCCCCTCTCTCATCTCTCCCTCTTCCTTTCCCTCTCCACCAGCTCTGTCCCCTGAAGGACCTGAGACAATGTGCTTTACCTTAGCCCCTTCGGATAATGTATGTTTTAAGATTCTTACATTTTTTCCGCATGGCTTTGAAGATACCCATTTCAATCGAAGACAACAATTTAGAGACAATGGTGGCGAATATCTACTGTTTCAACAAATTTTTAACTAGGAAGTTAAGGTGGAAACTTCATGGCACCTGAGAATTGTCTGGAAGTTTTCTGTTGACATGACCAGCATGGCTGCTAAACTCCCATCTTTAAAGAAAAGCGTGTTCTGTTGCCTCCCCGTGAAGCCTTCAGACAGAAAAGTGAGGCACCTTGCCCCAGAATTCTGTGAATAGGTCATCTGTTACAAATCCACCAATGTCCCCTGGGCACGATGCTCTTGAAGGAATGCTGGTTTTTTTTCTTCTTCTTTTCTTAGAAACTGAAAATATCAAGTACCGATGACAGTTCTGGTGGTTAAACAGAATCTCGGGGGGCATCCTGCTCCAAATGTCAGGCTGTTCATTTTCTCTTTAAATAGAAATAATGAAGTCTTCCTTGAATTTTCCAGATACTCGAGGTTCCCACTGCCCCTTGGGGAAATAGACCCAGCGTTTGGTTGTCACACATGGGCTTACACTGAAGTCTGCTCCCTCATAGGCAACCAGATAGTCATATTACTATTGCTGTTCCTTAGAAATACCAGCCTTCTGATCATAATTACAGGCGTCCAGCAAAGGAAAAAGGAGAAAAGAAGGAGAAGAAGGAGGAGGGGAAGAGGAAGAGGAAGTGGAAGAGGAAGAAGAAGAAGAAGAAGAAGAAGAAGAAGAAGAAGAAGAAGAAGAAGAAGAAGAAGAAGAAGAAGAAGAAGAATAATCCAGAGCTTTGTCAATATTCCTGAGAACCATGCCAAATAAATGTCCAGGGGTATGGGCAACTTTGGGTTTAGCATCCTTAAGATGATATTTGAAGAGTGTCTCCAAGAATAAGGTTTTTATAAGGGATTTAAAAATGCTCTTTGTTTTAAAGGAAGTTTCAGCCAGTCTGTCTGTGCAGATAACCTTCCCTCCCTAAATCACTGCCTTGCTGTTTTGTTAAGCCCACAGACCAACAGCCTGAAACAAAAGTTGAGAAGTAATTCTCATCCATCTTAATGGGGTGTTAATGAGTGCAGGGGCTGAATGCAACCATTTGAATGTGAGCACTATTAATCAACTAGAGAAAACAGGAACACCAGGCTTGAGCCACTGAAACATAATTGCAAGGGACAGTTGGGTCCCATGCTGTGTTTGGATGAAGACTTGTTAAGAAGAAGCTGCCTCATGTCAGTTTGGCAGATTTAAAACCAGTCCTAGAGCAAGCCTTCTGACCTTCTCCTGAGATGTTAGGAGCTGGTTCTCTGATGAACTTACAGCTAATCAGCTCTGCGTTCAGCAGATAACTCTGACCACTTTCTAGTAGGCAGCTGCTTACCAAATTGTATATCCTTAAAAGGACTTTGGATGGATTCTGTGATTTGGAACTTCTCTCTCTCTCCCTCCCTTTGTCACACTCTTTTCCCTCTGTCCCTCTCTTCCCTGCTTCTCCCACCGTTTATGTTACTGTTTCTCTTTTCTCTGAAAGTGCTTTAAGGATCTGTAATTCAAGGTCTAAAGTGATCAGCACACTACAGCTTCACTGCTCTGAATCTCCTTGTAGCCTGCTCTGTCTGCTTTCCAACCGTCTCTTTCAGCATTTTGGGGAAGGCGTTTGGTAGGAGATTCGTGGCTCTCTTTTGACCGTGTTGGCAATATTTCCAGAGCACTAACTGAAAGCTCTAAAGGATCCCATCCTTCCGTTCCGGTGGGCAGGTTAACAGGAAGGGTGGAAACACCAGTCGTTCTGCAGCAAAGCCGAGGCTGACACTTCTTCCATTCCTGGAGTAACTGCTAGAAGCAGGAGCAGCCCGGACTGGGCTTCCAGAGAGGACTGCGCAGGTCAGCACACCCTGCCAGCTGTCTCATTCACACATTGCCTGCAGTTTGAGATTAGCAGTCAAGGGGCGGTGCCTTTCTGTGGCTTCAGACTATGCCAAAGTGCATGGTCTGTCTTTGGGGTGCGGAGCTACCAGAGGCAAAGGGCTCTCCTTAGTGCTGTGTCTGCCTGTGACGTTACGCCTTTCCGACAATAGCAGCCGTTGGGGACAACGACCCAGCCTGGCCTGATCTGACCCTGCCTCATTTCCAAACTACGAGTTTGGAGGCGATTTCTCCCTACTGCAGGACATGTTGATTTTTGCTTCTTGACAGGCGCAGCCAAGCTGCATTTGCTTTCTCCACTTCTTAAATTCACCCCTTGCGTGTTGCCTGGGGCAGAAGGCTCTTGGAAAGTTCACAAAGGAAATACAATACTTCAGTGGCTTCTGAATTTAAATAAAATACTTGTCTAAGGGTTAGGTCTTTTCCTTCCCCCACCTTCCCAGTGGGGAGAAACAGAAAAGCTGTGGATTTTAATAAGGCTAACATTCTGGGTTTAGAAAAGGTCAAGTGACCACAGATGCCTGATAAAGTATTTACCTTCTTTCAGCCTAGTATTTGAATTTTAAAATATGGTATTTAAAGCAATTATTCTAAGTTACCTAACGTCAAATGAGTAGGTTTTAAGGCCTCCAATGCCCAACGCTATCCAGTAGCTGTTGATGTTGTCCTGAGTCCTAAGGCAAGGTCTGCAATGTAGTAGAGATTAGTGTTGGTTTTTTCTCCAGGGTGGGTGAGGAGCTCAGGAAGAAAGCCCCTCTGAGCTGGATCAGATACCATACTGGAGACATAAGTACTGTCTGAATGGTGCCATTTATCTTCAATTGTCCACTGTGAAAATTTGGAATGGCTTTTACATATATATGTTCATGGGCACCGGACTTTGAGCACTCACACTTTTACACACACACACACACACACACACACACACACACACACACTTGGGTTTCCTAGTGAGCCTTTCCCTTGTCATGAGGATCTGAAATACTCAGATTTAGCATTCTTTTTCTTCTGCGTTAATTAAAAAAAAAAAAACAAAAAACAAAAAAACCAAATCCTCCAACTTCGTATTGTGAAGTCAGCTGTTCAGGAAGAATTGGAGAATTGACCAGTTTCGGTTTTCCATCCAAAGCTTCAGTGTCAAGTGTTACTTGGCCTTGATTCTGCCCCTGTGAGCACCTCACTGTGTGGTCTTGGCTATACGTCATGTTTTTGTCTCAGTTTCCCTAACTGTATAAAGGCAGTGATTATACTACTTTGCTCAGTAGACTGTAGCCTGAATGGGAAATAAATGATTACAAAGCACTTAAAACTAAAAACTATAAGAGAATAGAGGAATTCTGCATGCTATAGGCTTGCTTCTTTATAGGAGGTGATAAAGTAAAAGTGAGTTTTAATAGGCAAGTTGAAATTCCAAGATGAAAGGGTCTGGAGAAGTTCAAAGTCATTTTATTATTATTAATAATAAGTGTTGTTCTCCTCGTTTTCTTCATCTAATCAACTTACATTCCTTGGATTAAAGGGAGTGTTCTCTTTCCAAATAACTTTTATCTGTAGCATTGAGACATTCCTTATCCTGTTTTATGGACATGGATCTTTGAATGACTATAAATATAAATACTGCCCTGCTTCATAAGCGCTCTCTGTTTCTGTCACTGTCTCTCT
>NC_022030.1:27151051-27162560 GCF_000317375.1 Microtus ochrogaster
AAAAAAAAAAACCTCCTGGTTTACTTTCCTAAACTTGTGAAGATATTACTTCAAGTTCTGCTCTCCTGTGTGACCTCAACTCTTTTTGCTTATGGACCCCCAAAACTTTTTGGGCCCCCATGATGGTGGTTTAAAAGAAAATGGTCCCCAAAGGGGGTGGCACTATTAGGATGTGTGGCCCTGTTGGAGGAAGTATGTCACTGTGGGGGTGGGCTTTGATGTCTCTTGTCCATGCTTCCCTCAGTGTGACAGACAGTCGACTGCTAGCTGCCTTTTGTTCAAGATGTAGCCAGCACCGGGGCTGCCTGCATACACCATGATCCTTGCCATGATGATACAGGACTGAACCTTTGAAACTGTAAGCGAGCCACCCCAATTAAATGTTCTCATTTATAAGAGTTGTCATGGTCATGGAGTCCCTTCACAGCAATAAAAGCCCTAACTAAGACACCCATCATGAAATCCATTAACATCACAGTGTATGATCATGGACATGGTACTGTCAAGGGTGTATGTATGCCTACATGGGTATCTATGTGGAAGTCAGAGGTCATCCTTGGGTATAGTTCCTCAGGAACAACCCACCTCATTTTCTCAGAAAGATATCTCATTGCTATGGAACTTGCAGAGTAGGCTAGCCTGGCTCGCCAGCAAGCCCAAGGGATCTGCTAGGCTCCGCCTTCCCGGCTCTGGGATTTTATGGTACATGCACTAGCGCACTGCCACAACTGGGAATTGAGCACAGGTCCTCTTGCTTGCAAAGCAAGTACTTTACCAAGCCAACCATCTCTCTAACGCACCACAAAAGCCCTTTGGCTTGTTTATTTTGTCCTTATGGACAGATCCTGAATTTATTTACATGCAAAGTCTCAGGTTAGGTCTCTAATTTTCACTGAGCTATCTCATGTCAGAATAAGAAGTAGAAGGAGGAACCATTTTACTTTAAAATGGTTTGCTGAGAATGTCTGAGTGAAGTGCAAACAGTTCTCAGGTGAAAGGAAATTGGTCTGCATGGCCAATCTGATCTGACCTGGCTGAGGAGACTGGAAGGTGCAGAGTCAGCATGACTCACAACGAAGCTAGTCTGAGTGAGGAGGCATAAGTGGAAGTGTTAGGCTTCTGACCATTTCAGTTTTGACGAAAATCATTTTGAATAAATATGGGCTACTTATTTATAGAAAGTTTATAATGTTACTGAATAGTGTCTGCTAAGAAATTCTCTTGTTCTTTTATTCAAAAGCTTGCTAATAATCTTTCTTTTGTTTTTGTGTGTTGAGACTGAGTCTGGCTATATTATCAGACTGATTTATACCAGAACATCCTCCTGCCCCTGCCTCCTGAGTGCTGCGGTAGTAACCCCAGGAGATCAGTAGATTTGTTATATACTGTATTGAGCAATGAGGACTTTCATTCAATGAGAACTATGCTGGGATTATGAATAAAATATGCCTATAGTTTGTCAGGAGCGAAACAGTGACAATTTAGACAGCTAGATTAAAAAGGATGGGAAGATAACAACGTCACACAAGAGTGGCAGAGCTTCAAAGGTGCAAGTGTAGCCTGACACAGCCACCTCAGCACTTGTTCATAGGACGTAGATGACACTGAGGGTGGGGACCAACACAAAGTCTCCGGAACTGATGTGCTGGTCATACCCATTCTAGGCAGTTAGTCCAGGGTTGAGACTGATGTGGAGCAAGGATGCCAAGGCCTTCAAACTCAAGCTAGTGGACAGTTATAAGGAGGGATACATGTTAAATAAGCATTTAAATCCCTGACCAGCACCAAGGGTCAATAAATAGATCTGACAAAGTCGTTGAAATGTATAGATTGTTCATGAAAAACTCTACAGTTCTTCAGTAGTGCGATTTATAATTTCCCATTAGTTGCTCGAAACTCAAAATTCAGGGAAAGGGCTAAAATGTTGTCTCCCGGCAAATAGGAACTATGTGTGGATGGTACTGTCAAGGGTAACGTACTTTAGGGGAGTCTCCGCAAAAAGGTAATAAATAATAATATATGATTGTTAGTGTTTCAGTAGGATTTAAAATCTCACACAGAGTACTCTTTTTCTCTGCTGCATTTTTCAGCATTTGGAACCACAAGCAGACTGGCCAAAGGAAACTGAGTTCAAGGACATCAACTGTGTCTTTGGTATGACTGAGGCAGAGTTTACCTTCTGAAACTTTGGAGGGTGCGGAGTCCTTCTTCACTGCCCCTTTATACTAGTTAATAGAGTCAGGAATCGGATAGAGAACAGCTTGCCACTGACCGATCAGTCTCTCTGAGCTGAGTTCATTTTTACAAACTGAAGGATATAATCCTGGTAATGACTGCTAAAAATACCACCAGAGGAAGCAGAGGAAGCAACAACTTTATTTTCTTTGATTGTGATGTGTGTAGGCCATCCGATGAATGTGTGTTCCGCTCCAGGCTTTGCCTGCCTGCTTTGGGTTAATCCAACCCTTCCCGAGAATTCTAAAGTGTCCATGGAAGTTCTTTGTTTATGTGAAGCCAAGTTGGAAAACTGAGCCTCGAAAAGAATCAGCAACTCTTTCATGGTTACCCAGCTAATGTTCAAAACTCCTGTGAGTCCAAAGCTTGCATTGTTTCCACAGAAAAATCAGTTATAAATGCATGGTTCCTTCTCTGATATCAGAAAACAGGACTCACCAGGGTATTTTGAGAGTATTCACTTACTACTCTTAATTTTACATATTTGTCCTTGTGTTTATTAACTTATTTATGTGGGATGGTGTGTGCATGCGTGTGTGTGTGTGTGTGTGTGTGTGTGTGTGTGTGTGTGTGAAGATTAGGGACAGTTTCTGGTGAGTTTGTTTTACCATGTGGGTTCTGGAGATGGAAGTCAGGCCAAAGGAGTCTTGTCTTTGCCCACTGAGCCATCTCCCTGACCCTTTCTGTGATACTTGCTGTTTAATTATCCTCACATAACCCTGGGGGTTATTCTTCCAGATGATTCCGGACACATTTGCACTTTGCAAGCTGGATTTGTACATTCTGAAGCTCTTCTATAGGCGGAGATTCAGACACAAAGCAAAGCAAAGCGAAAGCCATGTGTGAAGGACCCTTCACCCCTCTCCTTGCTGACTCGGCTTCCCGCAGTCTGTTGTACTGAACAGAGGCTGCCAGAACCCATGTGTGCATGGAGATATCAGTCCTTAAAGCAGAAGTTGGCAGCGCCTGAAGAATAGAAACGGCTGCAGATGTTGAGGGCTGGGGAGTTCAAAAGCAGCCCTGCTATGTGGAATCCCACATTTGAGACTCTTTTTCTTTTGGTGGGGAAACTAATAGCCCTCCAGTTTTGAGTTAAAGCGTGCTTCTTTCAGCGGAAATATAAAAGAGACCTTGCCTTCTCTGTTTAGGCTGGGGCGGCCCTACCCTTTGTGCTCATCAACCTTGTGCCTCAGCCTTGGCCCTAGATTCACACCTCCTCAGTGAAACTGGCACCACTTGAAAGGGAGGATTGCATCCAAGATGTGATCTGGCTGAAGAGAAGAGTGGGGGTACCAGCATGGAGCCCCTCTCTCATCTCCGACTCTCAACACTTCATCAGACGTAAGCCATTTCTGGGGCTCCTAGTTTGCCCCTTATTATTTTTTTTAAAGACTTGACCTTAAAAAAAAAAACAAATCAATTGTACACACATTGTGTACACATTGTTAAGTATAATTTCTCAAATCTGAAACCGTCAATAAAATCTATTTTTCACCTTTGCCCTTATTCTATCTCTTCTTCCCTCCAAGAGGGATTTGTGATCCAAAAATCAATTGATTAAACTTTGGCCCTATTATACCTTTCAGAACATTCATTTGTTACACCGAAGAACTTTTCCTATTAATTAGCTATAGGTCGTGTATGTGTGTTTATTTGTGGAGTCTCATTCTCTCTGTCTCTGTCTCTCCGTCTCTCTCTCATGTGTGTGTGTGTGTGTGTGTGCTTCAGACTCAGCAACCAGACCCGCCTGCCATCCCCGGGATAATTAATATGTTACCCACACCTCCCACTCATTGTCTTGTCTTTTGAGCTTCAGGCTTTTGTTTCCCAATTTCTCACTTATGATCCACTGTTCATAGGCCACAATGAATAATTCCTATTGTCTCTCCTCTCAATCACCTTTTGTCCAGCCATACAACTGGATCGTGTGACTTGGCTTCTGAACCAGCGTTAGAGCTACATATGCCAGGGCAGGATGAGAAGGCTGGGATACGGAGTCTAGAGGCAAGAGTGCCTTTTCTGGCTCAGCAGCTTGAGGCTCTGAGTAGTGTGTTTGACTTTCCTGAGAAAAAGCCGGACATTAGTCATGGATGTCCGTCAGTCACTGAAAACACTGCTAATAAGGATCTACTGTTTCCCTGCCCAGATCCAGATGCTGTGGATAACAATGGGGAGAGCACGATAAAGTCTCTACCTTTGTGGCCTCACCCATCAATAGCTAATTCTACAAAAAACATGTTTATCTATCAATGTAACTGATGGGAGGGGCAAATGCAGAGTCTTTCAGAAACAAAACAAGGAATTGGCCTGGTGAGAACAGAGCAGGGGGCTGTGTTAGGAGAGGAACGGATGGGGCTCTTGAGAGGAGGATGGGAGCTAAGCTGGGGAGAGAGGAGAGAAAACCACTCTAAGAAGACATGGCCCAGGTAAATCCCAGAGCAAGAAGGATCATGGTACAGGGGAAGTGAGGGATGAAGCCCACCGAGTCAGTGGTTCTCAACCTTCCTGATGCTGCCACCCTTTAATATGGTTCCTCACGTTGTAGTGTCCAATCCCCTCCCACTATAAAATTATGTTTGTTGCTCCTTCCTAACTGGAATTTTGCTATATTATGAACTGTAATATAAATATCTGTGTTTTTGAAAAGTCCCATACGACCTCTGTGGAAGGGTCATTCCACCTCCAAGGGGTCTTGACCCATAGGTGAGAACCTGCTGCACTAAGGCTAAGAGAGAACACGCCATGGCAGTGGAACCCAGGCTGCCGAGGAAGAGACCAGAGTTGGCGAACTCTTATGCCAGTTTCAGGACTTTGAATTATGGTGTAAGCGCAGCCAGTGGCATGTGGTTTCATCCCGAGAGTTCTTTTTGGCCCTGAGTAATGGGTAGAAAGGAATAGAGGCAAAGGTGCTGTGTCTTTAGGATTCCAGGCAAGACAAGTGAGAACAGCTTCAAAGATGATTCTCTCCATCTTTCCCATGGAGAGAAAGAGAGCATCCCCCCTGGCATGCTTCTGCTGCTGCTTTGTGCCATTCTACCATCCCAGTTCCAAAGAAATTGATCTTGAACTCTCTGCACTGGGTTTGTCCCAACTTGGGTTATCAATTGCTTCATCATTTCCTCTCTGGATTGATAGGTTTTATTGTTGTTATGATGTCTTGCTCATATTTTTTAAAAGTTAAAAACGTTAATCTGCTTTTTATACTGACAAGTTCTTACATAGCCCAGGCTAACCTCAAGCTCACTGTATAGCCAAGGATAACCTTGAACTCCTGATCTTCCTCCACCTCCCAAATGCTGGAATTATAGATTTCTACTACCACACTGACATTTTATATTTTATATTATTATTTTATATTATATTTATACCTTATGTTATTTATATTATATAAAATATTTTATATTTATTTTATACTTTACTCCTTCAAAAACCTCTACATTTAATGAGAACATATGAGTATTCAAGTGGGGTCTATATTTTTTTATTTTATCTAGCCTGTGTTTTAGGCCACATTAGGCAAAACTTTCTGTGTACACTGTGGAAACAGAGACTGGGGAAGGCTTGCCCTGGGAGGAACTGAAAAAAAGAAAGTCTTCGAAGATCACAGTTGGAGTTGCACGCTTCCTTGTACTGCTGTGTTCTCTGCCCGTGGTGTCCTCTCGTGCACAGTTGCCTGGATCTTTCGAGTGCTGTGGAATGGTAGGGGGACTGTCTGGAACATCAGGCTCGCTGGCTCGGCAGGCGACCTGGTTAAAGGTTTGATCTTTTGCAAGTGGTCACTACTTCCCTTCCTTACAGCTCCTCAAGGTTAGAGCTCCTGTCCTTGGCTCACCTCCAGAGACTGAAGGAATCCATCATTCAGCTTCTCTGGGCTCTTTTCTGGTGTGGGGTGTCTTTCTTGGGGGTCACAGCCTTTTTTTTTTTTTTTTGGTTGGAACACTCATTTGAGTGGCCAGTTTTTCTAAAAAATTAAATGCCGTGTGCACAGCTCTATTTCCACACATTTGCTTCTTTAGGTTTATTGGTATTTTGTACACCTAGAGACTTTTAGGCATTTTCCCCAGGTTCTGGAATTTTAAAATACTTGATTATAGATGCTTTCTCTTTTTCATTTTTTTATTTTTAATTATTTTTATTAAGCTATATATTTTTCTCTGCTCCCCTCCCTTCCTCCTCCTTCCCCTTCTACCCTCTCCCATGATCTCCACACTCCCAATTTACTCAGGAGTAAATCTACTTCCCATGTAGATTAGATTTATGTATGTCACTCTTAGGGTCCTCGTTGATGTTGAGATTCTCTGGGATTGTGAATTGTAGGTTGGTTTTTCATTGCTTAATGTCTAAAAGACACTTATGAGTGAGTACATATGATATTTGTCTTTCCGGGTCTGGGTTATCTCACTCAGTATGATGTTTTTTTCCTTTCCTACATATGATTTGTCAAAGAATGGATTGGGGGAAGGGAATCAGAGAGAGAAATAATAAGGAAGAAGGTTACAAGGAGGGAGGGAGAAAGAGAGAAAGAGAGAGAGAACAGGGTATGAAGTTCAGCTTTCTTTAGAGCCTCTTCTGGTGTGGCCTCCGCAGTCCCTTTATGGGGTGCTGTAATAGATGATAATGTGCTAAAAGCAGTCTCTGTTAGGATCTGGGAAGTCCTCATTGTCCTCAATTAGGATCATTAAGATTCTTAACCCCCTAGACACATTTAAAGCTGAAACCTAAGCCTCTGTCGGGATCACTCCGCAATCATATTTATTTTCCGGTGAGGGTAATATTTTTCTTTGGCAGATAGTTTTTCAATCTAGAATTACAAAACACTAGCACTGGAAGTCACTTCGGAGATGATTTTAAATTCTTATCCACACTTACTCCATTGTTGAGAAACCCAAGCACCCTGGTGAGTCATGCATATTGGCCTAAGTCATTGGCTTATTGTACCGATGACCAGAGTCTTTGTGTCAAAGGCCGTTGTCTTTACTTCATGACCTTCTAATTCTCGGCTGGAAGTCACACACCCGAATGAGGAGACGTATGCTCACAGGTCGTTGCATCATTTACTCCGTCAATCATCCCCCAAATATTAATTAAACCCCCACGGAAGGAAAGCACTGTGCTGGTGCATGACTAGTTTGCACAAACAGCTTGATTAAGGTGTGAACTAGATGCTAATTTCTGGGAACCCCTAATCATTTTTCCGTTCTTTTGTTGGGAATCGAAAAATCACAAAACCCAAGAAAGTAAAATTCGTTCTGCGATAAAAGACCAACACTTTTAGAAAGGACACAGTGAGTGCTGTTTGTTGATTAAGGTAACTTGAATATATCTTGAGTTTATATAAATGTTTGGCTATGAAAAGGGACAGGTTAAGGGGTGTGGTGTGTGTGTGTGTGTGTGTGTGTGTGTGTGTGTAAAGAAATAATTGAAATTAAGGCTATAATTAGAATAATTATGTGTTGAATGCAAAGTTTGAAGAGTTTAGATTTAGAAATAAATTGCCCAGGTGTTAATTTCCTCTGAGCACTCTATCAGCTTGCTCACTTGTTTAACAGTTAGCTTTGTTTTCATAGCTCACAGAGGCAGGCACTTGGGTACTGTCAGAAACTGATCTGAACCTCACTGGCTTGGAGGCCATCAGAGAGACAGAGCTGATCCCTCAGCCGTCTCTTCATTACCTGCTACCCCTTGGGTTTGGCTTTCAGTGGTCATTTATAAAGAGCAAGCCTCTGAGACAAAAACTGAGTTTGGCAGCCATCACAAAGGTTGGGGAGACTGTGCCAAAACCATAAGCCAGGGTCAAAAGAATCTTCATCCATCTGGAGATAAGAATCATTATGGGATGTTGAAATGGCCCTGTCAGAGAGCTGACTGGCACCAGTACTTTATCATCATTGACCTCCAGGCTGCTGCCTACCCTCTGGATACTCTTCCCTCACCTTTTAAAATACAGATGGAGCTCCTGCACTGCCCACAGCCCAGTGTTCTCAGCATCAAAAGAGATGAATGCAAAAACTTGAGTCATGGCGACCCTTGGAAACTAAGATAGATTTCTTCCAAACATCCAGGGCTTTCTCCAGTAACACATAACACTCAAACCAATAACCATGCCAATTACCAATACCAATTACCCTGTGTATCTTGGGGTTCTGTATTTTTTATTTGTTGAAAGCAGGTTCTTTGTAACTGGCAGGAGATGGGCTCAGTGCTGGTGGGAAGTAACCCAAGTCTCTTTTCCCTTCAAGGCACCGGGCACAGAACTGAGGTATATTACAGAATCTCAGTTTGATTGAGCTGAGTTAGAGAAACCATCCTAGCATCCCCACCGGAGACTCCTGCTCCCACGGAGTCAAGGGAACACTATACAGTCAACCACGGTTTGTTTTCGGAGTCTTGTCTGCAGTGTTGTCAAGTCTGACTAATACCAGCTCTTATTGCATTTTATTTTGCTGGTGTTGAATATTCTGTTGTGTCATGGCAGATCAAAGCAAAATATCTTTTGCAATGCTTGATTCTCTTGATCTATTTGATGGGCACTTCTTGAGTTGGCACCATGCCTGGAACTGGAAGTAGAAGATGGTGTGATTGGGAAGACAAAGGTCAGAGATTATTCATGGCTCACTGTGGTCAAGCTCTACATTTTCACAGTTGAAACTGTCATGCTTCTTTACTATTCATGCCCTGTATATCTGGAAGCATCAGAAATCTGGTATCCTAGAGAGCCCAGCTCAAAGACAGTGGACAGCCTGCTACTGTGACCTCTTCGGGGTATAGTTTTCACATTTTTATTTTTTTATTCATTCTTTGAGGATTTCCTATACTGTGTTTTGTTCATATTCGCTCTTCCCATAACTTCTACCATTTTTACCCCTGATCAACTTTGTGTTCTCTTCTTTCTTTTTTTTTTTTTCACCAACTATCAAGCCCAATTTGAGCTGCCCATATATTCTTGAATGGGTGGATAAGTTCTTCCGCTGATGAACTTAACAGGAGAAATGCTCTTCAACAAAGCCTGCATCTCTTTCCCAGCAGTTGTCAGTTGCCAAGAGAACCTCAGCTGGAGCGGGACTTCAAGTCTGCTTTCCCGTCTTTGTTCTGAGATTGGGTCTGGCTTGAGCTTGCACGGTACTTGTCCATGCTGTCACAACTGCAGTGAGTTCAGATATGTGGCTGCCTTGCTGTGTTTGCAGGGTGTTCTTTCCCTGTGTTCATCTACCCACTGCTTTTGGCTCTTTCCGCTCTCTCTTCTGCAATGATTCCAGAGCCTTGGTGGGAGGGGCTGTGATAGAGATGTCTCATTTAAGGGTGATCATTCCACAGTTTCGATTCTTTGTGACTTTCATCAGCATTTTGAATTGTGGGAGTAACAAAGTGAGAAAGGAATTTGGGTTACGCTAATAGAAGGTAGGAGCTATTTATTCTAGTGCATTTATTTGTCAACTATTTGATTGATTGGGCTACATTGAGAAACCCTGTGTAATTAATAAGAAGAAAGAGACAGACAGACCAGAAAGAAGGAAGGAAGAAAGGAAAGCAGGAAGGAAGAGTTACAAAGACTTAGAGTTAGTATTTCATAGATAATAACTAGCTGTGGCATCATCTTTCATTGCCTTGGTCCATGATGTCTATATTTATAAGACTTCTGGAAAATACCCTTTATGGGAGCTATGTTATAATTCATGAAGTAACATGGTGAAAAACAGAGAAGAAAGATCCTCTCTGGCTCAATTCCCTAAGCCATTATAACATTGTTGGTGCCTTAGAGGACAGAGCTAAAAGCAGGTGAAGAATTCTCTTGTCCTGAAGGTCTTTCTTGTTCTACTCTGAGGAAACTGATTATCTCCAGAGCAAAGGTTCCTGTTCATGGTTACACTGCTGTACAGTGACAGAGGCAGAACTGTGGTTGAAGATCAAGTCTGATGTAAACTCTTTCCACCAACGCGGTTGGACTCAGTCAGGAGGAGCAGGAACAATAAATGATGAGCTAACACAACATGGATTCCTGTTTATGGTTTATGCTGTCATCCTATTGTTTTAATTCAGTCTTTAAAAATAAACATTTCTCCAAACTAGCAACAATCAAAAAGTCAGGCAAAGGTCTAATTATACAACTGTAAATTTGAGGTGACTATTTACCCAATTCTACAACTTGTATTTATTCTGTAAAATCATTACAAGTACACTACTCAGTCTAAGAAGAGTAAGTATCTTTCTTCTTCATTATTTGGCACTCTTTCTAGTCAATAATTCTCTCTTGAAGCCAATATCAATGCTAATTCTACATTAAGAAAGATAAAGACATAACAGAGTGTTGCAATAAATATCTAGCAAGCCATAGAAACACCATTTTCAAGAAAATTGTCTCAAGACACTTCAGTGTTTTCTATTGCTATGGTTGCAGAATTACTGAGGGCACATTGTTAAGAGGACCTCTGCTACATCTATTAAAGAGATTTATAAGAACACTAATAGGTAAATCTAAAGCTAACACCATTAATAGTGAGGCAAATTAATGCAATTCTATTCCACTCAGGGTTATAAATGTTCATGCAAATTGTCCATTTTAGTGAGGACAGACACTGCACATTCTAGCTGTACACCCCCCCACACACATATCAGGGTGAATATCTTGATTGTAGTTAAACATATGAACTCTAGCAATCCATCTGTTCTCTGCTCTTATCAATGGAGAGTAAATGCATACTACTAACTAGAGATTTAAGGGCAAGTAACATAACTATTTTCTAATAACTTTCAGACCCAAGATTAGCCTGCACAGTACTTATAATGTTGAGTGTTTGGAGTACCAGTCATTTGGTGAAGAGCAAAAGAGATTTAAAAATGACTTCGGAAAGCCTCTCAGGCATGGAACAACTGGAAAAATGTACCATGGCAGCATGATGAATTAATGTTCTGTACGTATCTGAAGGAAAGAATGAATTTTATGCAGGTGTAAGCGAATGTGAGCCACGGCTCTGAAAATATGTGATCTTTGCCATTCAGTGATTTAGGAAGAGAAGTCATTTTTAAAAAAATCTTTACTTCTAAGATAGTTTTGGAGATCCTCATTCTCTTAGTTAGGGTTTCTATTGATATAAAAAAATATTATAACCAAAGCAACCTGGGAAGAAAAGAGTTTATTTCTTGTTATAATTCATAGCTCATCATCCAAGGAACTCAAGGAAGGAACTCAAGGTAGGATCCCGAATGCAGGAGCTGAAGCAGAAGCCACAGAAGGACCGCTGCTTACTGACTTAGGTATCATGGCTTGTTGAGCCTG
>NC_022030.1:27163298-27168245 GCF_000317375.1 Microtus ochrogaster
CAGGAGATCAAAACCAGGGTCTCACAAAAGATAAATCTGAATTCTTTCACTGAACCACAACCCCAGAACCTTGCTTTGCTTTTTAATGGATTTAAATGTGATTGACGACCTCTGTATTTACTTCATCAAGGATTTGACTCATGATTATTTAATGTTCTGGCACTTTAGAAAGACTTGGGTCTTGCTAAGCTGTACTTTGCTCTGGATTGTACATAATGTACTCAAGGAAAGTTTCATTTGGATTTACAAGTACACATTCAGCTCTTCTCTTGATCACTTGTTGCTGATAAGTGACCATCTTAGGTATGTTTGCTTTGGCGTGTGTGTCTGTGCAACCATTACTTTCTCTTGATACTTTACATTTGAAAGCTTTTGCCATTATCATTTTCAGTCTGGTCTACTAACTGATCAGTTTTGTTCTATGAAACTATACAGCTAATTGTGGGTTCCAAAACAGAAAGACCATCTTTCTCTTCTCCCACAAGGACAATACTTAGCATTCTATTTCACAAATATCTACCAAGAAACCAATCCTTTATGAGTTCAGTTAAACTACTCACGGGCCAGAAAAAGATTTAAAACAACGAAGGAAATCAAAGTAGTGAAGCTTTCCTTGCCCTTAGAATGTTCCATTCCCAATGATCACGACTGTCAGTTTAAATAAATTCAACTGCATAGTATGTAAAGAAATAATGTTAATGTCTCCTCCAGAGTTCTTTCAAAGCATGTCCTTTTAGTTTAAAGATATATACATTGTACAGAAGTAGCAAGAGCAGCATGAAACCAGAAAAAAAAATTCATGAAGCAGGAATAATGAGGTATAGCGAAAGAATCTCAAATTAGGACCAGCTGCTGAATAATTAGATTCAACTGCTAACAGGTGTGGGGAAGAGCCCATGAACAATGTTACCTTGTGTCAGCGTGTCTTTTGAAAGGACTTTCGGTTGTAAAATCCTCAGAGCACTGTGAGTGTTTGCAGGAAGGTTTTTCTCTGTGTGAAGACATACAAACACTTGCACACATACAATCAGTCATTCATGTATGAATCTATCTGTTCAAGATAAAGTTTGTTTTCACTATAGATCTCCTTGTATAGCAGAAATAAGTCAAGTGTCCCAAGCATTCAGAACAGAGAGCAGTCTAGGGGATGGATAAGGATGGTAGTATTTACAATCTGGTGTCTGTGGAAGGTGTGGTTTACATGGGGGAGTGTTAACCTGCGGCTGCTTGATAAAATGCCCAAAAGAAACAACTTGTGGAAGGAAGGGTTTACTCTGGTTTCCTTTAAAGGTTTTCAGTCACGGGTGACTTGGCTTCATGTTGATTCCCTGTAGGAGACACAGTGATTTGAATATGAATGGCCCCTTAGGCTCATGTGTTTGGATGCTTGGTCCCCAGCTGGTAGAACTGTTGGGGAAGGATTAGGAGGTGTGGCCTTGTTGGAGAGAGTGTGTCACTGGAGAAGGGCTTTGAGGTTTCAAAAACCTATGCCAGGACCCATCTCATCCTCTTTACCCCATGCTTGTAAATCAGATGTGAGCTCTCAGCTACTATCCTAGCACCACGTCTGCCTACCATCATGTGCCCCACTGTAATCGTCATGGACTTTAACCCTCTGAAACTTTAAGTCTCCAAAGTGAATATTTTCTTTTCTAAGTTGCCTTGGCGATGGTGTTTTGTCCTGGCAATAGAGAAGCAACTAAGAAAAGAGGTGAAGCTTCATCGCAGAGAAGTTACAATGAAGAGTTCCTTACTGTTTTATAATTGGGAAGCAGAGTGAGGAGGAGGGGCCAGGTATATCATTCAAGAGCATTCTGGCAGTGATATGCTTCCTCTGAGTAGGCTGCCAATTCCATCCTAATAGCCCTGTTCAGTTAAGAACTCACCAATGAAGAAACCCATTGATAGAATTATCATTCTCATAATACAATCATCTCTGAATAGTGCCATCAGCTACAGACTTGGTCTTTAATATATATGCCTTTAGGAAAACATTTCATACTTGAACCATAGCAGGTGACTTCTGGGACTATAAATCTCCCACAGTGCATTAATAATCTTCATTAGGTATACCAAAGTCTATGAATCTCTTTTGTTTTTAAATTTTAAAAACAATGTGGCCAAAACAGACATCCCAAAATTACAGTATTTTCCTGTTACTTAGACTTCTTCAACATGTTTTCCTATAAAATGGAGATAGTTATATTGGCCTGATTTTCTTGTTGGGTTATTTGAAGCAGTAGCTCAAACCTCGGCATGCATATTAATTATTTAGGAGCTCACTAAAATGAGTATTACTGTAGTAGATCTGGTTGGCTGATATAGGTCTTCACGTCTTAGAAGCTTCTAGAGCAGTGGTTCTCAACCTCCATAAAGCTGCCACCCTTTAATACAATTTCCCATGTTGTGGTGACTCCCAACTGTAAAGTTCTTTTCATAGCTACTCTTCATAACTGTAATTTTGTTACTGTTATGAATTGTAATGTAAGTATCTGTGTTTTTTTGTTGATCTTAGGCAATGACCCCTGTGAAAGGGTCATTCGACCTTCAAAGGGGTCGGAACCGACAGGTTGATAACTACTGTTCTAAATGATATTAATGTTGTTGGTCTGTATGCCAGGTGGAAGATTCTTAAAGCTAGTTCTGAATTCTGGCTGCATTTCAGAATTGCCCACTGAGTTTAAAAAAATATTAATTCTTTACCCATTGCTGAAGGGTTGTGATTTGATTTGTATGGGATGAGTCTGAATATAAGGACTTTTCAATACCACTTCATTGCTCTGAACATGCAGCAGAGTTTAAGACTCACTTATTTTAACCACAGTGCCTGACACCCCCTAGATGTTTGCATCAGTTCTCATCACCTGCCGAATGCTGGGGAGAACGAATTCAAAAGAGGAAGACTTATTTAGATTCTTGGATTTGGAGACTCAATCTGTCGTAACAAGGAAGATGTGGCAGGACAAAGAAGCTGGCCTTGGGGGACCAGGAAGCAGAGAATGCCTATACAGATGGCTCATTCTACAGTGATGTAAGCTGAGACCACGAATTTGAAAAAAGAACCATTTCTGTGTCCATATTTAAACAAACATGGAAAAAGTGACAACTACGTTTTTTTATATCACATACCTGTTGAAAAAGTGAATGTTAAAAACCACGTTGAGATCCACGGATGGAGGACTGTTGAAGCTACTTGAAATGCACGCAGAATGATGGGGACTAGAAAATATCAGTGATTAGCTACAAGTGGATAATACAGACGAGATGATGGCGACAAGGGGATGTTGATGTTTGCATGTTTTCTACAGATGCTTAGAGAAACGACACAAAACTTGCTTATCTTGCTTTATGTGTCTTGATGGTTTTTAAATGCTGTCTTTTTTAGAAGGTTTTTAACAGTTAAAGGCAGAGTAGAGATTCTGAAGTCTTTTTATCCAGGTACAGGCTCCAGAGTTACTCCAGACTACGCTGTTATTATCACTGACCCTTGCCAGAAAGAACTCCCAGCTTTTTATGCTCAGTCACTGATCCGTTGGGAGCCCTTGAAATGAACGCTTTGAAATTTATGTTGATCTCATTCATGAGTCTCCAGATTCCTTGAGAGTGAAGTTTTCTTTGCCATTACTATAAAACATCAAATATTTGGAAAAGCCATTTATTGGGGGCGGGGTCCAACATGTGTGTGTAAAAGAGAGTGAGCTCGCTGCGTGTTGGACTCAAGAAGACAAAATGTGGTGATAAAGATGCAGGCCAGCTGCTTTGCTTTCTCCCTTTAAAATGGTGCCCCTCCCCCACCTCCATCCAGCTCTGTCTTGGAGACTGAGCTGTGTGCATTGCAGCAATGCGTTTGCCTGTCTTTTGGTCTCAGGTGGGATTGGTTAGTGGGTCACCCTGGTGGGAGATATAAGGACAGTGCAGAAGGAGTCAGGTTTTTAATTCCTCTATTTCTCTCCCTAGCAAACTGGACAGACTGCTTTTATTCTCTGAATAAGTACTAGATATCATGAAGATTCTCCTCATTTGACTGCCCTCTTGATTCCAGTAACATCCCCTTTCCTTACCCCTTCAGTCTTATAATGGAATAAGCTCCTACTTGCTCAACATAGAACAATGCATTATGCTTCTGTGGTAGTTTGAATGTGCTTGGCCCCAATAATCTAGTAGGGAGTGGTACTATTAAGAGGTATGACTTCTATGGAATGGATATGACCTTGTTGGAGGAAGGCCATACTGTGTCACTGTGAAGGCAGGTTTTGAGGTTTCTTAAGCTCTTGATACCATCGAGGGTCTCAGCCAACTTCTTCTTGGCTGTTATTACTTAAGCACCATGTGTACTTGTATAGCACCATATTCCCGCCATGATGATAATGGACTGAACCTCTGCTGCTCCAATTAAAGGTTTCCCTTTATAGGAGTTGCCGGGGTCATGGTGTCCCTTCACAGCAACAGAAACCCTAAGACAACCTCTTAGTGTTCTTTCTTTCATTCTGACCATGATTTTATACATGGTTCTTTATTGAAATATCTCTACATTCTTCTTACTGGGCACAGATGGGAAAATTATAAGCTTGTCTTTCTCATTTGCCATTATATTTTCATTAGTATTTGTTGAATGAACAAATAATAAATGCACAAGCTTCTTCATTAGTGCCATTTGCACACATGACTTGGGGTATTGATTAGTTACTGTGGAAGCAGGTGTGTGAGTGATGGCAGTCCCGGGTGGATAGATTTATCTGAGAATTAATGCTGTAGATATGATTTTTCCATGTTCTGTTTGCTTCATTTATTTTTAATATCTTATATTATATGGGATTTAAAAATATGACATTGGTTTGTATTAAAACAAATATTTAATTTTAACATTCTGCTCACATAACAGGTTAGCAGGGATCCTTCTGACATAAACAGAAGCTTCGGAGAAAGGTTGTTAACTGTGTTTGAAAA
>NC_022030.1:27168345-27173511 GCF_000317375.1 Microtus ochrogaster
CATCCATCCATCCATCCATCCATCATCCATTCATCATCCATCCATCCATCCATCCATCCATCCATTCATCCATCCATCCATCTGTAATCTCCCATTAGTTTTGGCACACATATAGGCATTTGACCTGCATGTATGCTTGTGCACACCTGATGCCCATGGAGACCAAACAAGGGCCTCAGATCAACCAGAACTGGAGTTACAGAGGTTTGTGAGAACCCCATCTAGGTCCCTTATGACAGCAGTATCTGCCCTTAACTCCTGAGTGTTCTCTCCCGTCCTTCTTAAGCTGTATTCTTGGTTACCCACCCTCTTTGCTTCTTTACTACATACTATTTTTCTCCATTTACAGTAAAGATTATGTGACTTCTGGTGCAGGACAGTTGTCTATATTCTGGCAAGTATGTTTTAGAAAAAACACTGATTGGCCAGTAGCCAGGCAGGAAGTATAGGCGGTACAACCAGAGAGGAAGTAGAGGCAGGTCAATGAGAACAGGAGAATTCTGGGAAGGAGGAAGTCCATTCCTCTCCAGTCCTTTCCGAACCACAGAAGAAGGAAGATGTGATTACCCTGCTGAAAAAGGTACTGAGCCATGTGGCTAACATAAATAAGAATAATGGTTTAATATTAGTTATTAGAGTTAATAAGAAGCCTGAACTAATGGGTCAATCAGTTTATCATTAATATAGACCTCTGTGTGATTTCTTTGGTGCTAAATGGCTGTGGAACCTGGTGGGAGGACAGAAACCAGGCAGGACAGAGAACCTCAGACAACAGACTTCTCAGATGATGACTGTCTTACGTCATTTTCCATCTTGAGCTAAGAAAAGTAATTTTCATTTGGGGTTGATTTTGAGCCTTCATTTGTTCTAATTAACAGGACGTTCAATCTTTCCATAAGAGCTTTCTTTCCAGGTTTCCTTAGAATTAGGTTACGCCACTCCATGGCGCAGAGTATTTGGGGAGATGCATTGCACACCCTTGCTGCCAGGTCTCTATGGTTGCTGAGTTTTGGTGGCCCTTGCTCCACTCAACCTGCCCCTTGGTGTTGTCTTGCTTTGCAGATACCAGAACATTTCTGCAAGCTAGTCCTTGGTGGTTCTGACATTAGAGAAAAGAATCTGGCACTATGGGGGTCCCTGCCAAATGACTATGTGGAACCCCTGTAACTGTTCTCAGCCATAGAGTGTAACTGCATTTGGGGAAAAAAAAAATATTTAAAGGTGTAATTCTCAAAGTCATCATGGAGACCATCTTTCAAGTTCCTGACACACAGACTGTACAAAAGAAGAACCTGTGAAAAGAGAGGGCATGCATGGCCACTCGCAAGTCAAAGAGAGAGGCCTCAAAGTGAAGCCAAGTGCTGATGACACCTCTTGTACGTGAGGAAATTCTGTTTCTTGAGACTTTAAGTCTGTGTACTTGTTTATGACTGCCTAGCAACAAAGTCCATTTTGTCTCTTTAGGTCAATCATTAAGGATGCCGGTGTTTGCCCATCCTTCAAGGCCTCCGTGGCATCTGTGAGAGAAAAGAGGTATTCCAGTGATGCTAGGCCCCGAGCGACACAGTTCTAGTGATAACCACTTTAGTTCACCCAAGTAAGTTTCCTATATACTCCAGGGAGTCGTTAACAGTAGACATCTGTACCCATTCCTGACCTTTGCTTTGCTGTTAACGGAGATTCACTCACACCCTAGACCCCAGCAGCACAAGGACTGAGATGAACCGCAGATGGCGCCCATCACAATTGGCTGTTTCTTGCTAACATTACTGGGATTGCTGGGGTGCTAATTCTTGAGTCCATGTATAACTTATCATGGACTTATACTTATCCATGTATTTCTTATCACCCCACCTTCCCCCAGGTAGAATCTTGCTCCTTTGCTAGAGCTGACCCAAACAATTCTCCTGCCTCCACCTCCTGTGTACTGGAATTACAGGCACGTGGCAACACCCTGTCTCTCCCAGAGGCTTTTTAAGCTTGTCCCTAGATGCCACAGCTGTTAACTGCTATTTTCTTTCTTTGCCATATTCTTAGGAAATTCCTCAGCACTGCTTTATAATGCTTTGGGGTTTCCCACCCCCATTTCAGAGTATACTTAATTTGTTGAATTTATTTTAATACCTAAAGTTCCTGTTCAACTACATTTCTAGAAAGTTTTATTTTTTTCATGACTATTTATTCTAGTCATAATTTTTTCTTTTATTATCGACTGTGAGAATTCTAAACTACTCTTATCTTAAAATCATTGCCAGCTTACTCTATTATTTCCATTCGATACTGAGTGAATATCAGCTGGCTATTTCTCCGGCTTCATTTTGGGCACACGTTTTTGTCCCGCTTCTCATTGCAGTGCACAGGCTCAGGTGGAGTGGTGATTTTTACCCATTTCTCTGTGGACGTACCTGTCCTTAAGCAGTGATTCTATAGATGAATCTGTCCAGTTTCCTTACGAGGCTCTTTCCCTAAGTTAAGAAAAAAAAAAAAAACAACTCACCATAGATTTTCACCTTGGGTCTCTGGCTCCAGGGTGACTTTAGGGCAAGAACAGGTTTAAGAAAGACGGGTAGCTTCAGGGGAGCCCACATTCAAGGATATTTGCATTCTCGTTCTCTCTTCAATTTCCTTTCACAGCAAGGGATCTTCTCACTCCTAGCACAGAGGCAGCTTCAGCCGCCACTCCCATACTGGATCAGTCTCCACCACTGTGTGGGCAGAAATCTCCCACACACACCTGTCTGGTTCTCAGCATAGAACCGGGCACAGAGGTCACCAAGCCTGTCCCACGGATTTCCTTGTCTTTCTAGGCTGTGGGCATGACTACCTCGGTTTGGACTGAACATTAAGTTTTAAATTCTCTCTCTCTTTTTTTAATCTGTCATTTTGTGTGCCTGAATTGGAGATGAAGGTTGTTAACATATGACAGAGCAGGATTTTAATGAAGGCCCGAACGTTATTTCTCAGTGGGAAAAATAATTTTTTTTGTTGCTTTTAATTTGAAACATTGCATAATATAGTCAGTTATTTTTCAATTTGAACAATTTGGGGTGCAAGCTATTTTTGAAGTTTTAAAATATTTATTTTAGCAGAAGGTAATTGACAAGGGAATGCAAGAAAATTAAATAGCAAATAATTGTTTTCTTTGTTTTGCTCTATATTTCAGTACTCTAGTTAATCCAGGTGTCTGCTGCACTGGGGAGTTACGCCATTTGAATTCAGATGATGAGGACACACTCTGAGTACCTGATTCGGAAAATCCTCCAAGTTCCCATACTGAATTTTCTCGTACTTTCTTGCCTTTTCCCTTCAGTATTCACACTTTTATTTATTTTCTTGTTTATTTTTATAAGGACTAGAATCAGTTCCTTTTAGATGACTGGATATATGCTGGATATGACTCAATTAAAAATTAGGGCAGGGAAGTAAGCAGAAAATTCTCCAAAGAAGACATAAAAATAAACAAAGAAATGATTTCTTTTAAATGTTCAGCATCCTTAGCTACCAGGGAAATACAGATTAAAAACTTTGAGATTTCATCTTACTTTAGCCAGAATGGCTAAGAAAAACAAACAAACAAACAAACAAACAAACCTATCCTCCCAACAAATGCTGCCATGGCTTTGACTTGTGGGAAAGGATGCACTTCCTCACTGTAGGTGGGAGTAAAAACTGGTACAGTCACCGTGGAAATTGCTGCTGAGTTTCCCCAAGAGCTAGAAATTGATTTAAAGAGAAAATTGGGAGTCGACCTAAGGAGAGACAGAGAGGGACCGGATCTGGATCGGAGGGAAGGTAGGGAAGGTAAAAAGGAACTGGGAGGAGTAAAGAAAACAGTAATCAGAATATATTGTATGAAAATCTACTTTCAATAAATGAAAAAACTCACAAACCTTCATTTCACTTTTGAAATAAAAATATGTTTTAGTTGTAAAAAAAAAAAAATGTTCAGCTGCATCTCTCCTGGGCATCCTCTCAGAGGATTCTGTCTCCTACAGCAGAGATACCTGTTCATCCACGTCGATTGCTGGTTTACCCACAACACCCAGAAAAGAGCCTAGCTACCCATCAAAAGATGAATGGATAATGAAAACGTGGTACTTATACACAACGGGATGTTTTTCAGCCACGAAGCAAAACCGAATGATGACATTTGCAGGCAAATGAGCATTCCTACGGAGGGAGGTAGCCCAGTCCTAGAAGGACAAACACCACATTTAAAACTTTGGATATGTGTATTTAAATTGGGACACGCACCGAAGTCAAGAAACTAGGAAGGGCTGAGGGGTGGGGTTGCAAAGGAAGAAGGACAGAGCACGGGCGGTGTGAGGGGAAAAGGGGAGCAGGAACAGCGATGGTTAAGTCGGGTAAGGAACGGACAGAATGTGAAGGCAGGGTGCAGGACAGAGGAAGGAGAGGGACCTCTCTCGCCAGGGTCTTTGCTCAGGACAGATAATGGTTTGGTTCTGACAGCTTCACAGTATCTGGAGCTCATGTTTTTTTCCATATGATCTTACCCACCACCTGACTTATACTTCCTTTATTGGAAGCTAGTGTTGTCTTTGTGATGTGGGAGTCCCCTCTGTGTGCTGTGATTACCGTGAATGGATAGAGAAACTGCTTTGGACTTCCTTCGCTTTAGTCCGTGTCTTACCTGAGAAGAAAGGGGTGGGGTAGTCAAAAATCTTGTAGGCCTTTTGTGTAGGCTAAGTCAGTAAGAAATTGAACTCAGGCGTTTCTGTGAATCAGCCCCTGACAGCTTACTCTTTTATAGATTTGACTCATGTCTCTGAGAATTTAATGCTATGCTTTTGATTAAGAATTGTTTTGAGTTTGACCCGGGTTGCCTATTTAACAAAAACAAAACGACAAAATGGCTTTGCTCCAAGTTTCTTTGGTGACTGGAAACACTTTATGTCACACTTTGCCATTTATTATTTACCATCATTTACTCAGGAACCGCGTTGACATACCTTTGCACAAAGAAAGGGAAATTGACTTAATTCTCATAAACAGCACATGCTCTTTAACTTTGATGTATGAGAAAACTAACTTAGTAAAAAAGTATGTGTTGAACTACTGCTTATGGTTGGAATAAAATGACGAATAAGACCACACTTGGGGCTCAGTATCCAGTTCAGATATGTCCAGACTTCTGAATTTCTGAAT
>NC_022030.1:27173898-27200196 GCF_000317375.1 Microtus ochrogaster
ATCTATCATCTATCTATCTGTGTGTATACATGTGCATGCATGTACTATGGTGGGCATCATAAGTGAATTTTCAGAAGTCAGTTTTCTGCTTCCACTGTGTGTGCTTTGGAGATCAAACTCAGGTTTTCAGGCTTGCCAGCTGGTCATCTGCTGAGCTATCTTACCATCCCCAGCTATATAGTCTTACCCTGTAAGTGTAGTTATTAAATGCTTTAAGACCTCAGTATTAAATTCTTTAGAAACAACTTTCATTTTCATCTATATAAATTGTAGCCAAACTTTCAGAAAAACTACGATTCTGGTACTATTTTTTTTTAAACACAAAATTTTAGTTAGTGGATAATGGAGACAGTTGTTTCTACTTAGGTTATATAAACTCGAGAATACAGGAAATTACCCAGACAATTTGAATGAAAAAAAATTGCTATTGTGAGAAATCTGGTTTTCTTTTTCACATGTAAGGGTCAAGTACACAAATCCACAGAATAATTACACGAATTTCCATTTTTCTTTATCTGTATAGGCAAAAGCAGTCTGCAAATGTTAATGAGCCAGAGGAAAAACGAGTTTCAACTTTTCTAATGTAAATTGCTACTTTCTCCCCATCAGCTCAGTTTTAATATTCAACACCATGCCAATAATCTACTATAATAAAAATGTGTTATAAAACAGTTCACGTGAACACTGGCCTTTGCAGTGAAAAAAAAAAAAAACAGCTATTTTTAAGAATGGGCAAGCCAAACTTTGCATAGCAATTTTGTATGCTCTGAAGTTGCGTATGTGAATTTAAGGACTGGTTGGAACTTGCCATTTTTTTTGTATATTATGTATATAAAATTACCCCAAATATCACATATAGCCTTGTTTGGATTTTCTGCCCTGTATTCTCCTGCCAGGTAACTGAGTCAGTTCTGAATCAGACCTGAGTCAGAATCTTCTTGGGAGTGTGGATCTTGGAATTTGCTTCTGAATAAAAGGCTTAGATGGTACATAGGGGCATTCTGAGGGCCTGCCTTCACCTCAGCGTTGGAAGCCACGCTATTTGCTGCTGTTTGAGATCATTTTATGGCTTATTTATAATGGATGATGCTTTGCTAACTTTTTAAAAACTTAATTTCTACTGAAGTAATTGTTTTAAAAAATTGAAGGAAATATATATGGTGTGAAAATCAGTCATTTAGCTGTATGGTCGACCATATTGACCCAGTCAGTGTTGGTTGATTTTAGCAATTAATCCAATCCAGAAAATAAGATTTTATAAACTGATATCAGAGTTTGTCTTTTAAATATGGGTTTATTATTCCTTTAAGTCGTGCAATGAAAAGGAAACGATGTTTACCTGTGTGCTCATATGTGTGTTTGTGGGGGCACTAGGGGTTAAACTCAGGCCCTCATGAACACCAAGCAAGTCACTCAAACACTAAGCTGCATTTCTAGAACTGGGAAGAGTGACTGTGTTTAACTCCTCTGTTCTTCAGTCAATTACACTCCTTTCTAACCCGAAGGGGCCTGTCATGGGCCACAGATAATAATATTCAAGGAAAAGTGTCTAGCCAACAAATACAATGAATTTAGATTTCTGCAACCACTCTCACAGAGTACACCATGGAGTCCCTGGGGTAGTTAGGTTTTCAGAAAGCTATCAGAGAAATCTTCCACTTCTCCAGCTGTGCTGAGCTTGCTGTTGAACCTCCACATCTGGACTCTCCATATCTCCACTTCACGACGCTTTTCCCTCTTCCTTGTTTTCTCTCTGTTTGGACGCCTGGCCTTTCTCCAGACTTACATGTCACTAGCTAATCTCTTGGTTCTGATGACTCAAAAGCATAGGAAGCAGATGGGCAGATGTCCTCTGTTACTCACCACTGAGGAGAACAAGTAGGAACTGATCAAAATAGGGCTTTATACCTGGGGCGCTAACGATGGCTTAAGATTTTAAAATTTAGTCTCTTTCAGTGTGTCATTACTAGAACCGTAGCCCAGAGAACTTTTTCTTGTGTCTTCAATGAGAACATATACTTTAATATTTTTGTAACTTTGGCACCTAGGAAATAATAATAATAGTATACAATTTCAGTAACTTCTGTGAAATATGAAATGTAATTAAAAACTGAATGCTATATCGAATATATTCTTTGTTGATTCCCAGGTCACTAGAACTGCTTTCATATATATTGGTACTTTCACAGTTAAATATGATCTAAGCACTATGGAACTGTACACAGACCTCAGCTGTTGCCACAGGGACAATTTTATTGCCTGCCTTGCCTTCAGTTTACTTTAATAATACTTAATAATAATGTATCACATTTATGTAGCACCTTTTATCCGATGATCCCAAAGCACAGTAAAAGCATTAATTCTTAAAACTCTCTAGGAGAGTAGTAAGTATTTTTATACTCATTAAATTTTTTTAATAAAAATATAAACTCAAGCTATAGCTGGAGCTAACATTAAATGGCTTAATTTGCTAGGGAATAGAAGCTTTACCAGTTTTGCTCCTGGATTTTGAAACTCGGTGCTTATTAAAAAAAGGACAAAAGTTCCTATTCTGTGTGCAAACTGAAAATAATATATACATGTATATATATGAATATGTGAAAATTTGGATAATAGTTATATAAAAATATAGTTATTCCTAATGCTATACCATAGACATAAGCACTGTGAACATCTGGTATGTCTTCTGTACGTCTTTACACACACATACGTAAATGTATACTTTTATAGCATGTTTCTAAGTATCTGTATTTTCTCACATATTATATTCAAGTCTGTATTCAATGCTTTAAGTTGTTTCTGATTTTTCACTGCCTACATGAAGATGCAGGGTGAACGTTTAATAATTTAACTATTCAGATACCTTTGGATTTTACATTCTTCAAGGCTTTGAAGATTATGAACAATCTTACAATGATGTTTTCTGTACAGAGCACCTTTTCTTTCCCGTCTGTCCCTGCCCTCCTGCCCCTTAGGGAAGGCTTTAAAAGTAGAATTCCTTTTTGGCATTGAAGTACTTAGGGTGTTTGAGTGTAAAAAATTAGATTCTACCCAAGTTTTGCTTAGTAATTTGTCAAACCTTTTAGTTATAAAATTAAAGATGGGTTTTAAATTCCTGATGAAACTTGATCTGGATGTAAAGGTGAATAAGTAAAACAAAAACAACAACAACAACAGCATTGTCATGTTAGATAACAGCTTTTGCTAAGATGAAGCACAGTGATTAAATGTGTTCCTACCATGTACAAGGCTATGGTTCAATCCCCATCACTCGAAAAGAACGTGGCTGAGTGCGTGGGAAAGAGAGGTTTAGATTCAATCATTCTTAGGTTTCCATTTTACCTGGGTGGCTTCAGGCAAAATCTTTATGAGTCTCACCCTCTCATCTGTAAGTTGAAGATGATAATGTTTGTTTTATAGAAGTACTGTAATCTTTAAATGAAATGATGCATGCGGCACAATTGTAACTTCTGGAACTTTCTCATTGTCTCGATGTTTTATCCAGTCCCATGACTTTCACATGCATTTATATGCTGACCGTGCACAACTACCCAGCCCTGGCTCAGACCTGTTTTCATAGTCCCTGAGTTGCACAACCAGTTCCCTACTTAAATTTCCATGTGTGTATCTTACAGACATCCCAATCACAAAGCTACTAAAAATTTAAGATGCAGAATGTTTTCCATAAGTCTCCTCCATGCTTCTATACAAAAATATTTGATAATATTATATCATTAATAAATATATTTGTCATGATACTGTAGAAAAGCAGATCCAATAGACTAACAGAATAGAAACTACTCATATATACTGTATTCTCTCTTTCTTTCTCCCTTTCTTCCTCCAATCCCATGGTTGTAAGTCTGAAGTTTACAAGACACTAAGAAGGACAGATTTTTTTCAATACCCAGTTTTGAATCTAGGGCAGTTTGGAGGACACAGAGTCCTATCTGTAGCAAGCCCTTAAATTCTCTCATTGGTTAGATGAGGGTAATTTGCCTTATTCAGAGTTTGCTAGTTTATCTCAAACTCATTTTAAAATGCTTATAAATGACATTTAGTCTGATATGATATCCTATCTTGATGCTGCCTTTTGCCGGGCTTCCTTAGCCTTTTTCTTCAGGGAAAGGTGAGTACACCCTCTACCCATTCTGCAGCCCTATGATGCAAGACAATCAGGTCCACAGACCTACAAGGCAGGACAATCAGATGCAATAGGGAGTCAAGTCAAAGCAGGAACTCAGTTTATTACTGTGAGCATCAGCTTATATAGGTTAAGTGACATCATGTGATGTGGGGATACTTCTAGCCAATGAGAGACAGCCAAACTTCCCACTGGCTGGAAGTGCATCTACCTAGATTTTGCCGTCTCATCCCCTCAGTAGCTTTAAGACTATGCTCCAAACTCAAGCCAGGCTTTTATCTGTCCTACAGGCCTCAAGGTACAGGCCCTGAGATAATTTTGGCCTAACAGCCTTTATCCAATCTTACACTGTCCTGGACATGCAAAAGTAGCCATCATACTAAATGTATGTGTAAAAGTACCAATTGAACAACTCTCCACTACCAATCCTACCTAATGCTGTTTGCCTCTTCTCTCATCTCTTTATGCATTTTGGACATTCTTTTTGCTATTGAAGCTAAACTCCATAGCATTCTTTTCTCCCACCGTTAGGGCAAATCCTTCACCAAGACTTGTGTATCTTTGCAAAGACTTTCCCAATTCACCATTTTCTTAGCTATGGCCAACACCCTTTTCCAACCACACTTCTGCCTCTTACCCCTTCTAATCACCTCTTAGTCTGAATACCAAAGCAGTCTAAAATTTACATTTCTATTGTAAAAGTCTTCCAAATTTCCAATGTCCCTATGAATAAAAACTTTTTTTTTATCATAACAAATGACAAGAAATCCCAAGGCTAAGCATGTTTTTGTTCCTATCCACTGTTAAATGTATATCTGCCTTTTATTTTTTTTTTCTGAATTCACTCATTCTCCACCAATATTATGGGCCATTTTTAGGCCCTAGAAATGGCCTAGCTCACTACTGCTTCAAAGCCTTTTCATGAGTTGTTCTGTTTGCTGTCTTGCAGCCCTTGTCCTTCAAGTGTATGCTCCCTTTGTATTGTATAGATATTCATATCCATTTCCCACTTAGAGCAGTTATTCTGAGTACTGACTAGAGATATCCTTTTCATAATACCTTGCTTTTACTTTTCATGAGTGGTCACAGTACATAGTATGCGAAAATGTGTTTGTTTATTGAGCGTTTCTCAGACTGGCCTCTAAATTCCATGGCTGCTTGGGTTGTCATAGCATATTCATTGCCTAACTGAAACATAATTTGCACAAAGAGGGTATTTGATCAATATGGAATAGATGAAAGACTGAACATAGATGAACTCCAGTGCTCTTCCTTTATTCATTATTGAAATTATACAATTATATGAACATTTTTAAGTAGTAATGACATTGATAGTGACAGTCTATAAAGAAGATATAGCCATAACTTAATTCCCAGAACCTGTAAATGTCTTATATTTCCAAAAGGGAGTCTTTGCAGGTGTAATGAAGATTTTCAAGGTGAAGTCAACCTAGATTATATCTGAAAAATATCCTTATAAGAGATATAAGAAGATAGACAAAAGACACAGCTGTGTGCAAATGGAGGCAGGGATTGAGGTAACGGCTACCGTGTATGCCTACTGAGCTGGAAGGTAGAAGAAGTAAGGGAAGAATGGCCATCATAGAGCTGATACCTTGATCTTGGAATTCTACCCTCCAGAAATGGAGAAAATGAATCTATTTTATTTTAAAACGTAGTTTGTTACATTAACCCTGAGCAATTGATATGTGAAGTATTATTGGTAATAAAAACTTTATATATTTTGGTTGGTTAGCATTTTGGTGGTAAGCTTCCCATTCATCCTGATTTAAGAACTCAGAACACACTCCCAATGTATTATAATACAAAGAGCACACCCCAGTATATAAGAATGCACAGCATTGTCAACAATCAGTGTTGCCTATTAGCCAAGATAAAGATGTTTGCATGGTCTCTGTCATTGTATATTAGTGATGTTAATTTTATGTGGGTATTTTCCCCCTAAAATAAGTGCATCAGTTATCACTAAGAAATGACTACTGGGAGCTCAGTGGCAGAGGCCTATCATGAATACACGAGGCCTGCATTCAATCTCCAGCATTAGTTAAAAGAACATGGTTTTGAGAAATGAGTGCTAGGCTGGTGAGCTGGTGCAATGGGTAAAAGCTCCTTCATCCCAGTTGACGATATGAGCTTAGAACCCAGAACCCAGAAAAACACCAGATACCACAGCTCATGTCTGTGATCCCAACACCCTCTTGCCAAGGTGGGAGGGAATAATTCATTCAGAAGTTTTTAGGCCAAATTGCTTGGAATATGCAGAGTGGCAGAAACACCAAGGGAGACTCCATCTCAGCAAAGTTGAAAGAACTAATTCCCAAAAGTTGTCCTTTTGTCTCCACATGTACACTGTGGCATGCCCAGACACACACATACACACACACACACACAGACATACACACCAATATGTGCATATATGCACACTTAATAAGAAAATAAAAGTGTTAATTTTTAATGTGCAGAAGCAAAAAGGTTTAGTCATAAACTATAGTAAAATAAGTGCTATTACTCTTAATCCTTACAGGATTTTACTAATTGTGCAAATGAGTAAGCTGAATATGGAGATTTAGCACCCTGCAATTCCCACAGTACTTGTAGGTAGAAGTAATCAGCATTTTATTGTGGAACTTTTTAATTACTGCATATCCTTAAGTAACTGCATACCTTAAGGTGAACCAAGGTGTGGTAATTCATAGGTAACTGGGATTACCTATTAACTCCTATTCATTGGTTAGGAACTTAATATAATTGTTTCTTTCAGGAAATCTTTTGTTTCAAAGGAATAGCTGGGGATGACCCACAGGTAGTGGAACTGGTCAGGGGCAGTGACTCTCAAGCCTTTTCTTTAATGTTAGAATTCATCTCAAAACAAAATTGCTTACTGTCTGTTCATATAAGATTGACCCCAAACCTTTAGCTACGACCCATAGGAAACAGGAAAAAAAATGGAATACTGATATATTATTATTTACTTTTCTTGTCTCAAGATATCTAGCAGAAGTGAGAAAGGGTCTCCTTTATCTCCTGGCTTCAGAGGACTTCTATCACCGTGGGGAAGGACTAACCAGAGAAGCTCAGTCTGTGGCAGTAGGTCTGCCCCTAGTGACTCATGCCAACAGGTGGTTGTGGAACTCCTGGAGATTCCACTCCCCTGGAAGAGACACACCAGGAAGGGAACAAGAAGTGAAAATATGAGCCTGTGGCAGACATTTCCAGCTCAAGGCACACTAGGAATTCAGTGTGCCTATCTTGTCTGACTGTGGAATTTATTCAGTTCATTGGCTTCACATACATGTATTTATGGGATATCATTTGGGGGGAGGAAAGGAATTTTGAGAAATCGTGCCTATTTTGTAATGTTGACTGCTGAAACAGACTTACTTATGGAATAGGTGGTTACGTGGATGAAGGCTTTGTAGCTCCAATACGGCAGTGTGAGTATCATTTGATGCTTCCAACCATTGACACTCTCTCGTTCCATGTGATTTGCCAATGGGGTGGGACAATATGCTTATTTTGTTAGCGTGGTTATCTTACTCAGAGAAAAAAATTTGATGCATGTTCAACTTCTCATCTACTAGCTATGCGAATTGAAGAGGTTAGCCCATTTCTTTGATTTTGAATTTAATCTATAGCATTGTGCTGTAAAATTATGCCTTTAAAACAATGATTTATTGCTGTGGCGGTGGACACTTTTAATTCTAGCACTTGGGAGGCAGAGGCAGGGGATCTCTGTGAGATTGAGGTCAGCCTGGTCTACAAATCAAGTTTCCAGGACTGCAAGGGTTGTTACACAGGGAAACTCTGTCTGGAAAAAACTGAAACAAAAAGAGATTTATCTATTTTTTTTTGGAAATTAAAATTTAATTATTTCTCTCTTCCCTTTTCTTCCTCCGAACCTTCCCTTATATGCCCTTATATGAATTTGATGTACTTCAAATTCATATCCTCATTTTTCACAAAATAATTAGTATACATATATATGTACATACACATATGCATACAAAATAATTAGTATATATACTATATATATATATTCCTAAATATATATAGTTTGGTCTGTATAATGTTACTTTATGTATATTTTCAGGGCTGACCATTTGGCACTGGACAGCCAATTGATGTGCTCTTCCCTAGGGGAGACTGACTCTCCTGCTCCCGGTTTTCCTCAGTGGCCTATAGTTCTTTAGCGTTGAGGCTTCATGGCCTTTCCGTGGTCCTTGTTTAGCTCATGTCTGGGCAGTGATGTTGCTGAGAATTTATGGTGTAGCTTCTGATGTTAGTAGGAGATACAATCTCACAAGAAACTCTGTAGTTTTCTGGTTCTTACAATCCTTCCACCCTCTCTTCTGCAATGTTTCCTAAGTATTTGGTGTGGGAGTGTTTGATAGATGTATCTACTGGAACTGGGCTTTAGAACTCTGGATTTTGACTGGTTGTGGTTTTCTGTAATGGTCTTTGTTTGTTTCAGAAAGAAGTTTCCTTGATGGTGGGTGAAGATCACACTCATCTGTGGGCATAAGGACAGATGTTCATAGGTTGTTGTTAGGGATTATGGTGGTTTAGTAAATTAGTGGTTGTCGAGTCTCCTCTAATAACTATGACTTCACTGGCACTGAGTAGTTAGATAGGTTTCCAGCAGCAGACATGTTTTCCCTCTTATTGGGTAGGTCTTATGTATAACCAGAGAGCTGTGGTTCTGAGTTTTAAAGGGGCTGAAACACGCTATGAGCTACCTAACACAGATTCCTGTGCTCAGTTCATATTTATATAATGCTTTGAAGCATTCAGCAAGGATTTTTTTTTCAAACTCTTAAGAGCCAATCAGAAAGGAAGGGTAATTAACTGACTCAATGAATGGTGTTATAAAAATCTCACCAAGAACTTTTTGGTCTCTTTTTTATTCCTACTGCTTGCTCCCATCATGACGCTCAGAGGAAGCCTGAGAACATAAACTGGGGCTCAATGACTCCAGAGGAATACTGTCCTGAGAGACTGCCATCTGACGCTCTGAGCCTTCTCTGCCAGCCAAGCAACTAGTGGGCTTGAATATGCTCGACATTATTTTATAGCTAACACTTTTAGACAGAAGATCAGCTGCAGGCCAACTCGTGCAGGCTCAAAGACCTTGACTGGCTAAAATTGCAAATGATACTTGAAAAATCTTAGTTGGCCTTAGGCTCTTGATAGCAGCTTTTCCTTCATATTTCTCTTTGGTCAGTATCTTTGCTAGCTATAATTCTAGCCTTCTATTTGGACAGAATGATATGATTATATCTTCTTCAGTTACATGCATAGCTTGGGCAAAACAGAAATATTTGCATAAATTACTAAAACTGCTCAGTGACTTTAGAAAACTCAAAATTTATAAAACTCTAACTAGGTATTTGTTACCGATAAATATAGATGGTGCTGACCAAGTATGTCCACTGAATGAATAATATGCATGTTTAATGAGAGAGGAAACATGACGCCTGTGCTCTGGGAATTTACAATGCTCTATCAAGACAAGAATAGCCCTGTGAACACTATGTATACACACATATCACAAATGACAGTGTTTTAAGGGCAAGAAGCATTAGTAAAATAATAGGACAAAGACAATCTAGAGCTTGGAAGGATTTAATGGAAAGTATAAACTTTAAGTAAAATTCTGACATCTTTAAAAGGCTATCATAACAACAGAAAGAAGTGTGTATGTCAAGGAAAATTTCCTAGCTGTTTAGTCTTGGTTACTGACCTTTCTAGTCTTTAGGTGACATCAACACTTCAACCCTTTAAGATAAGCTGAAATTTCCAAATTTGCATATAAAGCATAATATGTTGGTGGCCTCTCTAAAAGGTTACAAAATTCGACCTGTTTAACCCCCAAATCATTAATAGATTCCATGTGATCCTCTTCTATTCTGTTGCTCTTAATTAAGAGACTCATCTCCATCAGTCTTCTCAAAGAAGGCATTTATGATCGATATTGATCCTTAATACCACCGCTAGTTGGAAGGTGAAGCCTATGAGCTTTACTTACAGGCAACTTCTGTTCATTGTCCACCTTTTCCTACCTTCACAGACATGCTTCTGCTCAACATATCTGAAGGAGCCTCCAGATCTTGTCCTTCTGCGACTCACTTTCTACCCCTTACCTAAAGTGATCTCCCACAAAAAAAAAAAAAAAACAACAAAAAACCAAACCAAACAAATAAAAAAAAAGGGCAAAGCAAGTTTGATCATTGTATTGGCTAGATGTCAGTTTGACAAAAACTAGAGTCACCTGGGAAGAGGAGACCTCAACTGAGGGATTGCCTCTTTCAGATTGACATGTCGGAGTGTCTAGAGAGTATTTTCTTAATTGCTAAGTAATATAAGAGAGCCCCGCCCACTGTGGTCAGTGCTGTCCGTAGGCAGGCAAGCCTAGGCTATAGAAGTAAAGAAGTTGGGAAAAATGTGGGAAGAAAAGTAATTGACCAAGTCAGGGGAAGTGGCTATAGCCATTAAATCTTTCCCGCATGGTGTCTTCTTTAGTTCCTGCCTCTGGAGTCCCACTTTGACATTCTGTTTTGGCTTTCCTCATGACGGACTATAACCAGGAAGAAGCCAAATAAGTTCCTTCTCCCCTGTGCTGCTTTTGGTTAGTGTTTTATCAAAGCAGCAGAAAGCAAAGAAGAATAATCATATTATGTAGGCCATTTCTTAAATTTTTCAATACTTTTACATTGTTAGCTTGAAAACACATATATACCAGTCCATGGCTTACAATGTTTTTCTACAGTATGTGTCTCAAGTGTCCTTTTATACCACATAGTCTGTGTCTCTGTTTCAGTCACAGAGTAACCCTTCATTGTCACACATGGGCCACTGTCTTTCTCATCCTTGACTTTTTTGTGAATGTTATTTCTTTTACTTTAAGGACCAGTTTGGAAAATGTAATGAATTTTTATTATATTTTTTTATTTTGTGCTCATGTTCGTGTGTGTGTGTGTGTGTGTGTGTGTGTGTGTGTGCATGTGTGTGTGCGCGCGCACTCACATGCGGCCGTCTAAGTACAACTTGTAGGACCTGGTTCTCTTTCCATCATGTGGATTCTGGTGATCAGAGTCAGGTCATTAGGTTTGGTGGCAGGCACTTTTACCCATCAACCTTGAATTTGTGTTTATTCAGAAATAAGTTTTCACTTACAGATCACATTAAACATGAGCAATGACAAGTACAGGGCCCAATGACTTAATCTTTAGAGTTCCTAGCAGAGCAAACAGATACTCCACAGAATGGGAGAAATATTTACCAGCTATACTTTAGACAAGAGTTGAATATCCAGAATTTACAAAAAGAAAAAAAAATTAGCAGAGTTAAACACCAAAGAAATAAAACTATAAATCAATAAATGGGCAAATGAACTGAATAGACAGTTTTCAAAATAAGAAATAGAAATGGCTAATACTAGGGTGTTGGAAGACTCTGCTGATCAGAGATTGCAGCACACCATAGCCTGCCAACTTTCTCTAAGCTCAGCAACATGGAGGACTCCAACCCCTCCAGCAATAGTTTCCTGCTTTCTACCCAACCTTATCTGGAGGATGTCTCTAGGCCCAGGATATGTGACCTATCTGTAGGATGACCCTGACATAGTTCCCTCCAAACGCTCTTCCCCTGATGACCCACATGGTAATTAGACAAGTGCTCTAGCCATTTTGATAAGACCCTACTGCCACATACAAAGCCTTGTGATAGAAATGTGCCCCTTAATGCAAATAGGACGTGTTCCCAGTCTCCTCAATCCTATATATCCCTTATACACTGGAATAAAGATGAACTGATTCAACTAAGTCTGTCTCCCAGAGCCCTTCTCTGTCTGTGCTCTCTCACACTGATGACAAACAGGCTGAGGGGGAAAGAGGACCCCCTGGGGGTAAAATTCAAGAGTCCACAACCCTAGACAAAGAACTATAGGCAACTAAGAGATTCTGTGAGCAGGAGAACAACAAAGAACACACCTTTTGCTTAATCAAGACCATCAAATGGTCATCCCTAAAACCGTACATGCAAGTAACATTGTAAGAATGAGTAGCTTGTATGTATGTATTTATGATATACGTTTGTGTGTTTGTGTATATTAAAGCATGCACACACATATATGCATGCACACAAATGTGTAACAGTATAAAGAAAAAGAGGCTATGAATCTGAAAGAGAGAAAAGGGAACATGGGAGGGTTTGAGGGATGGAAGGAAGGGGTAAATATTGTAATATTATAATCTCAAATTTTAAAGTGTTCAATACTTGTAGTCATCAGAGAAATGTAGATTAAAAGTACATGGAGATACCTCCTTATTCCAATCAGATTGGCTTTCGCCTAGTCTGACAAAGGGTGTTGGAGAGAATGTGAAGAGAAAGGAAGTTGTATTCACTGTTGAAAGGAGAACAAATTAATGCAGACATTGTGGTAATCAGTTTGAAGATTTCTCAAAAACTTAAAGATAAAAATACCACATAACCCAGCTATTTCACTTTTGGGAGAAACCCAGAGAACTTCCTATTACAGAGATGTGTGTACTTCTGTTTATAGCTGCTTTATTCACAATAGCAAGGAACTAGAATCAACCTAGTGGTCCATCAACAGATGAGTGAATAATGGAAATTTGGAGTCTATATAAAACAGAATCCAGCTGACAGAAAACTTGAAGATAAATGGATGGACCTACAATTGTTCATAGGTAGTAGGAAGACATGATTTGGAGAATCTGGAATAAGAAGTGAGATCACAAAAATCTCAGAAAGAAACAAAACTGTATGTTATCCCTCCTATAAAAGGTTATCTGTTAGCAAAGGTATAGATGTGAACAAATGTAAATGTGGCTTCATGACAACATGAGCAAAAGAGAATTAAAGAGGACAGATATTATGGGACAAGGAAGGACCGAATGTGGGTATGGATATGAGATATTAAAGAAGATACAAAGTCTATTGTTCTTTCTGCTTGTAATGCTGTCACAGATCTCTTTTGATTTTAGTGTTGGACAGTGTGAAAAAATATATTAAATAGTGAAAGTGTAAAATCCAATGTGAAGAGCCACAGCTTCTTAATGGCTATTTTGACTGTATAGAAGCTGGTACTTCTTATAGGCTTTTTGGGTATGGTTAATTTTGGTGTGTGATGTTTATTTTATTTACAAGTTTTTTATAACAAGGTTTATTAAAAATGAATATTATTAATGGAGGTTGGAGGAAGCTGCTGAGTTGGTATTGGTCAGTTGGAGTATTATAGAGCTCTCAAGGACAAGAGACAGAGTATTCAAAGCTAGGAGGCAGAAAAATATGTCAAGTTAATGGATATGAAAGGGAAAAAGAAAACACACACACACACAAACCAGTGCATGGAAAGGCAAGTGGGATGAGGCCTTTTGAAATGGAGGAATTTCCTATGTGTCCCCCAAACTTGACACAAGCTAGAGTTATTAGTAAAAAGAGGTCTCAATTGAGAAAATGCCCCCATCCAGACTGGCTTTAGGTAGTACTGTAGGATTTTCCCCTGATTAATGACGGATGTGGGAGGAGCTATGCCTGGGCAGGTGGTTTGAGATATATAAGCAAAGAGACTGAAAAAGCCAAGTAGAGCAAGCCAGTACATAGCGTTCTTCCACGGCCTCTGCTTCAGTTCTTTCCCTCCTTGAGCTCCTGTCCTGACTTCCTCAGTGATGGACTGTTGTGTAAGATGAAGATAAAATAAACCCCTTCCTCCCCAAACTACCTTTGTTCATGCTGCCTTGTTTTGTTTTGTTTTTTTAAACAGCAATAGAAACCCAAGACAGGGACCAATAATGAAGAATCTGTAGACCATGATGAAGATTTGCAGATGGGGAGGTAATCATTATTTCTATGTGATAGGTATGTGTGGTTAGGAGAATCTGGCAACAGACATTTATGTGTAGGCTTCCTGACACTGAAGCTGGTAGGGGGTGAATATGTGGGTCTCAAGTCAGAAGAGCAAATCTAATCAGTGTTTCCTTTGGGCATAGGTGAGCGAAGAGAGACTAAAGAGGCCTCTACAGCTCAAATACTGAGTTTTCACAGAGGTAATAGTGCCTCTGTATATAGTAATAAGTTGAAAGTCATCAAAGATTTAAGGGAGTGGACACAGAACTTAGTTTGTCCTAATTAGTTATAGATGTTTTTAGATCACCAAGTAGACAGATCAAAGTCTATCATTAAAAATATCATGAAGGGGTATAGACCTAAAATATGATCTGCAAGCAATTTGTGGTCAGGAAGAAGTAGTAGTCATGTTGCTTTGTAGTGGACAGGGTGGTAGGATAGTGTAGGATCTGCTAGACCAGTTGCCTTAGATTCCTGGCTTTTCACGACCATGGCTTATCTGTGTCAGCACGGAGAGAGTATGTATAGTGGTCTTGAAAGGAGAGCCTGGAGGAAGACAGGGTAAAGAGAATAAAAGGTATATTCCTCGTTCCATTACCAGAATTAGCTTTGGGAAACAATTAACTAGCCCAGAATTCTCTTTAATGGTATAACAGGTCAGTACAAAATGAAGAGGGACTGCATTTATAGAAAAGCAAGGCATTGTGGAATGAGACTTAGGAATGAGTGCTTATCAGAATGTAGCCCTGATAATATAGTGATTTTCGTACGAAGGGAGGGTGTATACGTGTCTTAGGATGTATAATGAAGTAGAATGAACAGGCTATGGAGGGCATTCTTCTATGGTCCCTAAGTCAGTCACTGCCTCCAGGTTCCTGCCTTGTTTGCCCTCAAGGATGGACTGTGATATGGAGGTAGAGATGAAATCTTCCTCCCCAAGGTAATTTTGGTCATGGTATTAATCACAGCAACAGAAGACAGAGTAGACCAGTTTGGTCAAAGGGTGGATCAAAGATAAGGAGGTGAGGAAATGTGAAATTATCAGGGTGCATTTTGAAAATTTAGGGTTTTAGTGTTGGATGTTTGGGATTCTGGGGTTCTCTGTCTCTCTCTGTCTCTGTCTCTCTCTGTCTCTGTCTCTCTGTCTCTGTCTCTGTCTCTGTCTCTCTCTCTCTCTGTGTGTGTTTCAAAGAAGAATCCCCATTTAGTTCCATTCCAATAAGAATCCTGTAACATCTCAGTGTGCCTTGTGCTATGTGTGTGTGTGTGTGTGTGTGTGTGTGTGTGTATGTGTGTGTGTTTAGGAGTCCTCAACTTTAAATGAGAGAAAAGCAAAACATTCTGCTAGTGACTTTGAGTTTTCAGTGAGCTGAATTGCAGGAGAGTGACTGTCCTATTTCCTCAAAGGGGTGAGGATCTTTGCTTCCACTTCCTGCCCCTGTAGCTGTTGGAGCGTTATAGAATTTTATAAGGCCTCATCATCCAGGCGGAAATCAGGTGGCTTCTGCTGGAAAACCTCATAGATCTATTTCCATGAAAGAGATTATTGCCACAATTTTAGAATTCATGAGGTTTTCATCGATGCAGCAATGAGCATCGGTGTCCTTGATAACTCTTTCATCTCTAGGTTACACAGAATAAGACTGGGCCTGTAAACTCATTGTAATTTGCAGAGCTGTACATACCTTTGAAAAATGATTTGTAATTCTCAGGGCTGGCTCTCAAAGTATTTTTTAAATGACTCTGAGCAGAGCAAGGACAAGCCAACCATGTAAGACTTTAAAGAGGTTCCTGACAGACACAGATATCACACATCTGTTTTGACAGCCACTGGGAGATGCGGAAGAGGTCTGATTCCACTGCACACAGCACATTTCACAAGGACTTACCCTGAGAGTTTTTCATGTTGTTGTACAGTCTGTGGAAATGTTACTTCTGGAATTGTTGCTTTCCTTGATTTAAGAAAAAAATAAAGTACAAAAGAGATCTTAGATGGACCTTTAAATATGAAATGAAAAAGACCAGCCTGGATCCTCAAAGCAATTATAAGTGTAATTACAATACAGACAGAGATGGTGTCCTAAAGGGTGGCTAAGAATGGATGCTCAACTTATTTCTTAATACAGCCCAAAGATGCCAATTACTATCGGCAAACTGCCTAGCCAGAACAAGCTTATTTCTATGATGTGAACATTTATAATTTCTTTATCAGACTGAAGCAAAATACACTTTACGTTTTTGAACTTGAGGTCAGTGCATAATTATATGCAAACGGCAAACCCACATCATCCCATGTGAGGATCCTGTAAGCAGGAGCCACGTCAGAGTTTATTTTGACGGAGAATGAGAAGCAACAGTGTCTGGTGAACTGTGTTGTGTTAGGGCCAGCGATCTGACGTAAAGAGGGTGGATTCAAGAGAAAGTTTCACTTCATCTGCTCATCTGCTCAGCTAACCCAAGGCACTGCTATTTTATTTCCTCACCTCTCCTTCATGGAAACCTAGGTTTCAGGTTTAGGTTCTTCATATTTTCTTTTTAAATAGGTCCCCATCAACACATTACTCAGACTTCTCCACCGTGAAAGTGGATTAAACATAACCGTCACCTTAGAAACAAACACAATTTTATCTCGGAATATTAGATTTATTCTCGACAGTAAAAGATAGAAGCCTGACCCCAAAACTTGACTGTGTCACTTTGTGCCTTATTCTCAAAGCCACAACTTTGTACTTGCTAGCAATTAACAGTGATAACTATGGCAACAAAATCATCAAACAACAGGAGGGTCACCCCCATAGAACATTCTTCATTACTGAGTTATAGGTTTAGTATATTGAAATAAATCTTCCCTTAAAGATCCTGTTGACTAGCTTTATTTTCCCATTGTCTTCTTTTAAAATGCATTATGGCTGCTAGCTGAGTATCATTATTTAAAATATGTGGTACTAACATCATTTTGCACTGAGGGTGTTAACCTAATTCACAAAATTTTAAATTTAGTTTTAATATCTCAGTGGCATTATGCTTTGTTAAAATTGCATTTATAGAAAAACTCACTCATCTGTAACTGTTTAAACACGAGTTCTTTTTCCAATGTACTATATTAGTTGGGTGAAGAAATGAATTTTCTTTTTGCTGATTTTCTTTTTATTACATCTTGTGAAATCATAAGAGAATACTGTAATTTATACAGGGAAATTTGGCTGCTATTTGCTTGGACTGTGACATATGACTATAATTTGTAACTTTCTTTCTAACTCTTGGTTATTTGTTATTCTTTATTGGAGTATTTGAATTTCAAAAGTATGAATTAGTGTACAATATGGGGGGAGGAAGGTATTCTGTAATTCCCAGGGGCATTCCATGCTACTGTCTTTAGAAATATAGGTTAGGGAACATATTGAAATAAAACATTTTACTTTGCTTATGTAAATTGATTTATACGGCTCAGTGTGACTTTTTGTGTATCACTCACTGTTTCATGTTCAGGATTATGCATGTCTTTGACTGTTTCCAATTGTCTTTGAAATTTAATCAACATCATAACCTTTTCCTTTGGGTGGAGTTTGAGAAAAATTATAGTACAGGCATACAAATCTTTGTTGCTTCTGTTTTGTCTTTTTTGAGATATTCTGATACTTAGCCATGCGTACTTTGAAACTGTGATTCTACTCCTTCAGCATCCCCAGTGCCTGGGTAACAGGTGTGTGCTACCATTCTGGCTTACAAGTGTTCAGTGATGACCTGCTGTAAGTCAGTTCCTGTGCTGGCCCTGGGAAAACAGACTCTAAACAGGTGGGTGTGCTTCTAGTCTCAGACACAGCAAACTGTTAAGGTGGGAATACAGAGGAACAGATAAACCCAAACAGCATGCAGGGAAGGACCAGAATGGGAGGACTGAGGTACATAGCAGGGTTTTCTGTCCTCAGAATTGCTTCCTTGAGGAAGTGACTCTTATCTGAGACTTGAAGAATGTTTAGGAAGAAGACAGAAGGAATTAAGGATTTGGGCAGTTTCAAGAATGTAGTCAGAAGAAATAGTTTTGTCATACAAGGGACTAGAGATGTCAAAGAGTCTAGTACGAGACCTATTGTTCATTTCCCGCTACCTAGACTCCAGAAATAACCACACAGAAACTGTATTAATTAAATCACTGCTTGGCCTATTAGTTCTAGCTTCTTACATCTTAATTTAACCCATTTCTTTTAATCTGTGTATCACAATGTGGCTGTAGCTTACTGGCAAGGTTCCAGCTCATCTGTTCCCCCAGCTACATGGCATCTTTCTGACTCCACCTTCTTTCTCCCAGACTTCAGTTTAGTTTTTTCCACCTAGCTTTATTCTGCTCTGCACAGGCCTAAAACAGTTTCTTTTTTTCTTTTCTTTCTTTCTTTTCTTTTTTTTTTTTTTGAGATAATGTTTCTCTGTAGCTTTCGTGCCTGTTTCAGAACTAGCTCTTGTAGACCAGGTTGGCCTCAAATTCACAGAGATCCGTCTGCCTCCCAAGTGCTGGGATTAAAGGCATGTGCCACCACCACTCGGCTGAAGATAGTTTCTTTATTAATCAATAGTATTCACAGTATACAAAGAGGAATCCCACATCAAAAGAGCATTGTCTCCTTGAAAATGAAAAAATTTACCCTAGCAGTAGCAAAGGAGGCAATGTTACAAGGTGCTTTTGACAGAATATTCAACAGGAATGGCAATGATCAATTGGATGTAGGCCTAGAAGAGGTAAAAGTGAGGAGAGACAGCTAAATTTGTTGTGTGAGCTAGGAGATAATTGAGGAAGAGCCATTTAACTGGCGAGAGGGCAGGTGGAGTTAATTGGGACAAGATAAACTTTAGTGGCATTGAAGAAGTATGAAATTATTATGGAATATTTATGTGGAAATGGATGACAGAGGGAATTCAGATGAGTGTGTTGGGCAAAGTTGGTCCTGCTGAGAATCCTTATCATGGAGATGCCATCTTAAGTCATAGGAATGGTGTGGTCGAAGAAGTTTGGGGGCTGGGATAATTTACTGGAATTTAAGCCTAGATAATAACACATACAAAGAGTTTGTTGCTATAACTCCCAAACAGTTGAGGCCCATGTATATGAGGCATTGTTTTATTGAGTTAGAGCAAATTGTCATCAAAGAGTATGAAAGAACCACAAAGGTCCTCTGAAGTCGCCTTCTGAAAAGCCCACAGCAATAGGAATGTTACAGTAATGTTGTTGTAGCTTTTGTTTCTCTTCCAGATGGAAAGCACCCTCAGAAGTGGAGACACTGTCTAACAAATCTATCGGGCAGGTTCAGTGTGTTGCCTGACACCCCAATAGCTTTCATCTAATGAAAGCTTCTTACCCACAAGTTGGCTGTGACGGCCACCCTGGGTGGCTATGAGTCCCCTTCTTCCAAACACATCTGACTGGTCCAGGGTGGTCCTACCCTTAACCAATCCCTGGGCTGGCCAATGTCCTATGAGATGGTTTGGCATAAAAACTGCCCAAACAGGCAAAATGGTGATTACTTAGGTCAGATGTCCTCACTCAGGAATTTGAACTAGGGCATCTGGGGAGGGAGTCAATTTGTTGGTTTTGGGAGGGAGAATAAGCTAAGAAAGAACCACAAGAAGAGGTCTTGTGGCAGCAAGAAAGACGAACAAACTGATGGAGCAAGTAAACAGAACGTATGAGTAGGCAGAACGGAAGGAGATGTCAGGGAAAGGATGGTAGGTGGCTAATTAGTACTAGTGAGAGAAATAGCTGCAGCCAGAAGGCCAGAGTCACAGTCAAGAGAACAACACTGTCCCTGGTGGTACTGGGCCAATAAGCATAGTATTGCAGGAACCATATTGGATTTTTTTTCTTATTCCCCAACTCACTGGACTCTGTAGCCTACAAAGGTTCCATAATATCCCTATTTCAGCCTTATAATTAACTCTACTTAATTAAGGTAACTATTAGAATCACTATTCTTTACTCAAAGACTCCATCAACCAACCACTAAATTTCTCACATACCTGCCTGGCATACTAGATAACAGAATACTATAAATGTATGCCTTTCAGTTAAAATATTGAGGGCTCAAGCGTCTTCAATAAAATGAGGCCTGAGGACATAGATCAGCTGATTAAAACACTTGCTGGGGAAGCACTCAGAATGGAGTTTTGATCCCAAACATCGATTTAAAAAGCTGGGCATGGCAGTGTATCCTTGTAATCCCAACACTTGGGGAGACAAGAGGATCCCTGGGGCTTGCTGGATAGGCAATTTAGCAGAATTGGTAAGCTTCAGGTTTAGTGAGAGCACTGTCTCAAAAAATAAGACAGGTAAGGCTAGAGAGAAGTCTCACCTAGCAGTTAAGAGTACTTGTTGTTCTTCCAGAGGACCCAAGTTCAGTTTGCAGTGCTCAAACTGGGTGGCTAACAGTTCCTTGTACCTCTGGTTCGAGAGCATCTTCTGGCCTCTGAGGATACCTGTGCAAATGCAGCATACATTCAGACAGATGGACGTACACATACATAAGCATAAGATAAAAATCCTTCATCAGTCAGGCTACTGGGAAAGAAGAGTCAGTTTTCATGAGGGTTGCAGCCCCAAGAGGCTATCCTGTACTCCAATAGACTGTCTTACATACATGCACAAAGACATAGTAGTAAGCAGTCTAAGTGTGTTTTAAATAAAAAGCATGAGAAGTGGGGAAGGAGTATGGTGGGGGATTACAGGAGAAATCTGAGGGGAGGGAGGAGGGATGGATTTAAAAAATACATTATGTACATATATGGAATATATATGAATATGAATATATATTCTCAAACAAGCCAAAACATTAAGGTGAGAGTTATTGAGGAAGATACTAACATCGACTTATGGCTTCTGCTTGTGCACACCCATGCACATGGATCCACACACATGTGTACATACACATAAATGTATATACACACATATACTACATATACAAACACACAAAAAAGATGAATAAGGTGTATTTGTGAGTGACATATTGCAGAAAGCCATTTTCACATCTAAAGAGCACTTACTGGCTTATGGAACCTCAGCTATGTAGTGGACATTGATATTGGATGACCACACATACAGTGACATGACCTGGGAAAAACAGGGATGAAGGGAGGCAGGCATCTCTGGTGAACATTGAGTACATAGAAAATGAAGGTTTTTAGAGATAAACAGTCCAATGTAGAAATACACAGGATTCAAACAAATGTTAAAGATAATCTAGAGATTTTAAATGGAGATATTTGTTGATGTCAAGGAAGTGTTTGAATGACCAGAGCTGAGTGGTTGCTGTCATGAGTTACTGTGTGAATGGGCCATGTAGGGATTTTGCTACCCAGTTGTAGTGATGAGGCGAGCAGGTATGCTTTTGATCCTGCCTGGCTCCCACACGGCTAGCTTTACACCCGAAATAACAACACACAAATTGTAGTCTATTAAACACTGCCTGGCCCATTAGTTCTAGCCTCTTATTGGATAACTCTCACATCTTGATTAGCCTATTTCTAATAATCTGTGTAGCACCACGAGAAAGATTAAGCATGTCTGACCTGGTGGCTGACTCCATGGCGTCTGCCTCACTTTCCTTCTTCCCAGCACTCTGTTCTGTCTTCCCCAACTACCTATGTTCTGACCTATCAGGCCAAGCAGTTTTCTTTATTAATTAACCAATGAAAGCAACAGATAGATAGAAGACCCACCTACACCACCCAGTGGCTGTTAAGGAATGTCTTTCATTTCTCACACACCTAATCTTTCAAAAGGGAATCAATACCTATGAAGAAGATCTCCAATTTTAAACATCAATGTGGAATTTAGATGAAAGCAAAGCAAAACAGAGTTTTGGGATTAAACAATGACTTTCAGGTTGCATTTGGGATGGCTCAGTTTATATCTGTGTTCTAAGATAAATGGATTTCAAGTACTTAAAGATCCAGAGTTATCCTGCAAAAGAAAATTTATGGCTGAATATGACATGCAAAAAACCTGAAGCAGATGTATTCCAACTGAAGAAGTAGCAGGGAAAGAGAGCCTTGTAGCCACCATGGCTTCTATCTGATGTAGGCTCAAACTTGACCATTGAGGGCCAATGCTCCATTGAGAGCCACTGGACAAGATGTTCAGAGAAAAAATGGGATCTGTCTGTCTGTCTGTCTATCTATCTCCTCTGGTGTGGTGTATGAGCTGTTACGAAAAGGGATTGAGTATGTTAGCAGAACTATATTCCCTGGGTTAGAGTCACTCTTTAGGGCAAATGTCAGACAGAGGCTATGGTGTTGGTGGCATTAAGCTGCCCACCTTCTAGCGGTCAGGCAGCAGAGAGAGAAAGCTTGCACCCATGAGCTTTCTTCATCTTTCTCTTGGATCCTCCTTGGTTCCCAGCCGATCGGGTGGAACCACTTGCGTTCAGGGTAGGTTCCTCCCCATAGTTAATGCATTCTAGAAATGTCCTCACAGGCTTTCGAGACTGAGCTTTATGAGTGTAGGCAAGTCTCAAACCAACCAAGTTAGTAGTCCAGACTCGCCTGCTCAGTTGCAATATCTCTTTGCCTATGTTTCCATACCTGTTCTATGGGAGTGATAAATACCACGAACCTATTAGATTCTTGAGTTGATCAAATGCAACAGGAGCCATCACACAGTGAACGCTCAATAAATGTTATCATTTAAAAAAATTATAGGGTTATTTTACAAGCCCTTAATAATACAGCAACATGTATTTCCTGTCACAACTAGCTGTCCCTTTTGAAATAATCCTGGGGGAAAGGATGAAAACTTGCATAGTAATATATTATGACTTCAGTGTGGTAATTACAGGCAGCACAGGGTGGGAGCCTCCAGGTTTTCTTTGTAGTTCTCGTCTTTGTAACTCCATTTCCTTGAAAGCATCACGTGTTACTTATACCTTCAGTCATAAACGTAGCCTATCTTTGTGAACCATGGCTGCCAAGATACGCAGAATCCGGCTCGATGAGCAAATGAAGTCATTAGAACACGTTAGAATTCATTCTCTACGATAGGAGTGGCGTGTAGATATACTCTGTGGGTCCACCCTTCCTTTTGCTGATATTGGCGACCTTTACAGACCTAAACAAACACCTGGAACCGGAAGCAGTCACACAGCCTGCGAGGGCGAGGGCAAGTCGGGCAGCTTCCCTCAGTGGAAGCAAGCTTTCTCCATTGTCTCTTTGGAATAAAACCCGGAGTGGACATTCTGTTTTTCTAAGCACCCGACCCATGCTTACGTCTAAAGAAACTTAAGTAGTTCCCTGTCAGGATGGATTTATTAGCCATTGGTTATTTTCCTCATTGGTGATTTCAGGGCCTCCAGTCCTGCACCCTGGAGCAGTCTCTCTCTGTGGTGAGTGCTCCCTCACGGGCCATCTGGTCAGAAGAGGATTGGAGGCTTTGGCGGAAGGGAAATTAACAAACAACCATAAAAGGATTTTCTAAATATGTCTGCAATCCAATATAAGCCTCGGTAATTTGATTTGTAGGAAATGGAGAGCAGGACATTCTACCCTGAGTAGTTATCTATAATTCATAGTAATTACCGTAATGGGGAATCTATCATATAGATGGAGGAACACAAATTATGCCCCAGGTTGAAGGATGGACTTCTGGCTGAAATGGCCCTTCACGCCCCCCTTATCTACCTCCTCTTTAGCATATTTCATTTAGGTGCCCAGTAGATGGAAGGGTGTTCAAGCCCCAGAACTCCAAACTGAGGTTTTTATCTTTTCAGTGACAGAGAACACTGGCCTACATCTCCGGAGGGGCTCAGAGCAGCTTCTTAGCTTAGGGGGATCCTTAGAAATTTAGGCTTTGTGCGTTCACAAGATACCATTGAAGACAATATTGATTTATCTATGTGTGCAGTTTGTCATCTAGTGTTAAGGTAGAACGATTTTTTTCTTTTTGTTTCCGTGGAAAGGAAAGGGGGGGTCTTTAATGGTTGCGCTGAAGGTTCAAACCCAACTGGGCTGTACGCTGATGTGTGATCAGGACCGGGCATCCTTGAAAGGAGGTGAGATGGACAAATGACCACGTGAAGAACAGTAAAAAGTGGAGATCGCCTTTAACCTTTACAGACCGATGAATTCATTCACGTGTGTGCCCAGGATGAGGAGAAAAGGATTAAAGGCTCTGCACATTTCCTATTATTTATTGTGCCTTTCATTCATTTATTTTCAGCATCACGCTCATGACTGCCATCCCCTTGCCAGTTCCTACTGTGCCCCCCCAACCCACCGCCCAGAGAGGTTGTAGCTGATGCTGGCATTTCCAGTTGTCCTCACACTTTGTAGTTGTCCAGCATCCTCTACCTTTGGTGTGTCTGGGAGGCATTCGGGATCCAGCCGCTCCTTTATTTTTAGTGGCAGAGCCTGTCTGCTCTTCAGCTGCCGGGAATGCTGGTCCTGGCCGTGAATCTTGTTTGCTTTAAATTGCAATGCTTTCGTTCCCATGTGTTTGAGTTTTTGGAAGCAGCTGTATTGGTAAAACTTCTGGCTGCATTACTGGACAAAGCCTACATTATAAAAATCCTCAACTTGTTTGCTCTTCACTTCAAAAAGGCTGTGGGCTGCCAGCTTGTCATACTCATATTACCCACATGCCTGCTTAAGTTTTCACCAGCAGGCATGAAGCCCTTGGTCTCCATGTTTAAAAAAAAAAAAAATGTTGGCCTATAACTATTTGGTTTGATAGTGATCTGCCAAAGACAAACCATGAAGGGCCTGCCACACGAAACTGGCAGACTTTGGCCCTCCCATTAGCAAGGCAAGGGTTTTGAATGGAGGATTTGACATTTTCCCTTGGTCAGCGTCTTCAGAAGAGTGCTGCAACTTGCACAGAGAAGTTGCTCTTGTGAATTGCTCCTTCATTGAACTTAGAAACTGTGTAGGATAAAATCGTGTGTGTGTGTGTGTGTGTGTGTGTGTGTGTGTGTGTGTGTGTGTGTGTGTGTGTGTGGAGGGTCGGGGAGCATCTGAGACATTATAGCAGCAAACCAGGCTATGGCAGGAAACCGAAGCACACTGTGGTTCCTAAGCAGTCTTAGTCACCCAGACATCAGGAAGAGGAGGAAGTTTCAATTGGTTGGTGACCCACGAACGCAAAGAATTCCATCCATGTAGGCAGTTGTTCAATTGCTTAAGTCATCACCCGTGTCAGTGCTTTTTATTGTTCTTACATTAATCTTCTACTCCCCCAATGTTAAAGAGCTTAATGGGCCATTGTGCTGTCTTTCCTGAGTTTTACTCTCTTCCCCATCGGAGCTGTCTTTTGTCTTTCCGTAGGCCTTGTTGCCTCTCTTGAAGGCCTCTGGTAGTTGAAGTAGCCAATGAATGAAGATAAATTCATCTGCAGTTTGCTTGTCTGTGTCTCTGCTGGGTATCAGGATTCAGTTCTCCAGGGTTCAACATGGATGGAAGGTGACAAGGGAATCTGTTTCTTTTGAGTTTGTGTAGTGTTTAGTAAGAAACAATAAGGCACATTCGTGCAACAGAACTGCAGATTTCATTACCTAAACCCTTCCAGGAGCAAAGCCTTACTTTGGGGCCTATAAAATCTTTAGAATGGCTCAGTAGGTAGAGAAGTACTTGCCTATAAGACTAGTTTTGATCCCTGGATCAATAAGGCGGCAGAAGAAAATGACTTCTGAGAGCTGTCCTTTTGGCCTCCACACTCCATGGTGTGTGTGTGTGTGTGTGTGTGTATGTACATGCAAGGGTGTGTGTGTGTGTGTGTACAACCATATGCATGCACACAGTACCACACACACTAAATACATACACCAAACCCCAAACTTTAGTTTAAATAATAATGAATCTTGTGCTAACTAAAGTTAGAAAAATGAATCCCATGTTTTTTTATTAAGCCAACCAAAACCATGGATTCAAATTCTCAGCCTAGAGCTTAGATCTGGTTCTCTGATATGATTATCTATTATAAAGCTAATGGGTGGATTTTTCCACTTAATTTAATTGTTATCACTTAAAAAGTTGAGAAATATCACATTAAAAATATTGACTTTCCAGCTCCTTAGGAAACCATTAAGTCTTGAAAATTCTGGGTTTATAGACTTTCTTTGGTTTAGAAAGTGTTGGCCCATTTAAATAGAGCAACTTCACCACTCCATGACATGAAGCCAGTGTCAACTGCCACTCATTATGTTAGCAATTTTGCCTTCATAAAGCTGTATCAGTGTCTTCTTTCTTTCTTTCTTTCTTTCTTTCTTTCTTTCTTTCTTTCTTTCTTTCTT
>NC_022030.1:27200296-27208017 GCF_000317375.1 Microtus ochrogaster
TCTTCTTTCTCCTTCCTTCCTTCCTTCCTTCCTTCCTTCCTTCCTTCCTTCCTTCCTTCCTTCCTTCCTTCCTTCCTTTTTTCTTTTTTCAATGCGGTGGTCTGCTTGCCTGCCTTCAACTCTAGGGGAGACAAGGGAATACTGATTCTTCTTATAAAAGGCCATTTGGGTTTACTACATGTGCATGTGTATGTGTGTATATGTGTGTGTGTCTGAGTGTGTGCGTATGTATATCCGTGTCTGTGTGTTTCTCTCTGTGTGTATCTCTCTCTTTCTCTCTCTATGTTTTAGTGTGTGTGCATGTGTGTGTCTGTGTCTCTCTTTGTATGTCTGTGTGTGTGTGTGGTGTCTATATGTGTGTCTGGTTTCTGAACACTGGTGATATCAATAATAATGTTTAAAGAGGAAGAGAGAATTCTTTCCTTTAGATATAAGTGATCCAGGATGGCAATCTTGCCTGAGAAGTATGGAAAGTTTGCATGTAATAAACGATGAATTCTTTGAAGAATGTTGGAAATTACAAAGGAGACCCTATGCTTGAACCCTACCTCCTCCCAAAGCAGGGAAATGTGAGAAGCACTGTGTATTGTCTTGGGACTCAATGGAGTACAGACGTCCTAGCCACGCTCTTCATGTGTGAAGACAAGACCATGGATAGAAGAGCGTGTCAAGAATTCATTCATTTTCCTATATATACCTTGGATGTGAGGCTTATTTGGAATCTGTGCCTCAAGTCTTATTGTGGGAAGAGATCATCAAGGAGAAATTACATAAGATACCCTCTGGGTACTAGAAAAATGTTTCTAGGTGAATTTTTAGCATTAGCATAGTGTTTGTTTTTAACGAGGAAATTGGGGGCAAAAAGCAATCGGTGCCTGGTTTCTCAAAGATTGGTTCCCTGGGAAGATATTGCCATTTAAATTTACTTAACATTTTTCCCCCAATACAAATGCTTAAGGCAAGAACTAGATTTTATACCCAGCAAATAGCAATGTAAATGTCAAAGAACATATTCTAAAGCATTACACTCCCAACTCTTAAAATGGCATCTCGGAATGGTATTAATCACTGTCAGTTTTGTGTACAACATTTCATCAATTAAGCAGCAAGAGGACCTGTCCTTTCATGGAAAGCAAATAACACATATGGATTTCCTCTTAGCAATTAGCTGAACATTTTGCATTTCCTTCTCGCTTGCAAAACGGGTTTGGACCAAGACCATCAACATATTGTGTTCTTCGCTGGAAAAGCAAAGCAGATGTGTAACGGTTTTCAGTAGAATCCAGATCCATTTACAAAGTGTCTTGTGAAACATCTTGATGGAGAAGCATTTCTGCCCCGTTAGATCTTCAAGTGTTGGGCCGAGAGTGGTGCTCACGAACGCTACGGCGTGCTTTAAACTTCTTCATGTCTTGAGCCTAGAGTTTCACAACGGTGTCGGGGTGTGTATGTAACAGAGAGCCTAAAGCTTTCAAGCTTAATGTGAAAAAATTGTTCCCAGTAAGGATGAGTTTTGACTAGGTTTGCAGATTTATAAAATGATGAGGTAGTTTTAGGCAGTAAAGGCCGACGATAGCAATACAGTATACACAAACGGCAATGGATTAGCACTTAAACCACTCTCCATGTGTGTTTAACAATCCTCCATGACCCTCAAAAACCTCTTTCTGTAAACTTCATCATTTATCTGGGATTAAAAGGGCAATGTTTTGACAACACTCTTGATTTACATGGAACTCATTATTTGTTTATCATTTATCTGAGATGAGTAGTGTCCAAGCTTCTTCCCCTGGAATGTGTTTTAGTTTTGTTTACATTTTTGTTTGATGATGCCTTTTTAAAAATGTACCATTTAGGGCTCAGGACAGCTTGGCGACTTTGATGATCTATCTAGTAATCAGTGCCATCGAAGCCTAAAGGAAGCTGATGATTTATAACTTTCAGCACAGTTCAGTTTCAGGGATAATCCATCAAGAGCGATCGTCTCAGGTCCTAGTCTTAGCCCAGACTGACAAGATGCATTGCTCTTTGAAAGCTGACCCTCAGGGCCATGAAAGTCTCTTGAGGGTAGCAATGCAGCACTCAGGATAGACATCCCTAAATACCATGTCTAGGTACTACTGTCAGGGAACAAGTACCATTGTAGATATCAGCATGGCGAGAGAGGTTCTGTATTGTTTAAGCACAAACATAGTAAGTGATGTATAATCACCCTGGTCCAATATGGTTTATGGCTCTAAAGGAGTTTCGGAAGTGTTCTCATTTAGGCAGCAAATCTGTTGCCAACTGTTTGTTATGGTCCTTCCTTCTTTTTGGATTACTTTAAATTGATGTTGTAGCTTAAAATCAGAAAGAGTTATCGAGAGGAAGTGGCTGAAAACAATTTGTATTTGTAGAACAATTCTGATGATTAGCGAATGATTGAATACTTTATAAAGTGAAAATTTAACAAGGTGTGGACTTTAAGTTGCTATTCAGTAGAATTCTTCCGGTAGTTGAGTGATAGGGGAAAAGAATTCGGGGCCGAAAGACAAAATCTGCACTTTGGGGGCTGCAGAGGGTGGAGAACCACATGTTGAGAGCTGTCGCTCTCCTTGCTGTGTCAAAGGCAATAGGAAAGCAGGAGAGGAGTGGGGGATGATCAGGAATTCTCACTTGGAAAACCTGGGAGAAATAGAGATGCCCAAGAATTCCTTCAGGACAACATCTTTGGAGCTTGTGCAAATATGTAATTCTTAATCAAGATCTGTATAATGCATTGGTGGTCCCATGGTCAACCTGCTTTTTCCTACATATGGTATAATATAGAAAAGCCTGAATGAGTTTCAGCTATGTTTTAGCTGATTTTTTTTTTATGTTTTTACCACGGATATCTGGGGTTCTGTGTTCCAATACCTTAAATAAAGCTAAACGTTGTCATCAGTAGTATCTATGCTTTTCAATCATGCAGAAATGAATAATATGAAAATTGCATTCTATCACTACTTCAATGTAAGAAGCAGACATTTTCATGGTATAATTTTACAAAATAGGAGCATATAAGGGAGCTCCTTGTGATGTCATACAGTACATCTGTGCATTCCATAAACTACTGTGGGAGAATGTTGTACACTGTAAAGATTTGTCACTCATATTGGTTTAATAAATGCTGATTGGTCCATAGCCAGGCTGGACACATAGGCAGGGCAACCAGATCAAAAAAATTCTGGGAAGAGGAAAAGCAGAGAACAGTTGCCACACAGACACAGATGAAGGAAGATGAGAAATGTCTTACTGAGAAAGTACAAAGCCACATGGCTAAACATAGATAAGAATTACGTATAAATTTAAGTTGTAAGAGGTAGTTAGTAAAAAGATTCAGTTTATAATAAATATAAGTCTCTGTGTGTTTATTTGATACTGAATGACTATGGGACCAGGTGGAACAGAAACTTCTGTCTACAAATGGTGCCTAAATGTTTGGCAACAATTTCCATATGAAGCCTGAGGGAGCTTTTTGGTACAGCTTCTTGGTAACCATCTTCTTAAAAGTGGGCTTTGTTTGCTAGATGCCAGTTCCTTTAAGAGAGGCTTCCTGACTCAGCATTAGTGGCAAAAACTTCACAGGTCTTTTAAGAGGTTCTGCCACCAAACACTTAAATTGTGTTTATGAGCAGTCAATATCAGGTTTCTCGGTGTTGGAATGGACCTAGAAACTCCACACAGTTGTGACAATAAATGTGACTCCTGCCAGTACCTCTGCCATGAAGCTAGACTCTAAAAATTTAAGGAATGGGGTAGAGCTAGTCACCATAGCTGCAGCTTTAATACTAGCTATATTGCTTAGCAGATTAAAAGCTCTCCTGGTCAGAAAATGATACACATTACAGATATACAATAAAGACTGATACAGTCTTTATGAAGAAAAACAAAACAAAGCAAAACCTATATATGGTTTGCAGTGTGTTTAAAAATGTACATAGGCTTGGGAGAGATGAGAAAAAGGATAGAGAAAAATCCTTTAGAAAAGACAAATAGAATAGTTGAGTGTGGTGGCACTTGGGAGGTAGAGTCCGGAAGATCTCTGTGTGTTCGAGGCCAGCATGGTCTCCAGAGTGAGGTCTAGGACAGACAAAGATACACAGAGAAAGCCTGTCTAAAAATATAAAAAATTAAATGAAGTAAATAAAGGATAGAGTAAAAAAAGCTATGTAAAGAGGGAAAATAAACAGCGAATATGGATACTGTATGTTATTGTGTTGTCTTTGAATTGTTTGACTGCAGAGGAAGGCACAACAGGTGCTAAAAGACATTTGGTCACAAATGCTGCTGGATTAATCCAACACATACATTTTGAAAATGCCTTGACTTCAAAATTTAAGTCAAGAGATATGTTACTTTGGAGAATAGGTTTTGCTTTTGTTTCCACAGAAAATGAGAGGCTGTGGATTTATTCTGGGTTAAGAAAAACAAGGTTTGATTGAAGAAAACCTCCTGAAAAATCTCCAATGGAAACAGATGGCCCAGATGATCCAATGTTTCAAAGCACCTTTGTTGAAGTTTCTTCTGAATTCTACGTCAGCCTCAACACTGCTGGCTGAGATGATCCAGCCTCACAGAATACTCCAGTCAAGACTTGACCATAATTCCAAATTTTCTTTGGGTCCCCATAAGATTATCAGCAACCCCAATCAGCAGGAAGTAGCCTAGAAAAAATGTGCCCACATTCACCTAAAAAATGGATTATCGATGTTTGTCTTTGTTTAAAGTGTTGTTCACAGTGTTATGGATAATGGTCAAAAAAAAAAAAAGATGAACAAAAGAGATTAGATTCAGAGTTCTTGTTTTGAAAAGAAAAAAAGGGGAAATGTTGTGGGGTAATGCTCTGGTACACTATAAAGATTTGTCACTTATATTGGTTTAATAAAATACTGATTAGCCAGTAGCCAGGCAGGAAGCATAGGCAGGGCAACCAGATGAAGAGAATTCTGGAAAGAGGAAAGGCAGAGAGCAGTTGTCACCCAGACATAGATGAAGCAAGACGAAAATGCCTTACTGAGAAAAGGTACCAAGCCAGTGGCTAACATAGATTAGAATTATAGGTCAATTTAAATTGTAAGAGGTAGTTAGTAACAAATCTTAGCAATAGGCCACACAGTTTATAATTAGTATAAGCCTCTGTGTGTTTATTTGGGAATGAATGGTTACAGGGAATGTAGCAGAAGATAGCTGCAGATGTTTGAATGAAATTCAGAAGGAAGTCATAGAGCTTTAGAGCTGCACTGAAGCAGGAGGAACTGATCCGTATTAATAGTCACATAAAATATCCAAGCAGAACTTGGATTCGACAGTACATTTTTAGATTATAAATGGATCAAAAGTGTCCAGACAAAAACTAACTAAATGGGCTCAATCTCATATCACTTAAGAGATCACATCTTTAGGTGATCCTACCTCTTACATTAAGGAGGCCACGAGCTATCAATAAGAAAGCAGTAAAGGAAAGAGTATACAAGAACCAGAAGTTGAGGTCAACAGGCTAGAGAGATAGTGGCTGTCAAAGAAACTGCACGTTCAAAGGTGAGAGAAGAGGGAAGAACGCTTTCTTTGTATTGTGTAAAAGTCAGATTTCTTTCAGTGTCTCTGATTTTTGGCTAGATTATAATTAACTAAATGTGACTTTTAAATCAAAGGCTGTAGATGGCTTGCTGCTCCCAAGATGGTGCAGTTTTTCTCACTGAAAAGATGGCTGCTGCTTCTGGCTTCTGTGGAAGCAGTTCCTAATGGGATGGATCTCGGCCTAACAGGTTGTTTTGTAGTATTCCCGTTGTTTGGTTGGAGATTCATGGCTGAGGGGCAACTGAGGAAGGCTTAAAAATTACCTTGGGAACAAAAGGCTGAATTTTTTTTTTTTTTTGTTTTTTTTTTTAAAGTCAGTAGACATCCATGAGCAGAGGAAATTGGAGTTGTTCCTGGAAAAGTAGAGGAGCTCAGTGACAGCCTTGCTTGGGTTAGCTTGCTGTTGCCGTTGCCTTACTTCACTAGACGAGAACAAATCTCTAGGGTCTTGGCTGCAAGTCTGGGATGAGAATTAAGCCAGCTTTGAGCCCATAGGTAGAAGCCAGCCTTTCTAGAAACTTGAGATATTAGTAGGAGGTATTATGCCAGGGACTGGACTAAAGGTCTGTAAAAGTGGTTAGAAATGCCACTGAAATGGAACAAAGATAAATAGCCTCAGAATAGAGAAATGCTACCAGTTAAGCGAGCGTCTACAGACATTCCGGCCATTTACAGATCCAAGCTCAACAGGGAATAGCAGGTAGAGTAACAGATTCAGGGCTTGAATTGACAACTATGCACCAACGAATGGAAATACTTAGTCCTGAATGCTCAGAATTAAACTAACTGCAGCACTGATCCACCCACCAGGGGGCAGTAGGTTAAAACATGGGCTGCCAGAACTTGCAGAAGGAGCTACACCATTTCTAGGCAGTGGCTGGGATTTAATTGCTAAGCCAAGGAGTCAAATACTTCTGCTTGGAGGACAAGGAGGGAAATCTGTCAAGTCTCAGGACACACAGACCAAACTTTGTACTTGAGACAAGGCCTATCTTGGGAAGCTGCACTGGTGTGTGTGTGTGTGTGTGTTTGTTTCCGTTTTATGAAATCTTATCTTCTAGCAAATGAAGTCTTCAGACTGCAAATGCTGAACGGATTGGTATAAGCATGTTGGACACTTGGCTTCCTAGTTTGTCTCAGGAGAAATCATATGCACAGTGCTTTGCTTCTGTTTCAATTGGCTCCTTACTGCTTTGAAGGCCTCCTGTCACCATGTTGTAGAAAAATTTAAGAGCAAGAGACTATCCTGGTAGGGCCTTAGTTGTTTTAGCAAGGGGCTTCTCTCAACTGCCATCCTCTATGAGGATAATCAGTAAGTGTAGATGTCTTTTCTGATCTTTCAAATCAAAATTGCAGAAGTAGTTTACAGAGCCGTAGATCAATAACAGAACATGAGGTGAATGAAGTGTTCCAGGGATGTGGAAAAATTCCAAAGAAACATACCCTAGGTTAGAGATCTACAGTCAAATATGTTTGCACACTGGGAAATGTTTGTTCCTGCATTTTCTCCTGAGTGCTTAATCGAACTGATGTTAATATTACTAGGGACTGGAGAAGGTTGACATCCCATCAGAAATATGACAAGTGCTGCCCTGGACTTGCTAAAAGCAGCTTTGAGGGGCACGATGCTTGCTGTAAGAGCCAGGAAAGCAAAAGGAATAAAACTTGGTCTGAGGTATCATCGGATGAATAAGAGGAGTCCTTGGGATGCATACATGGAGGTCATTTTAGTCTTTAAAAATCTGTCAAACTATGACCAGAGAGATACTGTCAGAATTGTCAATAGCCAACTACTCAATTGAACAGCAAATATGTGAAAATTGGAAGATGATCATAATGCTCAGGCAATGATGATATATATATATATATATATATTTGTAGAAAGTGTTTAGTATTTTAAAAAGTATAGTAGTGAACATTTATATTACATTCCTTATATACATAACACTGCCCAAAATGCTTGTATATTTAAACTTTTAACATATCTAACCCATGTAAAAATTAGAGTAATCTATTAATGTTATTTCATTTTTTTTGTTGAAAATGAAGTTTTCCATACAAAATATTCTGATCAAAGTTTACCCATTGCCCCTTTATTCCTCTCTGTTCAGGAAAAAAAACTG
>NC_022030.1:27210873-27220367 GCF_000317375.1 Microtus ochrogaster
TGTAGGAGTTCTTTGGTAGAGTTTTTTATAACTTACATTAATCCTTATCTTTTAACTTGTTTTACATGGCCTGGTTATCTTTACTCTGTATTGCCCATCCCGTTTCCTCTGCACCTGGCTAGTGACACTGCCCTGTGTCTTCCCAGAGTTCCCTCTCTGTGTGGAAGTCCCGCCTATCTATACCTTCTGCCTAGCTATTGGCCGTTCAGCTTATTATTACACCAGTCACAGCAGTGCCTCCTCACCGAGTGCGCAAATATCCCACAGCAGAGTTTGATGAACATATCCTACAAGGGATGAATACTCTAGAATCTCTTACTTTGTACATTACCCATTTGTGGGTCTCTGTTTCAGTTACTATCTACCTTCAAGAGGAAGCTTCTCTGATGATGAGTGAGTAAGACACTGACTTGTGGATATAGTAGAAATTCATAAGGCCTCCTTGTACTGTAGAATTTTATGTCAACTTGACCCAAGCTGCAGTTATCTTAAAGGAACAAGCTTCTTTTGAGAAAATGCCTCCGTAAGATCCAGGTATTCTTTAATGATTGATGGAGGAGGACCCAGACCATGGTGGGTGGTGCCATTCCTGGGCTGGTGGTTCTAGGTTCTATAAGAAAGCAGGCAGAGCAAGCTCTGGGGAGCAAGACAATAAATCAGCACCCCTCCTGGGCCTCTGCTTCAGCTCCGCCTCCAGGATCCTACCTTATTTGAGTTCCTGTCCCGACTTCCTTAATGACGTAGAGTGGTATGGAAATATAAGCCGTTCTTCCAGGACTTGCTTTGGGTCATGATGTTTCATCTCAGCAATAGCAACCACAAGGAAGGTACATTTTAAGGGTATCTTGCTAGGCTGGCCATTGTGGTGGTTTATGTGTCTCACAGCGGGGTAGAATCATTTTTTGTTTGTTTTGACCAAAAACTTAATTAGATGTAACCTACTCTGGGCACTGGAGTTGTCACTTGGTAGTGATATATGACTAGATGGGACTTTCCCCCTCATTATTTGGAGATTCCTTTTAGATTTCCTCCATACATGTATTTCAGGAAGCTTTGGCAATTGTGGGCTTCTGTCCGATCTCTCAAATGACCCTTACTATTAGCAGTCCTTGGGCAATTCCCCCAACTCTTCCCTCCCCTTCCCTATTTGGGTTTCCTATTCCATTCTCTCCCATTTCACTTTAACTATATGTTCTATTTATCCTTCCTTGTCAGATTCTTCTCCCCATCTTCTCCAAGGTTTCTTCCTCCCCACCTAATTTTTGTAGTGATTCAGGGACTAGCATGCCTACTAAAGACTTAAAAGTTAACTTCCATATGTAAAAGGATGCATACAGTATTGTCTTTTTGGGGATGAATTACCTCTTTCAGGATGATTTGGGATGTTAATTTTGTATCCTGCTACTTTGGTGAAAGTGTTTACCAGCTGTAAAAGTTTCCTGGTAGAGTTTTTAAGGTCTGTCGCACATACTATTATATCATCTACAAACAAAGATACTTTGATTTCTCCAGTTCTTATTTGTATTCCCTTGTTCAGTTTTCTTATTTTTCTAGCTAAGACTTCAGGTACTATATTGAATAGTTATGGAGAGAGGGTCTTGTTCCTGGTTTTAGTGAAAATGCTTTTGAATTTCTCTCTATTTACATAGATGTTGTCTGTGGGCTTGTTGTATATTGTCTTATTATGTTGAGGTGTGTCCCTTGTATTCCTAGACTCTTCTGGACTCTTATCATGAAGGGATGTTGGATTTTGTCAAAGGCCTTATGTACATCTAATGAGAATATCTTGTAGTTTTTGTCTTTCAACCACTTTATTTAGTAGATTATGATTATTCATTTCTGTTTGCTGGACCATCCCTGCATCTCTGGGATGAAGCTTCTTCATCATGGCACATAATCTTTTTGATGTATTCTTGGCTTTGATTTGCTAATTTTTGAGAATTTTTGCACATATGATTATAAGGAAAATTAATATATGGTTCTCTTTCTTTGTTGGGTCTTTAAGTATTTTAGGTATCAGGGTAATTCTGGATTCATAAAAAGAAGTAGAAAATATTTATTCTGATTCTATTTTGTCGAATAATTTGAGGAGTAATGGTATTAATTCTTTGTTGAAGGTATGGTTGAATTCTGCACTGAAATCATCTGGCCTTGGGATTTTGCTTTTTGTTTTGTTTTGTTTTTTATTTTCTTTGGTTTTTAGACTCTTAAGTACTGCTTTTACTTCACTAGGGTTTATGGATCTGTTTAAGTTGTTAATCTTATTTTGGTTTAACTTTGGTAGGCTGTATAGATCAAGAAACTCATCTATTTCTTTTAAGTTTTTCAGTTTGATGGAGTACAGGTTTTGTAAAGTATATCCTTCTGAGTCACTGGATGTCCCTGGAGTCTGTTGTGATGCTCCCATTGTTTGTATTCAATGCTAATAATTTGTATCTTCTCTCTCCATCTTTTAGCTAGTTTAGCTAAAGGTTTATCCTTACTGATTCTCTCAAAGAACTAATTTCATTTCATTGATTTTTTTTTGTATTTTTTGGTGTGTTTCTATGTTATTGATTCTAGTGTTGGGTTTGATTATTCTTGCTCTCTACTCATTTAGGGCATAACTTCTTTTTGTTCTAGAGCTTACAGATATGTCTTTAGTTTGCTAATATAAGTTCTCTCTCTCTCTCTCTCTCTCTCTCTCTCTCTCTCTCTCTCTCTCTCTCTCCCTTTCTCTCTCCCTCTCTGGAAACTGGTATGAACTTGACTCTTTGACCCCCCTTTTTTGTGCCCCATAGATATAAGTATTATGTGCTTTCATTTTTATTCATTTAAAAATTTTCAAACTTCTGTTTAAATTTCTGCCTTTTTAAATTTTCAGTTAGTAGTATGTTGCTCATTTTCCACAAGTGTGTATACTTTATGTTGTTAATATATAGCTTTAACCCATGGCAGTCAAATAGGATGCAGGGTGTTATTTAAATTTTCTCCTATCTGCTGAGCCTTGTTTTGAGTCCAAGTATGTGGTTAGTTTTGGAGAAAGTTCCATGAACTACTGAGAAGAAGTAGATGATTGGATGACATGTTCTGTAAACATCTGCTGTATCCATTTGATTTATGACATTATTTAACTTCACTATTTCTTGTTTTAGTTTTTGTCTGGACGACTTACACATTTTCAAGAGTGTGGTGTTTTTGTCACCCACTATCAGTGTGTGAGGGTCAATATGTGATTTTAGCTGTTGTAGTATTTTTTTATGAACTTGGTGCCCTTGTGTTTGGTGCATAAATGTTTAGGGTTGTGATATCCTCTTGGTGGATTTTTCCGTTGATGAGCATGTAGTAATCTTTGCTTCTGATTAGTTTTGGTTTGAAGTCTATTATAGTCAGATACTATAATAACTATACCTGCTTGCCTCTTAGGTCTATTTTCGTGAAATTTTCCCATGTTTTTATCCTGATGTGCTATTTATCCTTGATGGTAAGATGTATTTTTTGGATGTAGCAGAAATATGGATTGTGTTTTCTAATCTATTTGTTAGTATGTGTCTTCATTGTAGAATTGAGGCCATTAATATTGAGAATTATCAATTGGCAGTGTTTATTGATTTCCTGTTACTTCGTTGTTATGATGTGGGTTTTTCCTCCTCTTTTTAATTACTGATCTTGGATTATTTACTTCTTATGTTTTCGTTACAATGATTAACCTCTATAGATGGGTTTTCTTTTAGGACTTTCTGCAGAGTTATATTATTAGACATATACTGTTTAACTTTGGTATTATCATGTAGTATTTTTATACCTCTGTCTATTCTGATTGGTAGTTTTCCTTGGTATAATAGTCTATGATCTGTTGAAGTTTGTAGAATATCCTTCCAGGTCCTTCAGGATTTTAGAATCTCCATTGAAAAATCTGTTGTTATTCTAATGGGGCTGCCTTTATATGTTACTTGATCCTCCTCTTGTAGCTTTTAATATTCTTTCATTGTCTTGTATGTTTAGTGTTTTGATTATGTGTTATGGGAAATGTCCTTCTGGTTTTGTCTATTTGGCGTTCTGTATACTTCTTCTACCTTGATAGTCACCTTATTTAGGTTTGGGAAATTTTCTTCTATGATTTTGTTGAAAATATTTTCTGTGCATTTGGCCTGCATTTCTTTTCATTCTTCTATTCCTATTATTTGTAGATTTTGTCTTTTTCACAGTATTCCATATTTTCTGGATGTTCTGCATTTGGACCTTTTTATATTTAATTTTTTGAGGGGGTTTGAGGTGTCAAGTTCTTTTAAATCTTCAATGCCTGGGACTCTTTCTTCCATTGCTTTTATCCTATTGGTGAGGTCTACAATAAACACAAGCTTTCCTCCCCTGTGTGGACTCTCTCAGCACTCTATTGCCACTACTTTGTACTAGTCATCTGTTCCTAGGAACACTCTACTTGGGACACCCAGTGGCAATGGACAATGTGGGTAGAGTGGGAAAGAGAAGCCTGCAAGCAGTCTACTAGGGGTCTGGAGAGGAAGCTGGAGAGTTTGTATGGAGGACAGGAAGTAGAGCGAATATTGCCTGCCTAAGTCCCAACCTGTGCTGAGTGTCTCAAGTAGAATGTGTTTCTATGTACAGGTGCTAATACAGATGAGTGAGAGCAGAGGGTTTGGAGGTCTACACAACCAGAAAGCAATCTGAGCATGACATAAAGCAATGGCCATGGGCCAGAATGGAGGGATGCCAAGGTCCACAGGCAAAAGGAAAACTGGGTCCACTTCGGGGTTCTGTGGAGTCCCCAGAAAAGGAAGGAAGGATGGGAAGAGGTGCACCCGCAAGCAGTCTTGTACAGGCCTGGGCATGACACTCTGTTATTATATTTTGTAAGTGGGGAAAGCCAGAGCAAAAAGTAGCTAATATACCTCAGTAGGACTGGGCAACCCCAGCTGGTGCAGGGATTTAACTTTTAACTGTTATTCTGTTTCACAAATGAGACAGTATATATATTCATCAAAGTTTTAACTGACTGCAGAAGTGGCTAATTAAGAGAAAGGCAGTTATACTGGGGGAAAGGGAAATACATCAAATAAGATATTTAGAGAGTATTTAGTAGCAAATGGTACATGTACTCTATCCTGACACCCTCATATTTTATTCCTAAGAAAGAATGAGTAAATATCTATGCTGTTCATCAAAATGTCAAGACTTAGACTTTTTCTTCTTTGAATGTAGCATCATGTAGAAAATGGCCCATGAGGCTTACCTTCTATAATACGGAAAGAAATTGTTTAATTTTAAGAGTAGTTGGGTGTGGTTAATTTTAGTGCATAGTTTGTAAAAACACTGCATTGCTTTTTATAATAAAGTTCTTCCCCCCCCCCAGAGGCTTCATTACCATTTAGGCATGTATTATTTTCTTTGTCTTTTACATACTATCTTTGCCCAAATTAATAAAACACTTGAAAAATTGGAAATTCAGACCAGTAAAGACTTCGATCTGGTGAGATGTCACTACAATTGAATACTGAATAGTGACTGTAACCATAGAGTGTGACCTTGAAGAGTTGCCTGAGCTCAGGAAAACCACAGGAGTTCTCAGAGCCAGAGGACTTTTCTGTAATAGTAGAGTTTCCAGAGTAGCCCATGTGATTATGATGACAGCGTGTCCCATGCAGACTACACATATGTCATATGTTGGTTTGAATAGGAATGGCCCCCATAGACTCATGTTTGAATTCTTGGCCCATAGGGAGTGGCACTATTAGGAGATAGGAATGGCCTTGTTGGAAAAGTGTGTCATTGTGGGGGAGGGCTGTAGGGTCTTATATGCTTAAGCTATGCCCAGTGTGGCACATGGTCTCTCCTGCTGCCTAAGGATCAAGATGTAGAACTCTCAGCTCCTTCTCCAGCAACATTTCTGCCTTGAGGCTGCCAGGCTTCTCTCACCATGGTGATAATGGACTAAACCTCTGAAACTGAAAACCAGCCCCAGTTAAATATTTTCCTTTATAAAAATTGCCGTGGTCATGCTGTCTCTTCACAGCGATAGAAATGCTAGTTAAGATTTAATGCAACATATTATTATTGTTAGTATTAAGGTTTCTTTTTCTGATTGCTAGTTAGTTTTAATTAACTGGGTTGTATTGCATAGTAAGCTCTTTATTGATAACACGCTGTATCAGGCAATAGTTACCAACAGTGCCAGGCATAGTGGTAATCCTCCATTTCTGAACCGAGTTTCTCACCTGCTTCTGGTGTCCCCCCTTCTCTACTGGGCACTTCTTTCAGTCTTCCACACTAGTTCTTGTTCATCTTTTCATCCTCTTACAACAGAATTGTGCAGGAATGAATTCTTGGATCTCTGTCTGTACTCACTCTCTAGGGATCTCTTTTATTATCACATTTACTTTGTCTACTCACAAATTTATGTCTCCAAACTGGAACTCAATTATAGATTCATATATTCAATGGCCTATTAACATCTCCACTTAGATATTTTATAGATACATTAAACTAATCATGCTAATAACAGAACACTTGGATTTCCCCCTAAAATATGCTGTACCCGCACTCCTGCCTGTCTTCAAATGCGACAGCGAAAACCTCAGACGAGTAAAACTCACACAACCTCAAATCTTTCTTGGTCTTTTCCTTCATGTTTGACTCCATTCTTTCAGAATTCTTTTTTTTACACGATCTTCAGGTGTTCCCAGAATCTTAATCCTTACTAGTTCCCCTGCTACAATTCAGATTCAAGCTTCATTCATTTAAGACAATTAAATTTGTATTTGTGTGCTTATGTCACAGGTGTGAATGTCACATGTGTGCACTCACCTACAGAGGTCCAGAAGAAGGCACCTGATTCCTAGTGTGACGGTTTGAATAAGAATGGTCCTTATAGACTCATAGGTTCGAATGGTTCGCTCCCAGTTTGTGGAGCAGCTTGGGAAGGCTTAAGAGCTGTGGCCCTGTTGGCGGAGGTGTGGCTTTCTTGGAGAAAGTGTATTACTGGGTTGAGTTCTGAGGTTTCAAAAGCCCATGCCAGGCACAGTCTCTCTCTCTCTCTCTCTCTCTCTCTCTCTCTCTCTCTCTCTCTCTCTCTCTCCCTCTCTCTCTCTCTCCCCCCCTCCCTCCTACTTGTGGATCATATGTAAGCTCTCAGTTACTTCTCCAGAGCCATGCCTGCCTGCCTGTTGCTGTCTTTCCCATCATAACGTTCACGGACTCACCCTCTGAAAGTGTAAGCAAGTCCTCAGTTTAAGTCGTAATGAAATGTTTTCTCTTATAAGTTGCCTTAAGCATGGTGTCCCTGTACAGAAAAGCAAACAAGGCACTCAGAAACTGGAGTTATGGGAAGTTGCCAGCTCCCTGCCTGATGAGCATGATGGGGATCAAACATGGGTCCTCTGGAAGAGTAGCAAGTATGCTTAGCCACTGAGCAATGCCTCCAGCCCTGCAAGCTCCATTCTTCTGATTGTCTTGTAACTGGTTTTCTTGCTCCCGCTTTTGCACAGCCCAATCTTTTGTCAGCATGATGCTTGGAGTGATCAGTTTGAAATGTAGCTGAGATCCTGCTCACAACTGGTGGTTCCCACTTTATTCAGATAAAACTAAAAAATAAAAAAAATAAAAAACCCCAAAATAAAAAAAATCAAAAGAAGTTGCCAATAAAATGTCTTGACCATTTTTCTTCTCCGTTTCTCTGACTTCACACTCTTTAGCTGTCCTTGCTTCCCCGCTTTCCCTTGAAGATAGGATGCACAGTCTTCTCAGGGTATCTATGGCAGCTCTTCTCTCTGTCTCCGATATTCCTCTCCCAAAGGTTGGAAACTGTACTCACTTTAAAATCTTTGCCCATCTTTTTACGGATTGATTTATCAAATTTAATGTAGTTTTATTTTATGTGTGTAAGTATTTGGTCTGTGTGGACACATATGTATTGTGTATTTTCCCGGTGCCTGTGGAGGTCTGAAGAATAAGCTACCTGGTGTCTGCAAAGGCTGGAGGAGGGAGCCAGATCTCCTAGAACTGGAGTTATGGAGACCTGCCATGTAAATGCTGAGAACTGAGCTTGAGTCCTCTGCAAAAGCAGCAAGTGATTTTAACCACTGAGTGAGCCATCTTTCCAGCCGCTGAGTACTGTGTTTATAATTTCTCATGGCCCTGGTCTTCATAGATCAAGTTTAGGTGGCTGAAGAAATGGCTGCTCTTCATTTCTCTAGTGCATTTACCGCATAATCATACACTCACAATTTTATCTTTTTTTTTTTTTGTTTGTTTATCATCAGCTCTCCCAGTTTGAATGCCTATGCTCTCTCAGGAAGCGATTTTGCAGTTACAGCTACTACTGACTTCCTGGTGCTGGAATGGTGCATAGCATCCATGGGTGGGAAAAATACTCCAGAGTGACATGGCAGACATTCAATAACCACTTGTTGAATAAACAGAAGATTTATCATTCTTTATGAATTAAACTTGGTGCTTTTGGTATTTTACCACTAACTAGTTGCAGTGTTGGGAGCCTTAGTAACATGTATTACTTCATTCTAGCTGTATTTTCGGAGTGAATTTCGGTTCGCTTGCAAGAACAATTTTAAATATATGATACACACACACGAGCAAGGAAGATTTCAGTTATATGACACACATATGTGTATATATCTTGGATTATGATATACTTATTTTTTTAAAGTGTTTTTGTGTGTGTGAGTGTGTGTGTGTGGTATTGTGTGTGGTGTATATGATGAATGCACAGGTGTCTCTGTGTGTGTATGGTGTGTATGTATGGTGTGTGTGTGGTGTATATGTATGGTATGTGGTGTATGTGTGTTTGTATAGGTGTGTGGTGTGTATGTATGGCGTGTGTGTGTGGTGTACATGTATGACGTGTGGTGTGTGCATATGTATGTGTTTGTGTGGTGTGTACATGTTTTCCCCTGTATGTGCATGTGGGAATCAGATGTTGACTTTATCTTCCTCAATCATTTTCCAGCTTGCCTTTTTGAGACACGATCTCTTACTTAACCGGGAGCTTGCCAATTTGGCTAGGCTGGCTTTGCAGTGAGACAGTGATCTAGTGTCTTTGCTCCCCAGAGTTCTGGGGTCCCAGGTGGGTGCTGCCACACTAGGCTTCTCCTTGGGTTCCAGCTTGGATCAGAACTCAGGTCCTCACACTTACACAGCAACCCCTTCACTTCCTGGGGCCTCTGCACAGCATCCCTTCTAGTTTTCTTAGAGCAGAGACATGAACATTTTCATCTATGTTGTGTAGTTATGGAAACTACATTGGAACGCTTCCTTCCTTCCTTCCTTCCTTCCTTCCTTCCTTCCTTCCTTTCTTTCTTTCTTTCTTTGTTTCTTTCAATTCTGCTATGCAGTTCAGAGTGACCTCTGACTACTCATATGCTTCTGATTCTCACGTTCTGGGATTCTATGTGTAACACCCTGCCCGGCTTCACCTCATGTGTAACACCTGCCCAGCATCACCATGTGTGTAACTCCCTGCCCAGCATCACCATGTGTGTAAC
>NC_022030.1:27221553-27225448 GCF_000317375.1 Microtus ochrogaster
CCTGCCCAGCATCACCATGTGTGTAATACCTGCCCAGCATCACCATGTGTGTAACTCCCTGCCCAGAATCACCATGTGTGTAACTAACTCCCTGCCCAGCCTCACCTCAGTTAACTCACAGTTTTCACCAAACAACAATGGAGACCATCACAGCCATGTAAGAAGTTAAGAGGATTTTATCTCTCAACTCTTTAACTTTTAATTGTCTTTCCATTCAGCTTTCACTACATAATGCAATACTGTATTTTCTCACCACTTGGGAAGCATGCAATAGCTACCTTTACTGCCTGCTCTTTTCTTCCTGACAATTGGTGGAGCTATTATATTATATGTATGACTGTCCAATGGGTAAAAAGCCAGCTGTCACTCTGAGTGACACATAGACCCATGTCTCTGTTCATTTAATTGAGTGGCCGTGTGGATGGCTGCGCGTCACTTTACCTTCAGAAAACTTCTGTTCAACTTCCATTGCATTGAATACATTCTGGGTTTGAGGCTTCAAGGAGGAGGTGGTGAAGGCGGAAAGCATTGACAGTTTGACAGATTTGTAAGCCTGAACACAAGTCTGAACATATTTCCTACGTCAATGTGTATATCTTCCGCCAACAGTTGCGTCATTTCTCTCTACAAGTGACAGCTAGTAGGGATTTAATCTTTCATTTCATAAAGGGAAAACAGATTCTTGAAACATCTAAGAGTTGAGCTAATCTATTTTTAAGATTTGGACATAGTTCCTTAACAAGGTTCCTCTATAGTTGAATGGGAATAATAAAGTCATGGCTGCGTAGACCCAATTGTACCTGTCCTCTCTCCAAGTTAAGGCAAAAATGTGTGTCTGCAGTTGGTCCCCTTGATGTTTCTGAGTCACAAAGATGAGCCTAAAAATGAAGTGGTCTTTTTAATTGGCTACAGGTGATGGTCAGTGAACTGGTGCTTTTCTTAGCAGCATCTAACATATAGGTTTTGTCTTAAGTGTCCTGTAATGTTAAGTGACAATTCTAAATTGTCATAGACCTGGTGAAATAGTCCTCTGCTTGTTTTAATAATCCATTATAAAAGTTAAGAGTTACACTCATCAGGATTGGATTTGGGAGTAGGTAGAGGAGAGTCCTTATTTTCATTCCTTCATCCAAACACCAGTGCCATCAAATTTGTAAGGAGCCTGACACTCAGGTTGGGTATGGAGATTAATTCTTCTAAAACTGTGTTTTTGGGCAAGGGATGGAGACCAGATGAAACCAGCAGAGACGGCTAATGCATTCACAAAAATTCATTTTCTGGTCAGATCACCAGATTAATTTTCCTATCTTCTTTGGGTTATTTAAGATGTTGAGTCTGAGTTTTGTGCTGAGGAAACTCGAATGAATTGATAGGTATCAACTTGGTGCTAATGTGCTTAGTGCTTAGGAAACAGGCATCTTCTCTCTGGTTGAGTGCAGGCCTTGTGAAATGGAACCTCAGGATGAAAAGATCTGGAATTCCCGATTAGAAATTGCTCAGCTAGGAGCATCTGTATTAGTATATACATGATTCTCCCTCTCTCCCTCCTTTTTTTCTTCTTCTCCCTCTTCCTCTCTCTTTATGTTCCCTCTCTCTCTTTCTGCCCCCCACCCTCCACGTGTATGTGTGTGTGTATTGGATGACATTACAGTCTTTTAGCCACAGCTAGGGTGAATAGGAAGAAGGTACCTGGGGTGAATAGGGTCGTTTGAAATTCCTTTGCAGACATAAAGAAGGGGAGATTGATGTTAGAGCCAAGGAAATAAAGATCGCAAACAGAATGCCATATTTCCAACTGATGCAGCCATTGTAAGTCACAAACTTATAGCAACTGCAGATGTGCAGGTGAGTCTTCCCAGAATAGGCCCACCAACAGCCAGTCTTGGATGGAGAAGGGCTGCCATGGTAATCTCCTGTTACTGAACTCTTTGTCACTGATGAACTCAAGAAGAGGACAGTCACTGGCTTTGGTTGTATATCCACTTGGTACCCTGTCAGGTTTCAATGGAAAGTTTCAATCCAACGATTATACATTTGGCCCTGGGTCAAAAAATGGATCCTAAAACCACCCCAAATTCATGAATCTGGGGAAGGGACTGGTAGGGATCTTTGGGTGTCACAAGGATAAGAAGGAGATAAGACATGGTAACGGGAGAGACTAATATAAATCTATTTTATCTATACAATAAAAATATATCTATATAATGAAATTGTCAAGGAAATATGTTAATAAAAATGAGAATATTCTCTTTATTACTTATGGTATAAAATATGGATCTAGAAGAAAGAAAAAGTTAACCTAGATATTTTATGCAGATCAAATAGAATAGTAGTTTGATCAGATCAGTAGTTTAGAGAGAGCTGAAGCAAGTCGTATTTGTGAAATTTGTGACATTTGCATAGGGGACGTTGTTTGGCATCTGAATGATAAGGATATTTGAAGAAATTGGATGTGATGTGAGACTAGAAGTCAGGGTGTAGGTTAGTTTCAGCATCATCAACAGGGGCAATAAAACTGACTGAAGTGGTAGTTAACAGTGTGATCATAGCACATGCATAAATGACTTGAGAGGCACAGGGGGAGAGAGGGGATGGCACACAAATAGGAGGAAAAGGGAACGTGGGGGTTGTTTATAGGGGAGGCTTTGTTAAGTAATATGCTTGCTGATGAGTGGTTAATGAAGAATAAGAAAAGGCTATTTGTATTTTCCCTCAGGATCTCTTACTGGGATCATTTCTCTGCATGGTAGTTTTGAATTAAACTCTACTACAATATAACAATAAAGGAGTGGTCACTTACTGGCCAAGTCTGAGCCTAAGCAATGGGTGTGGCACATTTTTCTATAACACGGTGTGAGCATTTTGAGTGTCTTTCATGATAACCGGATAGAGCGGTAGATAGTCACGCCCGATGCTGCAGCAGAGTCCTGAGTGTCTTGAAGTGCTTATGAAGAAGTTGTAGGTACACGGCATTGTGGTAACTGAGTATGTTCAAACCTGTGAGCATGAGATAGAGATCATATGAAAGCAAGGCGGACATGCCAGGTTTGGAAATGGTCTTTTTTTTTTTTTTTTACCAGAAATTTTGGGTGATGAAGTTGGAGACGTATGGACTTTGGGGCTAGTTGGAGAGAGGAGAGATATAAGCATATGCTTTGAAAACACTGTTCTGCTAGGGAAGGAGAATTGGAGATGAGAAAACCTGGAAAAGTTGAAGCGCATAAAAGGTTACGGCAATTTCCAGGTAAGAATAGTGGGGGACGTTAAGTAGAGTGGTCAACACACTGATAATGGTGAGAAGTTGATGTTTGGAGTTGGAAATGAAAGAACATTGTAACAATCTGTTTTTACAGAGATAAGTAGACACTCTAAAAAAGGATTCTGTAATGCTGTGCAGATTTGAAGATGCCATTAAAGATGCTGAGGGAAGGAACTTGGTATTAAAGTATTGTATTTTACATCCAATCCATAGAACAAAGTTACGCTCATTCCCAGAGAATATTCAGAATCCAGTGGCCTCTCATGCCTTTCTCCTCTGCTGCTCTACACCAAGCTACCTTCTACTCCTGCCTGGTTTGTTATACAGCACTTTAGATTTCATATTTCCACTTCGGCTTTCTGTAAACTATTCTCAATGCTATAGCCAACAATTTCCTTTGAAAATATAAGAACATGCTTCTTAGTATCTTTCATTTCCTTCTGTTCTTTGAGTGGAGTAAAATTCTATCATCTACAAAAAGCTCCACAGCCTGTCATCTCTGTTTCTCCTCTCCCATCGTCATACCCCTACAAACCCACCATCTGACCCCTATATCACACCACTGGCTTCTATAATGCCAGCATGCTTTCTCTCTTTCTTTCCAACCCAATGAATAGCATTACTTGTTGTTTAACT
>NC_022030.1:27225548-27249477 GCF_000317375.1 Microtus ochrogaster
AATATTATGTTATATTGAAAAGATATATAGTATGTGGTACACACACACACACACACACACACTTACACACTCCTGCTGTTTATAGCCACTTCTTCTCAATATTTGTTGAATGAATAAATTTCCGGGGAAATAAAACTGAAACTGAAAAATTAAAATTGGGATTTTTTTTTCTTAAGGAGGTGGAACATTGACAGATAATCTCAGATGAATTTATCTATTTACCAAAAGTTTTTAAACACTTTAAAATTCATTGCATAAGTAATCAAGGCACAAAGAAACTACTCAATTGTAAATTCCTAAATGCTAAAACTGGGCTTGCAGAAAGACATTTGATGGCACACACAGTTAAAAGAGATATCGTAGACACCTATGTCCCAGATGAAGTGGGAAGGAGGTTAAAGGGAATGGGTCCTGCCATTGCTGTCAATTTCACCTCTTCATTGGGAAGATGAGTGCCAGGGAGAAGGTACAGCTTGTTGAAAAGACTCAGAGGCCTTTGTGTTGTGTACCTCTGAGATAGTTAGAAATAATAACTGAGAAACATATGACATCATGCATCATCACTTTGCTCAAGTCCTGAAATTCAGTAATGCTGTAACTTGAGCCATAAGCTTTTATTTTGGAGATGTGTTTTATAACACAACACATGAAGGGTAAGTGGAAAACATTGTAATTGTGTATAATCTGTTCTAAATATGTCACATTGAAAAACATGAAGTTAATAAAGTCAGCCTTTGAATTGCTTGGTTTAATGTATCCATTTGTAAATAATGATTGGATTTTTCACTTGTGCCAGGCACAGTTCTGGATAGTGATACAAGATTTAAAAAAAATGATCGCTGTTTCTTTTTACAACCGGGATACACAGGTACGTGAAATAGTAATTATTTACCGTGCAAAAATATTATGATAGAGTCACATAAAAAGTACCATGGGAGGCAATAAGAAAGAAATATCTAACCAATCACAGTTTGATATTGTTTGTAGTATCTAGGATTTAAATATGAAGAGGCAGCATTTCAAGAGAAAAGGCAGTGTTCATGGTTTCCTGTGCACGTGAGTGTGTGCGCACAGACAAACATGCACACACACACATATTCACGCACACACACCCCTCTCTCTCTGTCTCTCCATGTGTGTATAATCTCATATCAACAAACATAGCCATCCTAGCATAAAAATAAGTTTATAACATTTTAAATTAACCGGGTTTGATAGTTGAATTCATAAAAGATACAGCATCTTTATAGGAGATGGTTCAATAGTTAAAATTTGAGAGTGAGATTCAGGGCAAAGGCTGGATTATAAAGTGCTATTTCACTATTAGGAGTTATATGTAGACAATGGCAAAAGATGCCAGCATGAATGAGATCATTCACAGAATCAAAACAAAGAGAGGGCTAAGAATAATCTCTTCTGATTTGGTGTCAGGAGAGAAACCTGGGAAAGAAACATTGGAAAAATACCCAGAGAATCTAAATCAGAACCTAGGGACCAATTAGAATGTCAAACAGGGGAAATTAATAAAAAACAAACAAACCAAAAACACACAAAAATAACCTTGTCAAATGATTCAATCAGAGTGATGGCATTGAAGTACAACAGGCAAGAGGGACCAAACTGTAGATAGTTTGTTGAAGTGATGAGCAGGCTCAAAGTTCTAAAATGATTTTTTTAGTCCTTCATGTATCCTGCCAAAAATAATTTAGGAAACAGAAATAAATCAAGTAATATGTTCTGGGTGTGGCCTTTCCACCCTGGTGACAAAGGTTATCACCTGGTTTCCGTTAGTCTCATAAAGGTACAAGGTCCCTCTCCCCAATTCAGGTTTGAATGGAGAACACATGATTTATGGAGTTTTACAAATCAGGTCTATCATGCCGAGAGGAAGGTAGAGCATGGATCCTATTACGCAGGCTCTGTTTTTCTCCAGCTCATGTTTTCTTGTCCTCTTCATTCCTCTAAAGTTTCTCTGTGGCTTTTAAATCCCACCCTTTTGACCCACACAATATTCATCTTATTGTGGGCCATGGTATTTCTGAAGGGTCAAATCACAGAAACTAATAAAATGCAGATAATGACACTTTGTTGACCATATGGCCCATCTATTTCTTACGGAGTTTGGATGTCGTGTAGGGCAAGTGGGAAGTGGGCACGGAGACGCTTAAGGATGCTGGTGGGAATCGCTGTGATTACTGACTGGACAAAATGCGGATGAGCTGGTCTGTGTCTAATCCTCTGTGGCTTCCTGTATGACACACTGTAATGAAAACACCACCGCAAATTACAAGAGTTGTCAAAATAGGCTACTAGGAAACTTCTTTACTCCGGAGTTTGTTAACCAAAGACGAATAGCATGTTGCAGGGTACACATAGCCGCCTTGTTTTCTATGGATGTGCACGGAAGTGGACCAATTGAGTTATAAGAAAGGTATAAAGTGTTGGGCACTGAGAGAATATTGTTTTATAAATGGGAGCATAGAAATCAGTCGAAAGTGAAATTTCATCCACGGGGCTAAAAATCATACTTACTTTGTTGTTGTTTTGAGACAGGATTTCACTAGGTAGCCTTGGCTGGACTCAAACTCACAAAGATCCACATACCTTAGCCTCTCAAGTGCTGAGATTAAAGGTGTGCTCTACCATGCCATGCCGACATCTACGTTTGAATGACAAGAATTTAGTTTGAGTGTTGAACGTCGTCTGCCTTTTTAATTTTTTTTTCTGTACTTCACATTGCTTAAGAGAGTTGCAGTGTGTGATGCAATAGTTAAATGCAAACTCCTTTCCATAAAATTTTCTAAGTATTTCAATCCTTCCAGGAGATTTATATATAAAAACCATGTGCTGGTGTCATGCCATGCAGCTTCAAGGTATCTGTGAAACTAAAAGTTCTGAACAAAATTCTTATTGGAGCCACAGTGTTGCAACAGTAATAGACACAGTGCCAAGCGCTTTCCCAGATTTTCTCATTTACTCCTCTGGAAATCTCTAGTCATGTTTCTTTGTCTCCTCTTGTTACACAGAAGGTGTCAGAGAAGGGTATTCACAGGGGGTGCAGGGCGGAGTGATGCTCCAACCTGGAGTCTGAGGCCAGAGCCATATCCCATTGCTTAAGACTGACCTGTTTTATGCCCCATTCTGCACACAGTCTAGTGTGCTGCCTATGCAAGCTGCATAACGGCATAAAGTAGACAAAACATAGAAAAACTGATAATTTGAATATGAGATCTGTAGACAATTAAGTGACTTACTTATGATCTCTCACACACAAAAGGCAGACTGGACTGCATTTTAGGTTCCTTGCTTCCGTTTTAGACTTGTTGACAGCTCACCCATTTATTTTAGAGTCTAGAATTCTTCCTTGGGGGGAGAGGGAATCAGTGAAATATTTCTTTCTGTGGATCTCATTGTGTATTGCTCTACTTATATGCAGATGTTTTAATATCAATAACATGTCTCTTAAAGATAAAGAAACAGGACTCACTGAACATAGCGGACAATGGGGACTACTGAGAACTCAAGAACAATGGCAATGGGTCTCTGATCCTACTGCACGTAATGGCTTTGTGGGAGCCTAGGCAGCTTAAATGCTCACCTTACTAGAAATGGATGGAGGTGGGGGTTCCTTGGACTTCCCACAGGGCAGGGAACCCTGATTGCTCTTTGGGCTGAGGAGGGAGGGGGACTTGATTGGGGGAGGGGGAGGGAAATGGAGGCGGTGGCGGGGAAGAGATGGAGATCTTTAATAAATAAATAAATTTAAAAAAAAAGAAACAGGAAAGCAATGAACTTCTCTGTGATTCATAATTCTAGGGATGATCACAAGGTAATCTTTAGGGGTTAGAGAAGGATTTGAAAAAACAAAGTGTTGCGTATAGATTAGGTCGTCACAGAAGGACCAGCTCTCCAGAAATAAGCATTATGACACCCCTCTGAGTTGCTATCGAGAAAATGAAACAAAGATTTCAGTGCTTTTGATTGAGTCTGAAGCTTCCAGTTTGTTGCTGTCCTTCTGCTCTTTCATCCAAAACCACGACAGACAGGTAAGGACAACAGATCCATGCCTGATTTAGCCATCACCCCTGAACCATCCTCCTGCAGTAGATGGGAACAAATATAGAGACCTACAGTCAATGCGCAGAGTAGGAGACCTTGGAATACTCAGTACTCGGTCTTAAAAGGGACAATTAGGGCTATGTAGAAAGTCCTTGTCTCAAAACAAAACCAACGATCAGAAAGCAAAAATGAAAACTAAAAACCAAAACCAACCAAACAAAAATCCCCCCCCCAAAAAACCCTTAACTAATTAAAACTAAGCAATTCAATAAATTAACCATCTTCTGCCCCAAAGCTTAGAGGCCAGTTAGTTAGAAAAATACAGCATAAACATACACCTATTGCTCTATTAAACAGTAGGTGAGGAGCAACAGGCAAAGAAGGTGAAAGACACCCAAGACACTGGCCATCTTTCAAGGAAGGGGCTTTCCTGAGTAGGAGGCAATATGTCAAGAATATTAACACGAGACCCAAAGTGAGAGTCACTGTAAGGAAAGTACAAAGTACCGTGTGGTTCAACCGGGGTGGGAGCACATCTGGTTGCGGGTAATCCATAAAGTTTCGTAGGGGGGGTAAGGTTTCAACAGGGGAGAGATGTATGTGAGGTGAGAACAGGGGAAATTCTAGCAGAGTGGTTTTCAGAGAGAAGGATTAGGGAGAAGTTTGTATATTATACCACAGTTTATTAAAACTACAAGCCTTTTAATGGCTATCTGAAAAGAGGAGAAACATGAAATATACTAAAATTATACCTGAATTATATGTTGATGGTTATTTTCTTGTAATAAAGAGGAAGAGAGCTATGCAATCAAAATAATTGGAATAACTGTGTGTCTTTGTAGTAGTTGGGGACTGAAAAGGAATCTAGTGTCTAAGTAACGGGCTCTAATGGGAAAGTCACTGTTGAGTCAAAAACAGAGTTGGTAGGATCTTTCGAGTTTCTTCTGCTCCTCCCATAATACAAAGGGCCATTTAAAGATGGGCAATATTAATAAAATGAGAAGAAAAATGTCGCAGATCCTATTTGCAATCTACAATTTTAATAACAATTTCTTCCTAAATATGTTAAGTTTACAAAGGTCTTTACCTCCCACACACGCCCAAAACTATTTTACACCTGATAAAAATCTCACAGTTCATCATGGTAGAATGCTTGAGACTCATTAAAACATACCACATACATTCACTTCCAGTTATCAAGTAAATGAAAGTTCCAGAAGGTTTCTCTGTTGAGCATTGCCTCTATGACATATGTGTGGCTACTCCCAAGGGCTCTCTTGTGGTGGTTACAGACATGAACTCAGTTCTTAGCTCATGGAGACCCTTAGTGTTTCAGGGTAGAAAGTAAAGTTTCTCAGGAATTCTTACCCAAAGTGTTTAGGATGCTGGCACTCAATCATGTTTCAAGGAATAAAGGCACCATGGAAGGTTAGAATGAGAGAAGCCAGAGGCTGGCCAGTTTTTAGATGCGATTGTGAGGGGTCCTGTAAGAGAAGTATAAGCTCAGACAAAAGGAATTTCCTTCAGAGTAAACATGATGTTCTAATCACTTGATTTAGACCTCTCCTAATCTGGTTCCTCTTAATTCGGTAACAAGAATCTTGTATAAACTGAGAAATGACTAAACGGTTAATCCATGTTAATCAAATATCAGGAAATCCTAAATTTAAACGACTCAAGTGATTCACTTTTAAGAGTTTCAAAGTTTAAGGAAATCTTTTTTTTCCTTCCTTCCCATTTTAACCTTTCATTTCCTTTTTAGTTTTTATAACTTCTTAGACAATCGACACACACAAACACACATGTATTACTTCCTAATAATTCTCTTTGAGAATTTTGTAAATTCTATCTTGACCATGTTCATCCCTTCTCCCATCTCCTCCGAGATTCACCATCCATTCCATACCCAGCTAATCTTGTGACCTAATTTTTAAAACCCACTGAGTCTCACTAGTGCACCTATATACCCTTAGGTGGGTGGCCATGAACTAGAGTATGCCGGACCTACCAGGAACCATGCTGGGAGAGAAAGCTATCCCCATCAGGTAGCAATCGATTGCTCAGATAGCTAGGAATGGGATTCCATGTCTAATTTCCCCCTTTATGCTAGGATCGTTTTGTGGTTTGGGCTTGTGCACTTCATCGTCACCTATTCTCTGCACTTGGAGCAGCTGTGACTTTCTGTGTCAATCATCATCTATGGTCAAAAGAAGTTTCTCAGCTAGGGAATGCTTGTTGAGACTTGTTTTGTGTCCTAATAAAAGGTTGATTATGGAGTATAAATGGAGTTGGTTGTGGGAGTCTAGGGTCCCTACTTGGAAACAGGAGGCAGAAAGCAAGATGCAGTGATGGGCAGAGTTGTCAACAAGGGTGGGTTCCCTACCGGGATATAAGGGCTGGAGCACAGGCCATAGTGTGGGCAGAGTTGATGCTAGAGTCTAGGGTTCTTACCTGGAGAGAGGGTGGAAAGTGGCTTTTAGGATGGATGGGGTTAGTGTTTTAAGTCTGGAGCCCCTGCCTAAATACAAGGCCTGGAGGACAGGCCATGGGTTTCTAGCTCCTTTTAAACATAAACACTTTACACTTTAGATCAATTTTACATTCATTCAAAAGTAAGCTATAAACACATTATATCTCTTTCTGACTCTACACATGTCCAGCAATCATATAGACAGCAGGTACAGCCTCTCACTATTCACAGCCCTGGCTACAGGATTGGTTGGTACCATTTGTACCTCATTTGTTCCTCACTGTCACCCAAAGTCCAGAGTTTACATAAAACTTCAGTCTTGGTGTATGTCTATGTCTTAGTCAAAAGTGTCTGAAATAAATCAAAAAGAGAAGCGCCACTGTCCTTTCTCCTGTTTCTCTCCTCTTCACCTTCCCTTCCTTCCCCTGGGAAATGCCCTTTGGCGGTCTTTGCAGGTTTCCATTCACAGGATGGTATACAGTTAGATTGGCACCACAAAGTGTTCTCAGTTTCCAGTTAGTCAAATTAGTCAAGCATATTGAAGTTCCCCTGTGACTTTTCATTGGCAGACTCTCTATCTTTATCTCTAATTCTCTTTCTGTTTCTCCAGTGACTGATATAATTACATATCTATGTAATTATATATATGTATACACACATGCACACATGCACACACACACACACATATATATATAGAGAGAGGTACACATAGTTGTTTCTAAGTTTTAGAAATTCTAAGCAAACGAACTTAACACCAACCTTCAAGTTTTTGTGTGAAGATAAAATTTCGTCGCCATTGGGTAATAATCGAGTAACACCAACACTGTGTTTTATAGCAAAGGTCTGTGTAGGTGTGTAGGAAGCTACCAGACTTTTCAAAACTAGCAGTCGCATTTTCCATCCCTATCAGCAACAGCTGGGAGTTCCTGTCTGGAATCTTTGTCAAGCTTTTTCCAGCACTGAATGTTGTTCGTGTTTCATTTTGACTGAATTAGTGGGTGTGTCCTAGTGCTTGCTTTCAGTCGCTAATTAAATGTATGTTGTATGTATTTTCATATGCTTGTCAGCTTCTTACGTGTCTCTTTGATGCGTTGTCTAGTACATCCAGACCCTCCTACTTTTCTTCCTGTGATTATGCTGAGGTTGGAACTGGGATCATTGAATGGGAGGCATGTGCTCTACCACTGAGTTACACCTCGAGCTTAGGAGTCATGAACAGAATTTGGATAACTCTCTTTAATCCATTTTTTTTTTAAAGAATTACTTCAATTACAAGTGCTCAGACCTCAACACATATTTATATGAACAACATGGAATGAACTCAGCGAGATCTAGTTGTGTGTGTGTGTATGTGTGTGTGTGTGTGTGTGTGTGTGTAGCACTAATAATTACAAAAGAGGCCATGAATTGGAGAGGGAGTAGAGATGACTTAGAGAAGAAAGAGGACTGGAGAGGATATAAATATGGTACTCATGTATGCAAGTCTCAAAATAAACGAAAAAAACCATTTTGAACACCAAAAAAGGTGAGTTTTTTTGGGGGGATTATTTTCTTCTATTCTATGACTCTCCTTGATAATGATTTCCATATTGTCTTTCTCAGAGTAGACCTTTTCCAGTACAATGCTCTTTACTCTAGGGATGCACATGTATTTTTGGTAGGTCTAAAATAGACCTTTGAATTCCAGGTTATTTGTTTTCAGCTGCTATTTCTTTTCTGGAAGGGCTATGGTCAATGTCAGGGCTGGTAGAACCTGATATTGGCATCTCATGTGTTTTGTTCAGCTCACCAAGGAATGGAAGAAAGTTCCTGCTGCCAACTTCAGGACTCCTCTTGCTGGTTTGGTGACTGCTAAATCTTCCTATGATTTCATTTTTATCTTGGGTACAATTCTGCCTAATATTTCTTGAATCTGCCTCTCTTTTTGTGATCATCATGGATTTAATCAGCTTATATTTCCAACCTGACATAAGACCCAGCTCATCACAGAGACGGTATTTTTAGAAGTCCCTTTTATTTAATGGCAAACTATCTTCTCTCTGAAATTTATATGAAAGACATTAATAAAAGAAAGTGGCACATTCAAAAACTTGGGTGTTCCAAGCTAAATAAGATTGTGGAGTCTCCATTTTAAAACCATTTGGGCTTTTGTGTTTTTCTAAAGGAAAAAAAAATCCTCCACCAAAGATTAAATATATAATTAAAACTATTTTTGTAATAGCTAATTTAATTTTATTATTAGCTTTTCAAGAACAATACGAACAAAGTCTTTTTATAATGCGTCCCTGGAAAGCAAATGTCAGCTGTCAGTTCTATCACAACTGAGATCTCTTTGTGGTGAAATCAAACAACACAAACTCTTTCCTTGTCTCATGTACCAACAGTTTTTGAATGCGATGACTTGATTTATTCATTTAACAATTGTTTACTGAACGCCTACCTTGGGCAGAGCATTGTTCTAGGCACCAACTATAAATGAAGTCATCCCGGATTCCATCCTTCAGCTCTGACAATGTACTCGATTAAAACCATTTACAAGCGTGAATCATTCACACGGTTACAAAGATTATACAATGTATCATTTAGAAAGAGAAAATAAAGCTCTTCTCCTTTTAACCTTTCTTTGTATCAGATTTCCCGGGGGATTAACTACTTTTCAGATACTCAAAAGTATAATTTTAGGTTGTTCGTTATGCATACCTCAAATATAAACATTCATTTGCATAAACTAAAACAAACTGGGACAATATTAGAGAGTTGTTTGCCAATTTGCTAATGAGTTATGTAGAATAAGTAAAGGCAAAACCATAGTTTTTGTTACTCTGTTGTTTTAAGGACAGACAAATCTGTATTGTTATGTTCTGTATTTAAAACCTAATTTAGAGTTCTTTATTTTAATTTCAAATCCACCTGTATAAACAGTGTATATAATACCTACAGAGAATGTTGTATACCTAGGCCTTAAATCATCAATAATTCAAAAGTCAAAAATACAGCCTTGTGGCGATCTTTGGTATTTCAAAATCATTACATTTAATATTTACATACTGAGAAAACTTTGACTATTTCCATGTGACTTTTGTTTCGTATGTAGTTTATGCTCATTGTAACTGGTAAGTTTCAGATGAATACTATCAAACCTTGCTCTTGCCTTAGAAGTGCCTTTTATGAGGCCATTTTATTTGATCAATAGAAAATATGAACAATAAATAATTCACATTTCTTGACAAGCTGAGATGTGATTGGTTTTTTTTTTTCATTCTGAGCATTAATGAATGCTGCATGGATGAAGTAGCATACCAGTTGCTATCTATTGAGCTTTAAATAATGAGAACAGTTGTATGCATTATCACAATACAATGCAGTGATATCTGTAGAATACTTTTGAGCACTTGATTGTATAAACTTGGGGACCATTAAACACATTAAGAAACCAACCTCTTAATTTCAATGGCCTAAGTCAGTAGCTGTTGATTACTAGCCTAACAGCACTTAGTGGGTGCTTCTGTTTACTCCATGGAGTGATACAGGGATCCAAGCTTCTGTTACCTGGTAGATCCAAGGTAACACAGGTTGTGAGAGACCTCTGCACCCAGCCTGTGATAGAGACACATACCTAGTGAGACTTTCACCTAACTCAGGACATTTGAGGGGTATTAGGATAGATACATGGCCTGCAGTCTTAAGGAATGGTTCTTAGGTTAAAATAAAAATATGGTGTGTGTGTGTGTGTGTGTGGTGTGGTGTGCACTAAAGGGGAAGGCTAGTCATGGCGGTGTTGCTAAAAAAGAATAGAAACCAACTTTACCTTAAACACTCGGAATTTTATCGAGAAAACTCTATCAATTTTTGAAATAGTATTTTTATTGATTCTCTTAAAATTCCATATATCGTATTCCATAATCAGTCCTCCTCCAATATACTCATTGTCCACCCTCCCCTCCATACCCATCTTTTGGAATTTCTTCTCCCCCTCCGTTGAGTCTCTCCGAGTTGCTGAACACTCCGGAGTGTGATGCCTGCCCTGTGATGTGGTCCTTCTACCACGTCATTAAAGAGCACCGACTCTCCAGCTCTCAGCAGCTGTCAAGTGCTGTTAGCTCTTCAGCTAGTTGTGGGATTTTGTCCCCTTTATGGTGGGATTCTTTTTTCTTTCTTTTTTTTTTTTTTCTGGTTCGAGCTTGAGCCAATCTTGCGTGTGCTGTCAGTTTTCCTGAGAATTCATATGTGCCCTACTGAGTCCAGATAAAGACAATTTCCTTTATATGCCCTACCACCCCTGACTCCTCTTTGACGTGCCCTGTGCCTCCTGGGGAGGGTGTGAAATGCCCATCTCACTTAGGGATGAGTTCTCAGCAGTTCATTGTTCTCTGCATATTGACCAGTGGAGGGTCTCTGTGTCAATTAGCTACTGCGAGAAGAAGCTACTTTGATATTTATCAATTTTCGAAAATGAAAATTCACTTCGCAATGAGATTCGTGAGTTTTGGTTTAGGTTTGTTTGTTCAAGACTCAAAACACTTTTTTTGTTTTGGAACTTCATTCTTTTTATGTGGAGGTGACAGTGAGGTCTGAGAAACCTCGCTGGGCTGTAGTCAAGTAGATACTGAAAAGGCAAAGAACTTCCATAGAGGTTGCGGCCAGGGAGACCTTCCCATGTGTGGAACGTGGGTCTCTCAGAGGACTGTCCCCTGCGTCTACCAGCCCTCAGACTCTCTGCACACTTCAGACTTGCTCCAGACCCGTGGGTTCTGTATAGCTCTCACACATCTCACTTCCGGTAGGACTTTCACCATGGTTACTGGGCCGTTACAGAGCACGGGATGAGTGTGGGACAGATGGGTTCACATTTGAAAGTGATTTGGAGATGACTCTGAATCTGTCATATGATGGACTTTGATGCGGATGCCAAGAGGATGGGCCGCGGACTCCTCCTTTAGGATCCTGAATGGAACCCAGATGTGGGAACAAGGGAACCAATGGAGAAGGGAGAATTCTAGGGACCCAGAAGAATAGACAGTGACATATTGATGCCCCCTCTGTGTTTCATCTGATTCTCTAAAGTTTCCACTCTATGTCCCTATATGTGTGACACCATCCCTTGACAAAGCTGGTACAGCACAAAAAGCAAGGCTTGGGATTAGAAAAAGAGACTGAAATAGACAAGCTCGGCACGTTCTGGAGAAGTTTAATTTCTCACAAATTTACCCATTAACGGCATAGACTTTATCACAGTAGATGTAGAAATGGCAGATGGTGTAATCTATGGGCATGTGCCTGTGCCAAGTGTGGGGTCACAGTTCATACTCACTGGAGACCCGAGATGGTGCTATTACCACACTTACTTCACAAATATGGGAACCAGTGCGCGAGAAGTCTGAGAAGGTTTTCAGTAGCAGAGCCGGTGGAAGTGACCTTAAGCAAATTCATAAACAGGGCAGGAGGCCAAGTCTGGGAGTGTTTAAGAGCTAAGGTCAGAGCATCAGAGAGTCCTGCCTCGTGACAGTTGATGTGTTTACCTGAAGACAAGTGGAGGGAAGGAGGCAGCAGCGACCGGTTGACTCCAAACCCACGTTATGAATTTGTCTAACCAGCTGACAGCTATGGAAGGAAGAAATTTATGATTAATTTTTATTTCAAGCTGTTTTGCTTTACTTTCCTCCTTTTCTTGTATTCTGATCAGAATCTATATGGAATACATTCAGCTAAAGTACATGATAGTTGCTTAATAAGTCAAATTAAAAATTCCAAATACTCATTTAATATTGTATACAATTAGTATAAGAAAGAAAATTATACTTTGAAATTGTATAAGGGAATGATTATTCTTTGTAACATATTTTTACGGGAATAGAGAAAATAGAAAAGTTGATGTGTTGGCATTTGACAATTGTTTTTCTTTAAAACAAGTTTAATGTATTCTTCTTGAAATTGATTTGCTCTTAGTGTCACTAAACCATGAATCCCATAAAATAATGAGGTGTCATTTACTATATTTTGTGATAAGATGCACTCAGTTTTATTGTGTAATAGAGGAAATGTTTCTTTCTATTAAACATTAAATTGGAGGTCAGTACTCTTACTTTTTTAATATTAGAGTTCTAGTTACCCATTAGCTTATTATTCTGAAGTCTTGCCTATATTTCTTAATTTCAAATTCTAATAACCATCACTAGAAACTCAAGAAGGAAAAGTATAATTCTGCCAACTATAGTATCATTGGTTAGGTTATTTATGTTTTCTCATTCTTTCCATTTTAAAATAATATTAAGGGCTTATATTATGACAATATTGTTAACTTTTAAAATTTTTTTCCATAAAAAGAGAATACATGCATAGAAAATGGAATCAAATGTACGGTGGCTTATGCATTCTGGCTTTTAAGATTTTCTGAAATAGTCATTCTCTGTAGCAAAAAATATTTCTTTAATGAGAGGTGAGAGCTACAGTTATCTGGGTATAAAGGCAAGCATTTAGAATGCAGTTAGGAATTAAACGTGTCTAAGAAAGACACAGTCAAGGGTCCTCCACTGAGAAATGTGACTTCATTAGCCATTGGTGATTAGCTTGGCTAAGATTTCAGTACCAGGCATGATTTCGTCCTGTTCAGTAGATCTTTGATGCTATCAGATAGCTATGGTTACCACCAAGATATTAGTGCCACTCTTGCAATCCTAGGATATCTTGACCTTCTTGCCATTGTTGCAGTTCTTAAGTATCATGGCCAGCTAGGAATATTGTTTGCTTTCCTCCCTTGCTAGCTTGCATAGCACTTCCAGTAAAGCTAGAACTCAGACAGGAGGCTTTTGGGCCAGATCCTAGCTCTCCCCTTCTAAATCCTGTGTCTGAAGTGCTAGGATCTCTTGGACTCTCCTGCTCAGTAATTCAAATGGAGGTTCCTTATGTCTGGTACTGGGGCTTTGTTACATAGCTATGATTCTTGGGGAAAGCATTACCCTAAGGAGAATAAATTTATTTAAACTATATCCATTAGTTACTTTTTATTATCCTGATAAAACACCATGAGCAAAGTAACTTTTAAAGTAAAACATTTAATTGGGCTTACAGTTCCAGAAAGTCAGAGTCTATGATGACAGAGCTGTTTCTGCATTGAAGCAGTAATGACTGATAGTCCACATCTTGAACTGTAAATAGGAGGCCATAGAGCACACTGGGAATGTCATTAGTCTTTTTAAACCTCAAAGCCCACTCCTACTGACATCTTTCATCCAGAAAGGTTTGTACCCAATCGTCCACTAATAGTCACCCACTTGAGACCCAGTATGCAAGTGCTCAAGACTTATGGGGGCATCTCATTCAAACCACTGCATTCTATTTCTTTGCCCCCAGCCTTGACCTGTAGCATAATACAAAAAGGATTTTCCCCAATTTCAAATGTCCTCATTTTCTTTCAGACTCCAAACTGTATAAAAGTACAAAATTCAAAATCTTTTCTGAGACTCAAGGCAACCTCTTAATGCAATATCCTGTAAAATAAAAAGAAGCAAATTATATACTTCCAACACATAATGGAACATGATATCTATTACCATACAAAAAGGCAAGAATCTGGGTAATAGTATGAAAATACTGAACTAGAATAAGACTGGAATCCATCAGGTCAAAGCTCAAATCCATGTCTGATGTCAGAGAGGGTAGAACACTCCACTCTTCTGTCTTTGGTTACTTATGTCTTTGGGGCTAGTTTTCTATTCTCTGTGCTGCGCTCCTTGGCAGGTACCCCACATCTCTGGCATGTTGAACATCTTAAGATCGCTAGCCTACACAATAGGCTTTACTTTCATAGTTTCAATCAATGACCTCTCAGATTGCTGAGAGAAAAGGAAGTTATTAACACTCTTACCCAAGTGATGAACACTGAGTAGCATGGCAAGACATGCCCAAGGGTGCAATAGTGACATCAATGGTATAGGGATAACCAATTACTCTCTGATTACATGTAAGGTCCATTTAACTGGTAGAAACAGGTCTAGCACTCTAAATGACTGGGGACTCAAAGGTCCCAAGGGTGCACCACCTACTATTATTTTCATAAATGGACATGGAATCAAACTTCCTCTAAATTTGTATTTCTGTTCACATAGGTTAATGTAGTTCTCGGATCTCATCCAATGAGTTTCTTTGTGTATTGAAGGGCAGTTAATACAGAAATTCACAACTGGTTATAGTGTAGAGAAGTGGTAGACACAATTTAGACATATATCTCACATTCTCCCCCAAAGCTCAAGGTTTTCTATATTCATGAATTCAAAACTGCGGTGGAAACCTGCACACAATCAAGTCAGTCAATGTTCTAGCATGGACTAGGAATGCATTCTAACTGAGGAGCTATGGAGAGCTGCAAGTTATTGGCAGAGAGTCAGTTTTCTCTAAGAATGTGACTCTGTTAGGTCGACTGTGGTGACTTGAATAGGTATGGCCCTCATAGATTTATATTTTTGAGGCTTGGCCCATAGGGTGTGGTACTATTAGGAGGTGTGACCTTGTTGGAGTAGATATGGCCTTGTTGGAGGAAGTGTGTCACTGTGGGAGTAGGCTTTGAGGTCTCGTACGTTCAAGCTACACCAAGTATGGTACACCATCTCCTTCTGTTGCCTGCAGACCAAGATGTAGAACTCTCAGCTCCTTCTCCATGTCTGCTTGCATGCCACCTTAATTCTTACCTTGATAATAATGAATAAACCTCTGAGACCATCCCAGTTAATTGTTTTCCTTTATAAAAATTGCTATGGTCATGGTCTTTCTTCACAGTAACAGGAACCCTAACTAAGACATTCAACCAAATTTCAGCAAATGGCTCCACACTAAGAATATTTGGACATCACATTTTAGAGTTGGTGGCTTATTATTATTATTATTGTTATTATTATTATTACTACATGAAGTTGTAGGGGGTGGGAAGGTGGGGTGGATCTGAGATGAGTTAAGAGAAAAGATGTATACGATTGATACATCAGATGAAATTCTCAAAGAATTAATAATAAAAATAATTGTTTTTAAAGAGACATAATGTTAGAGAGCTGACTCAGTAGTTAAGAGCACTGGCTACTCTTTCAGAGAACCCAGTTCAACTCTCAGTACCCACATGGTGGTTCATAACTGTTTGTCACTTCAGTTCCAGGGGACCCTGACGCAGAAGGTGTATCACAGAAGCACACGCAGGCAAAATATCCAGAAGCCACCGAAAATAAAGGTAAAAATTGGCAAAAGATAACAAGTAAAATACAAACCTTCCTGAGATGGCCCTTGAAAATTAGACACAATGAATATGTTATTTGGCCTCCCCCAGTTGCTAGATTTCATGAAACGTCTTAGACGAGAAGCCAAGGATCCCTTTGTATGGGTGAAAAGGATTTTGTCTTTTTAGCTATCAAACGAAATTGCTCACTTTGAGCCTCATGTTCAGAACACACAGTGCCAGTTAAGAATAACAACTATTTGACTTCAAGAAAATTCTTGTTTTAAAATGACTTAATTGACATGACATAATAGGCATGCAATGCACAGTGGCGCAATCTAATGCTAGCATGCACTTTTTCCTGTCGTCTTCATCACTGTTGCACAAGGCTAGACTTGTGCAATTTTAACAGTGTTCTCAGAACCTGTGCAACCGTGTAATGAACTCCGAGAAGGCAATACCGTCATAAAATGCTGAACAAGCAGACTCCAGTTAACGTGGAGATACTTTGTGAGTCACACCAGGACTCCAGAAGCAAATGATATGGGTCTTTATTTTGCATTTTATTCCTTGGAATAAATCTAATATAATGGCATGTTAGGAATGTCCTGAAATTCTAAAGGATAAATAAAATGATATCTTACTTTGTCTGCGGATGAAAATTTTATTGCATCTACCCATTGTAACTGTAATGAGTGAAGGATTTTTTATTTTACAAAGAATTCTGGTCCTACAGTTTAAACCTGAAATTATGACTCTGGTAAGCCTCATGTAAATATGTGAATTCAAACGTTATCTGCCTGACTTAAGTTTAAAACACAAAGAGATGCATGTTTAAGTTTTTTAGCTTTATAACAATAATTTTAGGCATACAGACATTAATGATAGAAATACCTTGACTCTTTTACTTTTTAAAATGCTAATTGAAAATAGATTAATTTTTCTTATATTGAGTGTAAAATAATTTTAAGTTTCTCTTAATATTTTGACTGATTCAACAGGACACTGCACAAGTGGCCAAGATTAAAAAAAACACACCGAATTTCATTTATTGAATAAAATGAAGACAAATGCAGAAATCATGATTCTACCCAAGTAAACAGCCAGGTAGATGGTAAATTTAAGCTGTCAATAGATATCTAAAAAATGAATTAAAGAAAAAGCTGAAGGGAACAAAATGTTACAATAGAGATAGTTTGGGGCCATTAGCTGCTTGAGTGATCAGTACCAGAAATAATAGAGGAGACAGGGAAAATTTATTCATAGTGTCTCGAGTATTGAAAAGAAATTTGATGTCACAGAAAAGTTAACTCTTAAGCTGGTGAGGAGGTGTCTGCTTATTAATTTTATATGCAGTTTAAAAAATATATATGCTTTTTGGATCACCCAAAGGCATACATTTAGAAGGCGGCCATTTCTTTTCAGTGATTGCTTCCGCTTCACTCACGTGAGCTCTCCCTGTGAAGCCAGGAACAGGCTGACCCTCCCTTGTTTTCAAGGTGTGGCAGCGTCTTGCCCTCTGCCGCACACGCTGTCAAAAGAATGATTACCTAGAATGGTGCCTTGGCTGTGCACTTCGGTGGTCTTCGTTATAGAAAACACTCTATTTCTATTGGCATTAGATGGGCACTATTAACACGTGAAGTACAGGAGGTATACAAGTAGAAGTTGAATATCCCAGACTGGGAGGAACATGTTTGACCACGCAACAGTCTCAGCAGAGGAGAGAAACAGCGGCTCTCATACCATCTAGGGCTTAATGTCTTTGTTCTGGAAGGGGCGGGGGCTTCCAAGCGGAGACACCTGCTCAGCCTCCTTCCTCCTCAGGAAGCCCTCTGGCAGCAGTGCAAATTCCCAGATTCCTGGGCGACATTCGAATGGAGACTTTGGCTGCACTTTCCAGCACATATTGCTCTCCGCAGAAGTCTATGCAGTCGTATGGTTGTCTCTGGGTGGCCATCTGTGGCCGTTCTGCACGGTGTCAGTACTCACGGAGAGCCTGGAGTGTTCTAGAGAGCTGGTGCTGCCGTTCCTGTTCGTGCACTTTTCAGAAGTTAATGTGGAGACTCGCCTAATAAAGACAGTGCTGCCAATGTCTCCTCAACTACGGAGGGGCGGGGGAGACTGCATCAAGCATTGTTGTTCTTAAAGTCCCAGTTAGGAGACTTTCTAGACGCTTTCTTTCGTTTGCATGGCCTCTACTAGCAGCACCATGTCTTTCCTCTTGAGAAGTATCCCCTGTTAAATTCCTTCCAGTTAGGCACTTTGGGCCCGGAACTCTTTCCACAAGGGCCTACTTTCTAGCCGGAACACACAGATTGCTACATGCTAGCTCCTCGACTAGGCTCATGAGACCCAAGCCAGGAATTTTGGTGAAAATGTCTGAAAATGAGTCCCATTTTTTATTTGCACCCACAAATAGGTTTAGAAGTGGTGGTTTTAGCTTCTGGAAAAGGTTTTCGCATCCTCTTATAGCGCTGGAAGAATGGCTGAGCATATGTGATGAAAGACTGCAGAAAACAGGGATGCTAAGTGAGTTCTCTACAGTCTTTGTTTTTTCCCTAGTCTAAACATTTCCCTAGTCTAAATCCTGTATAATTTCAGTTGTTGAGTCAAAAATAATTGTTTTTGTGAAAGCCAAGTATACGGACTTTTTCCTTTGACAACTCTATTTCTGACAGAGTGAACTCAGGCTTCTCTGAGTGTGGGATCTGAGTCTGTTAGATGCTATTAGTAATAAAGGAACTGGATTTGCTAAAATTCATAGAGCTTTGCAAGAACTGAGAGACTGATATAGTCAATATATTTTACTAAACTGTTAGAAACAGACACTACACTTTATCTCAGTCAAAGGACCCTTGGAAGCAATAAGAATTGGGCTGTTTCTATTATAAACGGTTGACCATGGGAAAATGGGGTCATCTCAGATCATTAGCTTTTGGTCATGGGAAATAGTGCCATAGTATAGACTGGTATAGCCCAACACTTATCCTCCAGGGCAAAAGCCACAGGTTTGTTTTATTTATCATTGTATTCCTATTGCCAAGCCATGTATGGAAAAGCATGAGCATATAAACATTGTTGAAGAGGGAACACTGGTGACACCATCCCGAAAGAGTCACTGAGAGGACCCTTTGGCAAGACCTGGTAGTGAGGAGAAAGAGGCCAGGTCACCTTCCACGATGGTGCAGCTTGTAGGTGGACCCAGTGGTTCACACCAAGGGGTACGGAACACAGAGTCTGGGGCTCACTCTTTAATAACAGGCAGAATGTACTTGTTTCTAGGTGTAGTACTTATTTGCTTTCTGTTCTGAGGAATCTAAATGTCTCATGACTTCATTCTATGGACGGTAAAACTGTAAGTATAATGTCTTATGTGTTGTTATGGAGATTAAATATATTAATGAGTGTAAAATTTTAGCAGGATGTTTGGCCCATCTAAAGAGCTGCTGTCACTTTTATTCTTCTTAGTGTTTCCCATGTCATCACAATTATTGCAAACGTGAAAGAAAGCAGCGGAATGAACAGTGCTCTAGACAGATATGTGCCACGCCTTCTTGTTCTTAATAATTTTTTTCACATCTTGAGCAAGTGATTAGGTTTCCATCCAATCTTGTGCTGAAATAATGGTGCATATAAAACACCTGGCAGATTATTATGGAGCAAAACAAAAGAAAATGCAGTTTTCTCCTACTTTACCTTGCTTTGTGCTTTCTTTGTGTATGTGTGTGTGTTTGTGTTTGTGCGTGTGTGTGTTTGTGTGTGTATGTGTGTGTGTTTGTGTGTGAATGTGTGTGTATGTGTCTGTTTATGTGTGTGTGTACGTTTGTGTTTGTGTGTTTGAGTGTGTGTATGTTTGTGTGTGTCTGTGTGTTTAAATTGATTTGCTTGGCCTTTAGCTTTCAAATCTATGCACTTAAGAAATGACAGGATAGAATGGTCTTTTGAGAATGCAGATTCCCAGGCATTGCCCTCAAGAATTTTGATTCAGTAGGGCTGGGGTAAGGATGAAGGCTCAGTTTGGCCTGCTTTTCTGGGGATGCTAACACAGGCGAGTCCTGGGTACCATGGAGTGGCACAGCTCTGCGGCGTGTCACTGTTTCGAAGTCTGCCACGAGCCCTTCAGAATTCCAGATCCTCCTCAGTCCTGGGGTAGTGGTTGGTGAAGTAGACGACAAGAGCTGTGGCCCAGTGGGCATCGCCATTTCTATTTGTAGCTGAGTGGAGTTGGCAGCGGGCACAAGCTGGCAGTTGCTTCCGACACACTCCTTGTCAAAGCCCACACTGTTTCTGCAGCTGGCACCTATTCCCTGTACATCCCAATTATAACAGTATTACTGAGTCTTGTGACAGTCACACATTTCATCACCTTGGGGGACTGGTCAGAACAGGTTTGCCATGGCATAGATGCCCTATTCCCTCCTTTCTTCACATTCATCATTGCTTAGGAATCTGGTTGGTCTTGCTTGGCAGTGAGAGTTTGCAGTCCTAACTGGGGATGTTTGGAGCCCAGAACAGATCAGAGGTTATGTATGAACTGCAGGCTGTGAGCTACAGGGTGTGCCTGCTGTAAAACACTCATTTTTTTGAGGTATTTCTACTATTAAGATCATCAGTGTGATGGTGATCACGTGCTCTGCGCTGCTCTTCTGGGCTTGTGTGTCTCAGCACAGTATACCCACTCCTGAATGCACACGGCTGACTCTCTGCAATGTGAAGAAGCTGCAGCGTGCATTTCACACTCCTTGTGTGATGGAGGGTTCTGACTTCTGCGTTGCCTTTTCCACTTAAGGGAACCTCCAAAAAAAATCCGAATAAAATAGATATTCTATTAGAGTTACGAAGTATTTTGGTGTGTGATACAGACTCAAAGGGTCGTTGCTCCATAACCTGGTTTTAAAAACGGAGCAGCAAGTCAATATACTGGGAACCATATATTGAGAACATCTACCTTTGTGGGTAATTACTGACAGTGTGTTTTGTTAGCTATATTGAATTGAGATATTCAAATGCACAACCAGTTTTATTTTAAAAATCTGGTCATGTTTATGAGGTTAATGAATGCATTCTAATTTGTTCTTCTTCTGTATTTAGTCTTCTTTCATATCAGAATATTTAGTTGGTATCAGCCAGAAGGAAAGATGGTTCGTGATGGTAAAATCTGGACTAATAGACTAAGATCAATATAAATAAGAAAAATGACTGACGAAGGTAAATCGACAACAAATGAAGTACAGGCGACTCTGAGGCCAATGAATCCCTGTGTGTAAATTCAGAGTATAAATTTTCCCTTTAACCTGATAATGATAATATGAGAACTATGATAACACGGTCCATGACGTAATAAGTTAATAAATAATCTGAGTGTTCTCTTCTTTGCTAAGTTTCAGGAGAAACGTAAGGTCTCTGGAAGAAAAATTTTAAATTATATCCATTTTATGTAAAGAAGGGAAATTCATCCTTGTGAGGGGAAGTTCTGAGAATAGGAATTATTTTGCTCTGAAAGAGATGGGAAAAGATCTGATTTTATGATTAGCAATGTCCTTTAGAAACTAATTTTCTGTCTTCTGTCAGGATTGTGTCCTCTTGTGGCGATTTATGCTCCAGCGAACAGTCTGAATAGCCTTGTGCACACCAGCAGCCATAACAGACTCAGTGGGTTATTTGAGGGGGAAAACGTAAAGGAAATATGAACTCGATAGGGAGAGGTGGGGAGTGTTGTGGAGAAGCTGGATGAGGGGTGAGGGAGTAGATATGATCAGAACCCATCATACAAATGTATGAAATCCTCGAAGAATAGATAATACATAAAATATTATAAGCACAGAAGACAAACTCCCCTCTTTCCTATTTTACTTCAACAAAGGCCAGGGAGAATAAAACTGACTTGAGAAAGTTGTTCCATTTAGACTCTAGCTGGTGTTATTTAGGATAACTCTTCCCAAGGGATGGGATTTGGAGAGAGATTTAAAGGGCCATACCACCTACAGCATTTGTGAGTATGTCTTGTGAGCAGCTGTGCCGGTGTTGGGGGGTCATGGTGCTTTTCAAAGTTTCTCAGCCTAGAATCCCCTGATCCATCCTAGTTATAGAGTGAGGGCCAGAGGATCAAACAATTGCTGTGAGAGAAATTCCCACGATGGCCTCCAATTAAGAGGCTAAAAGAAGTGACAGGGCAGCTTCAGCTGCCTGGGCAGGAGGTGAGAGCTTTGCAAAAGCTGGTGCTATGTCCTGATGGCAGGTGGATTTCCCCTTGGAGGGCTGCCACATGGGCAATGAAAAAGTGGCATGACTGAAAGTATCAGTTGGGTAGCCACAAACCAGGAACCTGTAAGACAATGCCTTGTCTTGAGTCGCAGCCGTGACCATGAAGTCATTCTTGGCATACAACAGACACCACTTAGTTCCTTCTTTGACACGGATGAAGTTATTCAGCATGTAAGGTTTAACATTTCTATTGTGACACAACAAGCATGGTGTAAACGTGGGCATTTCCACGTGTTTTTAAGCACACAATTTAGTAATATTAAATTCATTCACACTGTTTTTGCTACCGTCTCCAAAACTGTTTTATTTACTCTAAACTAGAATTCTGTATCCACTGAACAATGACTCCTTATTCCCAACCCAACAGCGTGTTTCCTGGTTAATCATAGTATGGAACAGTGCGTTAGAAGACACGTAATGCAGGTAGGTTTTGCAAGAGGAGGAATTTAATTATGATCATTCTACCTTAGAGAAAACTTCTGGCAATCCATCAGCTGCAGAAAAGGGTTAGTTATGACTACAGTTCTGGAGTGGAAGAGAAAGGTGTATCCTAATTTTAAAAAAAACTAATATTTTAAACAGGAAGCATTTGAATATAAAGAGGAGATTTTGCCCTTCCCCAAATTTATACCCACCTGAATAGACAAGCTTTGGATGTCAATACTTTCTTTTAAAAGCGTTTGTTTCTTTGATTTTATGTGTTTGGGATTTTGCATATACATGTCTGTGCACTACCAGTTATTCTGGCAGTACCAAAGAGTCCAGGAGAGTGTGTCAGATCCCCTAGAGTTATAGTTGTGAGCCAGCATGTGGGTTCTAGGAATTGTACCTGGGTGAGCAACCAGTGCTCTTAACTGCTGAGTTCTATCTCCAAACCCAGCCATATTTTCTCATTCATAACTATGTGGTTAATAGGCTGAACCTCAAAAACAGTTTACAGTTTGGCTTACATTAGTGAATAATTGACCTGCAGACAAAAACATGCCCAGTTTAATTTTCTACCACAGAACCTCTTTTGCACGCCACCTCCTTCTTGCAAATGTAAGCTCTCAGCCTTTTTTTCCAGCACTATGCCTGCCCGCCATGATGGTTATGGACACACCTGATGAAATTGTAAGTTCTCAAATGCTTTCTTTTGTAAGTTGCCTTAGTCATGGTGTCTTATCACAGCAATAGGACAGTGACTAGGACCATGCAGGAGTTATAGAAATGTCTATTGAGTCTGGACTTCCTAAGATCCATTGATCTCTGCACTGTCCAGTTGTATTTTATTGTGATAGTCCCCATATGGTATAAAGGGAAGTGTCCTTAATGAGGGGTGAGAGTTACAGTTATGTGTAGGTATGAGAATATGATTAAGAATGTAGTTAGAAATTATACCAGTATAGTAATGTGGCAGAGTTAGGCCTTTTTTTAAAGATCCATGACCTCACTAATCTAGGGTAGTTGGCTAGCCATGACATCCCTCCTAATGAGTCAGACGTACGTCTGATTAGACAGCCATTGGTTACCAGCCACATGTTTAGGCATGTTTTACCATGATGGCCACTGTGGTTCATAGGCATCATAGCTGGTTAAGATTTATGGGTGGCTCCCCTTCCTTGATAGCTTGCATAGCACTTTCTGGTACCTTGGAAACTAGACAATAGAAAGGGGACTTTCAGGTTAGATCCAGCTGAAATCATCTGAGTTCTGTGTCCTGCATGTGCAACATTTCCAGCAATAGGGACTTACCTTTAGCCCCTGAGCGTCAACCAAGCTGCAGCAGCAATAGTCTATGTTGTATTGGGAGTCACTTGGGCTACCCTGACTAAGAGCTCAAATGGATGGTACTTATGTTTGGTACCAGGGATTCTGTTAAATAGACTACAACTTTTGTTAGAAGGATTGTCATCCCAACTGAAATAACTTAATGAATATATATATATATATAT
>NC_022030.1:27250842-27253304 GCF_000317375.1 Microtus ochrogaster
TTTATTTAAGCTTATAATTTAAACATTTTAAATGTTTTAATAACTTAGGGTTTTTCATGACAATGAGACACTCTGCTCCTGGCAGCACCAATCTACTACAAGAGGAAGATGGGCATCGGAGAGGATCCTTATGGGGTTTGATAGCCATTTTGGCAAGAAACTGCTCTTGCTGAAATATTGCATAAACTGGACACAGAGAACCCGCAGAGACACAACTACTAAACTTGCCTAAAGGTGAGATGATCTTTCGGGGTTCCTGATTCATGAAAGAGTCTGCAAGACATTCTGCAGGACACAACAGATAGTGACTGAACTGCCTTTGAAATTTCCTGCTTCATAGAAATGTCTGCTGGATACTATGGGCCTGAAGGCCAAAGATGGATGCCCCAATGGTACAAAGGAACTTTGGGTGACTGTACAGGCAGTGAGATGTCTCTGCCATTTCTAGAGTTTGGAAGTTTCTTACTTCTTGTTTACTTAGGGAATATTATTTTATTAGGGAATATTGTTTATTAGGGAAGAGGAAGTGAGCTCAGACTCGATAGCTCTGCTCTCTGGAGCAGACGCGACGAAGCTTTGACCCAGGATGGACATAGGCTAGAGTCTTCCCGGTAAGCGCGCCTTGTGGTGCTACACACATTAATAGAAATGGGTAATCAAGATGTAAGAATTAGCCAGTAAGAAGCTAGAACTAATGGGCCAAGCAGTGTTTAAATGAATACAATTTGTGTGTTGTTATTTCGGGATATAAGCTAGCCAAGCAGCCAGGAGCCAGGCTGTGGGAAGAGGCCCACAGCTCCTACAACATTTCTGTGTTTCAGTTGTGTTGACATCCAGCTTTAATCCTGATAGTCTGATGGGATACAGTGAATTATTTCAATTTTTTCACAGCTGTTGAGACTTGCTTTGTGTCTGAGTATGTGATCAATTTTAGAGAAAGTTCTATGAAGTGAAATATTTTGTAAATATCTTTTAGGTTTTTTCAGGTTAGAACATTTGTTAGCTCCAGTATATCTCTGTTTAGTTTTTGTCTGGATGACCTGTCCATCACTAAGAGTGGAGTATCTATATATCCCATGATTACTATGTGAAGGTCAATACATGATTTAAACTGTAGAGTGTTGGTTTCTTTTACAAAGTGGGTGACCTTGTCTTAGGGGCATACATGTTAAAAATTGAAATGTCATCGTGGTAGATTTTTCTTTTGGTGCGTATGTAATATTTTCCCTATCTCTTTTATTAATTTTGGTTTGAAATCTATTTTCTAACATATTAAAATGCTTACACCAGCTTCCTTCTTAGTCCATTTGCTTAGAATATCTTTTTCCAATATTTTTACCTTGAAGTAATATCTATCCTTGATGTACTGGCTGGTTTTCTGTGTCAGTTTGACACAAGTAGGTTCATCAGTGAGGAAGGAGCCTCAACTGAGGAAATGACTCCATGAGATCCAGCTGTAAGGCATTATTATCTCATTAATGATCACTTGGGGGGGGGCAACTCATGGTAGGTGAAGCCATTTCTGGGCTGGTGCTCCTGGATTTTAAAAGAAATCAGACTGAGCAAGCCAGGGGAAGCAAACCATTAAGCGGCACCCCTCCATGGCCTCTGCATCATCTTTTGCCTCCAGGCTAATGCCCTGTTTGAGTTCCTGTCCTGATTTCCTTCACTGATGGACAGCAATGTGGAAGTGTAAGCCAAATAAACTCTTACCTTTTCAACTTGCTTTTTGGTCATGGTGTTTTGTTGAAGAAATAGATACCCTAAGACAAGTTGATACCTGTGTAGAGGGGTATTGATGTGACATACCTGACCGTGTTTTGGGAAGGATTGTGGAAAGACCTCGGAACTTTGGGCTACAAAAGCCATTAAGTGTTGAGACTCCATGTTCTGTAGGAACTTGAAAGATAATGTTGAGAGTACAGCAGAAGACGTGCAGCTTGTGAAGTTTCAGAGGGAAGTTTAAAGACCCTGTCAGAACCATTTGCTAATTTGAATTAAGATCCTGTGGTTCTGGTTAGCTGGGGGTGAAGAATCAGCTGTGATTAGCATGATACCAGAACTACTAAACTGAAACTTTTACTTTACTGGGGCAATTGATGCCTATCAGTTGGAGCTAAGAAATTAGCATTCATTAAGACTTACTATCTTTGAGGATTGGAGGGGGTGGGTTGGGAGGGTGTGAGGAGGGGAGGGGAGAAAAAGAGAAGGGGAGGAGGAGGCCAGGGGAGGTGACAAGGAGGGGAGGAGAGGAGGAAGGGAAGGGGTGGGAACTTGGATAGGTATTTTTTAAAAAATCTAATAAATAACCAAGGCCAGCTGGACTGGGTCTGAAAAAGCATGGGATAAAACCGGACTTGCTGAACATAGCAGACAATGAGGACTACTGAGAACTCAAGAACAATGGCAATGGGTTTTTGATCCTACTGCACGTAATGGCTTGGGGGAGCCTAGGCAGTTTA
>NC_022030.1:27253563-27257966 GCF_000317375.1 Microtus ochrogaster
GAGGAGGAGGAGGAGGAGGAGGAGGAAAAGGAGGAGACCAGTATCACTGAGGTGAAATCTTCTGGGAAGTATTTTGTGAGAACACAGAGAAGCTGTGTTCCACAGCTGGTCGAGATTGTTCCTTGTGCCGGCAGCCTGACTTGATAATGTGTAAGCATCACTCAGGTGATACTGATTTTGAAGGCTTGAAGGGGTCATGGAGAGCATCTGAGGCTGCATACTGTGAGAGGCCAGGAGAGGCCATCAGTGAAGGTGGAGCCTCAGTGGCAGTTGGAGGCTCTGGACTGATGCAAGACTTGAACTTTTAAGAGATTGTATATTTCAAAGAAACTGAAACTTTAATGTGTTTGAATATGTAAAGACTGTGGGACTTTCAAAATTATTTATGATTTTAATGCTAAATCTCAGGGATGAATAAGAAATTAGGTTGTGACTTATAGTGATGCATTTGTGTGTCAAGTTGACAAGAGGTCAGGCATACTGGCTGTGTCTGTGTGCCAACCTGACACAAGCTAAAGTCATCAGAGAGGAAGGAGCCTCAATTGAGGAAATGCTTCCATGAGATCCAGCCGTAAGGCATTTTCTCCATTAGTTATCAGTGGGGGAGTGCCTAGCCCATGGTGGGTGATATTACCTCTGGTCTGGTGGTCCTGGGTTTTATAAGAAAGCAGGGTTAGAAAACCAGGAGAAACAAATCAGTGATGAACAGCAATGTGGAAGTGTAAGTCAAATAAACCCTTACCTTCCCAATTGCTTTTGGTCATGGTGTTTTGTTGAAGTGATAGAAACCCTTTGACACTTATGTTGACATGTGGTTCTTAAATGCAGTAGAAGGGCAGATCCTGTTTTTGTACTTATTCTATTAGTTTATGTCTCTTTGTTGGGGAATGAAGACCATCGATAATGAGAAACATCAATGACTAACAGTTGAGTCCTAATATCTTGTTGTTTCTATTGTTGTTGCTGCTGCTGTTGCCATTGTGTGTGTGTGTTTCCCTTTTGATGGCAGGATATTGTTTTCCTGGGTGTAGTCAACCTCCTTGGATTAGAGTTTTCTTTCTAGCACCTACTCTAGGGCTGAATCTATAGATATCATTTAAATTTGACTTTATAATGAAATATCTTACTTTTTCCACCTAAAGTGGTTGACAGTTTTGCTGGGTATAGTAGTCTGATCTGGCATCTGTTCTCCAGAGTCCAGAGCACTTCTGTCTAGGGGCTTCTGGCTTTTAGAGTCTCCATTGAGAAGTCAGATGTAATTCTAATAAGTCTACTTTTGTATGTTACTTGGCTTTTCCCTCATAGCTTTTAATATTTTTTTCTTTACTCTGTATGCTTAGTGTTTTGAATATTATGTTGCAGGGGAAAATTTCTTTCCTCTTTTGTATGTACAGTATGTTTTACTTTTTCCTTCCTTTTTATTTTTATTTAAAAAAAAGAAAAAAATCTATCCAGTTTATTTTACATACCAATCCCAGTTTGTACACCCACCTGTCTTTTTTCCCCTTAGGAAGGATCTTTCTCTTTTGGGCCAACTTATTTGGTGTTTGGAATACTTCTTGTCCTTTATAGGCATCTCCTTCTTTAGGTTAGGAAAATTTTCTTTTGTGGGTTTATTGAAAACACTTCCCGAGCCTTTGAGCTGGGATTCTTTCCTATCCTCTATTGATATTATTCTTAGATTTTGCCTTTTCATACTGTCTCAGATCTCCTAGAGGTTTTGGTGTCAGGAATTTTTCAGATTAAATATTTTCTTTACCCGATGTATCCATTTCTTCTATCATATCTTTGTTGCCTGAGGTTCTTTCTTCTATTTCTTGTTATTCTGTTAGTGAAGCTTGCCTCTATAGTTCCTGTTCAAATTCTTAAATTTTTCAATTTCAGAATTTCCTCAGTTTATGTTTTCTTTATTGATTCTACTTCCATTCCCAGATGTTGAACAGTTTTATTCAACTGTTTGTTGTGTAATTTCTTTACCGGATTTATACATTTCCTCTGGTTGTTTATATTTTCATATATTTCTATGAAGGATTTATTCATTTCCTCATAAACACCTCTACCATATTCATATAGTTGGTTTTAAAGTCATTTTTGTGCTTCAACTATGTTGTAATATTCAGGGCCTGCTGTGGTAGGATACCTGGGCTCTAGTGGAGAAACAGTACCCTACCTATTAGTGATTATGTTCTTATGCTGGGGTCTAGGCATCTCGTTTGGGGATGATTATAGGCCTAGGTGCTGATTTCTGAGTATGTCTTTGTTGGGTAGGTGTTTTGTTCCTTGGCTTCTGTTTCCTCTCTGGATTTTTGGAAAGTGGGATGGTCTTCGAGTGGGATGGAGAGTGTGAAAGCCTGTTTCATTGGCTTGCTCAGCTGGTGTGTTCATCGGGAATGTCTTCTGGTATTGGAGGCTGGAATACAGAGAGAAGTGGGGGGCAATAGGAGGGGGATGGTCTGTGGGATCCACAGAAGATGTGGGTACGGTGGAAGGGAGGCTGCCGCTGGCATCCTATTGCAGCCCTAGGGATGAGACTGAGGAATTTTGTCTGGGGAAGCAGAGAGAGCAGAGAAGCTCTGTGGGCAGCCTCCTTGGTTTTCTGGCAGTTGTGGCCTGTGGTTGAGCAGGGAGTGCCAGCTTCTTAAGATTCTAATTGGTTCATTTTCATTCTTGTTGTTTATTTATTTGAATTGCTTCCTTGTTTGTACCTTATGCTTATATGTACTTTATAAGATGCTTAAAGATTTCCACTATAATGATTTTGAATTTAAAAGAATTTTGTTAGAAGGAATAAATGTTAAAATTGATTCTAAGGCTCTCTGTCTTAGCACTAATCCCTATATGCTTTAGAATGATCCTGGATTTATCTTCAGCAATTCTCTTTCCTCTTTGCCTGTTTTTCTATACTCTGACCTCATCACTCCATGGGCTGTCACTCTGCGTGGCTCTTCCTGCCCAGGGATGCTGACCCAGATGCCAACCCTGAGATGGCAAACAGTATAGCTTTAGTACCAACTAAGAGAAGGTCTTTGGTCTTTCGACCTCTGAGAGATAGAGGTAGCATGGACTGAGGTGATGGAGAGTTGTGTCAGCATGCTTTCAGTGCATAGCTTTGCAGTTTAATGGTGACTTTCATTTCTCCTATTTTCTTTCCTTTCCTCCTTTCTTTTCCCTTTCTTTCTTCCTTTCTTTCTTTCTTTCTTTCTTTCTTTCTTTCTTTCTTTCTTTCTTTCTTTCTTTCCTTTTTTATTTCCTTTTTTTGAGAGTAAAGGAGACCCAGAGAGAGAGAGAGAGAGAGAGAGGGAGAGAGAGAGAGAGAGCACGCAAATGAGTGGGGTGGGGAAAGGTAGGGAGAGGAAGAGAAAGAAAGCATGAAGTTGGATGACAAGAATCTGGCAGGGATAAGAGGAGGGGGAAATGATCAAAATATGTAAAAATTTTAAGTCAAAACTATAAAACTAAAATGAATCAGCTCCTAAGATTTAGCTTCTATTTTCAAATTGTTTCTTGTTGGAGGAGTCTGTCAACATTTTGTGTGTGGTTTTGTCTTTCAATTCTTTCAGTTTTGTAGATTAGTACTTTTCTTGAGGAAAAGAAAATTCAAAGCATGATCTTACGATGTAAGTGTCATTTGCCTACAGATGTTCAGGTCCCTATGTGTAGGCAATCAGAATAATCAATACTAAAATTTGTTCATCAACTACTCTTTGACCTCATTATTTAATATTATTTTTTGCTATGTATGCTCTAGGTTGAAATGTGGGACATAGATCAATTGATTAAGAACAAAGCTCCTGCAGTTATTAAAAGATTATTTCAGTGAAAAAAGCAATAGAAACATGACCAGTGCAAGGCAGCTGGTCCTCTAATAGCCAGAGAATTCATAATTGTAGATATTGAGTTCATTATTTTGATTTTTGTGTATACTTATGCAAAAGCAATTTTTGGCTTGAATGATTTGGATAATTATCTCAGTTTGCCACTTTAATTTGTTTATGGAAAAAAGTGAAGTTGGGGAAAATGCTTGGTGACACACATTATGATAAGCATCAAATATGGAAATGGCACCAGCAATCTATGATTTTAATACTTCCAGCAGACTTAAAATGAGTGACTCTGAAATTTTATTTGGATCAGTGCTCTCAGAGATGACTTGCAACCTTCTCTTGGGTATATTTCTTTCTGTAATGACTTGTTAGAGGTGCATACTGCCAACAACCAAAACAACAAACAAGGTGGTACTTTTTGAGATCAAAAAGTATTTGTATTGTGTGCAATATTAAACATGTAAGTTGTTCACAAAAGCTTCATAATGATTAAATTATAGTAAGAATAATGAGGTATAAAGATCAAGCTCCCTTGCTGTATTGAAAAGTGATAATTAATTGAGCAACCAAGGAAATTAA
>NC_022030.1:27258066-27259831 GCF_000317375.1 Microtus ochrogaster
ATTTTGAACTGGAGAAATGGCTCAGTAGTTGAGTGCTTGTTGATCTTTTAGATGGAGTTTTGTTTTCAACACACACATAGGGCTGCTCAAAATCTTCCTATAGCTTCATTTCCAGGCAATCCAGTCTCTTCCATAATCACTTTCACACACATGTACACAGACACACACACACAGATACACATACATCAATAACAAAAAATATCTAACGAATAGTATTGAAGTTTTGGGTAGTATGTCATTCAATTTTTAGTCACTTGACACAAACTAGAGTCATCTGGTAGAGATGATCTGGTAGGCATTTCATTTGGAGAAGTGTCTGTGGGACATTTTGTAGACCAATGATTGATGTGGGAGAACCTAGCCCACTGTGGATGGAGCGACTCCTGGAGATGTGATCCTGGGTGGTATAAGAAAGCACGCTGAGCAAGCCAGCAGCAGCAAGCCAGTCAACAGCATTCTCCCAGGGTCTCTGCCGCCAGGTTCCTGTCTTGAGTTCCCGCCATTTCTTGAAGATGGACTATGATCTGAATGTGCAAGCCAAACAAACTCTTTCTTCCACAACCTGCTTTTGCTCAGGATCTTCTTACACTGTCAGAAAGTAAGGAGGACAGGTCCACATCTGCGAATTTGATAAAGCGCAACTAGAGAAGCCCATGCCTTTAGCTATTGCTTTTTTTCATAATTTTCTCTTAAGAGCTTCATTTTTCACGAAATCTAAGTGTGTGAATGGAGGAAAGGAAGCAAGGCATGCTTTGATATCTCAGTTGTATTGCACACAAAGACTATTTGTTTAGTGAGGACACAGGAAGTAGGGGTTACACACATTTCTCCTTTCTTGAAGTGGCCAGGCCTTTGGAAAGATATGGATACTGCTGATAAAAAATTTCTACCAGCATGTTAAGCCCGCTTTGGCACACCATGTAATTCTTCCAGCACAAAGTAAAGCTTCCCGAATCAGTTTAAATTTAAATATTCCCTGCCATTGTTCTCCCATTCAGCTGATCCCAAGTGTGACTTCAGAAGATGTTTTGCTACACTTTATGCAATATGTGTGTGTGTGTGTGTGTGTGTGTGTGTGTGTGTAAAAATGGAAGCTGATTATTGATTCACAAAGGGTCTAGAGGCACAATTTCTGGAAGCAATGTTCCATTCTTTATGTTTGCAAATGAAACATTACAAGCAATTGTTATATATGTTTCTCTGCTGATTTCTATTATCACAGTGGCTCATGTCATGAAACCATTATAGTCCCTTCTTTAGAAAACCCAGGGGCCATGCTCAGATATGTATACTACTTCTCTGGTAACAGGTAGTTAGAGCACATCTGGTTTCCCTGGAAATAATATCTTGTGTTCCATTGTTACCATTACTAATTTTGTTCATGTTCACAAGGTTTTGGTTTTTGACACCTCAAGTTTGATAATTGTGTTCTTTTAAAAGTAATATAACATTTTAATTAATTCTTTGAAAATTTCATACAGTATATTTTGATCATAGTAGTGCTGTGAATATTTTATCATTTTTACTAAATCAGGCACAAGAAATATACTTAAAGGGCAAATAAAATATCAACCATTTAAAATATTTTAGTGGCGAAATTAAATGCTCCAACACTCACCTATCTTTCTTTCAGTCTTTTTAGAGAAAAGGTCTCATGCGGTCTTTATTCTGCTCCCAATTCTCAAGTGCCAGAATTATAGACATTTATTGCCATCTGTCAAGTTCTAAGTCTTGTATTTCTAAGGACATGTGGAATCTTCATAAG
>NC_022030.1:27260759-27276056 GCF_000317375.1 Microtus ochrogaster
GTCCAGGGGTAGGTTGATCCGGAATTTCCTGAGAAACTGCCATACTGCTTGGAGTTTTGACTAAGTTATTGGGTAGTGTTAGTTTTGCTTGATTTTTTCATAGTGAAAAATGGGACTTACATGATACTTATTGTGCTAATCTCCCATTTTGTGAAATTTGTTCACAGTTTAGTCTGTGAATTTTAAGACTTTCTTGCTTTGACCTTCTTGGATCCTGTGGACGGTACTTCTCAGCTGCCCTCTCGTTTGCACTAGAAGATTGCTTATAAACGGTCAGCTCCTGTCTTTGTCTGGGACAGAGATGCCTTAGAATGGTCAATGTTTGGGGCTGTGGCACCTGATGATTCAAGTCCCGTCCATAGTCACTTGTTCCTCGAAGCATGACTGTCAGCAGTGCTGCAGTGAACCCTAGACAGCTTCTGAAACACTTTTGACTAGAAGAGACAGCACAGATCTTCTTAGTGGGCAAATAAATGGTCAAATTTCCCCTCATTCTGAATGAATTAGAGTTGAAAGGCTTGGATGTCTCCAGCTGACTTACAGTCCTGGATGCTAAAATGTAGCTCCTCGTAGGAGTTACAATAAATTAAGGCTTCTGCCAGAGGCTGAGGTTCTAAAAGTGAAGAGAGAAGAATATACTGCCACCCTTTATATTTTGGGCTAGGAGAAGAAATTTGGTCTTGAGCAGGTTGGCAGGACAAAATAGACAAACCTTATATTTTGGAAATTGTGCCAAGTTTCGTGGACAGCAGCCGGTGGACGTTTAGCATTGATCTGTGAGTTATGGCAGCCAAGGGCTTGGAGGTGAGAAACGGTGTCTAGCTCGAGGATTGTGGGGCATCCATGTCCCGTGGTTCTCACTTTTGAGCGACAACACCGTCCAGCTTCCTATCGCGAAGCACACTGGTGTGTTTTCCCTCCTGCATTCTTTTCTAAAAACATGAAGGTATTGTTAATTTAAAAACTGTCACTCACAGGGCATGGAAATATTTTCTCACTTGTAAGTCCAGTGACAGGCAGCAGATGACAACAGCAATGGCCCTTTGAGACAGGTGATGATTTTCTTCAGTTAATTGTATTATTACTTAAAAACTTGGCACAGTGCAATGTTTAAAATATTGGATGTTTTGATAAAGTAGCATTGCACATTATCCTCAGCCAATTAAAATAGGTCTTGACAAGTATCATCCACAGCTGAAATACTTTGAAAAGGTTTCATTTTCATTCATTTATGTTATTGTAATGAAATTTCAGAAATAGGGGCAACCAAAGGGCACACTGTAAGCAGTTTCAAGGCATCAGTGTTCTGAGATGGAAACGACTTGACCTCCACATCTTGTTTCCTGGTCGAGTTCATCCTCACTTTAGACTTGCTGCTACAGCCTCGCCCAGCAATGGGACCCCCCTCCCCCTGCCATCTTTCCAGTGTCCCTAGCAGTCCCTTTGTCAGTGTCCCCAAATAATGATGCCATGACTCACTCATTTTTCCAGTTATTATTTTTAACATTGTGACAAATTAAACAAATATGGTGTGAAACAATTTTATATTCTGTCAATTATGTTTTAAATAAATGCTGATTGGCCAGTAGCCAGGCAGGAAGTATAGGCGGAACAACCAGGAAGTAGAGGTGAGTTAATGAGAACAGGAGAATTCTGGGAAGGAGGAAGCCCATTCTTCTCCAGTCCTGCTCAGACACAGAAGGAAGATGTCATCTGCCCCGCTGAAAAAGGTACCGAGCCATGTGACTAACACAGATAAGAATAATGGGCTAATGTAAGTTATAAGAGTTAATACGAAGCCCGAACTAATGGGCAAATCAGTTTATCATGAATATAGACCTCTGTGTGATTTCTTTGGGGATTTACTGGCTGTGGGAACTGGGCAGGACAGAAACCCCAACAAGCAGGTCCTCATGTTATACAGATAGTTCCTGGCTTTAGGAGAGCTTGAAAAATTAGCACTGGCAACAGTCTGTCAAAAATCTGAGAATGGCTCAGGTTACTGGAAGTAACAATTATCAGGGAAGCAATGAAGGACAGGAAGAGTTCATTCAGCTTCTGGAGCTAGGTTTAAAGTACGTGAAGGTAGAGATTAATCTCTGGATCTCTGGACAGGGCCCAAGCACAGTGGATGCACGCACAAACCAATATGGAAAGAAAAGGAAAAAAAAGAAGATCAATGGCAAATGTGGTCTAAATTTCATTATATTTAGAATGGTCACTGAGACTTCCCCAAGCCTTCAGCTTTTCTCTGGGAGTGAAAAGGCTTTTAACAGCATGTTTGTCTATACTGCACCGGTGTTGTTCACTAACAAATGACTGCAGCTGCACCCCAGCGGCCTGGCAGAGTTTTAATGTTACTTCCAGATGTGCTTAATTTATTTCCAGGGCGTAAACGTTTGCCGTGGGAGGCTTGGATGATTTTCTCACTTATCGGTGCCAATTTCTCGGATTTAAGCAAGACTTGTCTTCTTCTGGATGGCGACAGAGAACGAGAAGACATTATGGCATCATTAATATCAAATGAGAAGCCTTGAGTGGTCCTGGGTACAACTTTGGAAGTGGTCTGTGCTTCATGAGCAGATGCACCTGGAATGATGTTACTGCATGATTCTGTTTCATATGAGCAGTGGTTCCTCAGGAAGTTGAAACATTTAAAAATTTGAGAATGGCCCTTCATGGTTTGCTTTCAGAAACTCCACTGGTTGATTTGTTCTAAAATCCTAAGAGGATGAAATGAATCTAATTTTCAGCTGCCTGAAGGACGACTGCATTGCAGCTGTGAATGGTCTTAGAATATTGGACATGAATAATAATATAAGGTATTTATTGCAGAGCGACTATATAACTTTTATTTGAGAGCATATTAAAATGGAAACCCATTTAAATGTAAAATTTATAATGTATCTAGAGCAATTGTGGGTAGGTATAAAGCTCCTGTGTTGTACAAACAGCAATAGGGTTTAAGAGACATTTTTCGTGGGTATCAATCATGTTGTTGAAGATATTTGAGTGTGCTCAATTGAGCTTAAGTAGTCAGTAAATAGATCATCTAGATGACATGTATCATAGAAATCACTGTCCTGAGAATGATCTCCATGCCAATGCCTGAACTGAGACCATGGGCCTGAATCTTCAACCCTCTGTACTCTTTGTAGAAGAGCACATTTATCCATGATAACAATGACAGCAGTCTGCTTGGTACCCAAGTAAGTTTATAAACTCAGCTCCTTGTTTCTAGTACCAGAGGCACAAGAGCATGTAATCTACCCCAAAGGGTTAAGCACTTACACCAATGGCTAAAGGGAGAGTTGCTAAAATTACCCTTGAACAATCTTATCATCCATGGGGAAGGAAACCCTTGCCCTTTTTTAGTTGGTCAGAAAAACCTTTGTAGTGACTCATACATTAGCATATGTTAGTCAAGCATATGGTTTGCTGTAGCCGATAGGGGCCTAGAACAAATAACATGATGTTCAGCAGCTCATTTTTGGTAGAGTGTAAAATAATGAAGGCCAAATATTTGATAGGTACTTCAGTTACTTCTTAGAATGCTGGCTCTTAAACACTGTATGGTCAATCTGTGTGAATCAATAGGTTTTGCAGATTATTAAAATGTGAGTTAGATATGCTAAGTGAATGACTATGTCCTTCAAACTTCTCTCATAGGGGTTTTTAGGTTAGCATTGACATATCTAACTAAAGGCGCTGGAGAGATGGCTTGGTTATTAAGAGCACCAACTGCTCTTCCAGAGTACCTGACACTGATTGCCAACACCCACATGGTGGCTTTCAACTTTCAGTGACTCCAGTTCTAGGACATCTGATGCCTTCTCCTGGTCTCCAAGGGAACCAGGCTTACACATGGTGTGTACAGATATACATACAGAAAATTAGAATAATTAAATATATATCTATATAGAACTAAAATATTAATTTTACAAAGTTATGTTAAAGAAACTCCCATGGTGTCTTACATTTACAATATTTTTCGGCTTAGTAACAATCTTGTGATATTTGCACAAAGTAATCGACTATAAAAGCTTTTTTATTATTAGAAATAGTTTACAGTCAAGTCAATCACAAAATAACCAGATAATTTGACATTGAAAATTCATTTTGAAGCTTTTAGCTTAAGAAATTTGTTATATTGTAAGAGGGGTCCTAGGATCACATCCTCAGCATTACATCATTAACGAGTTTGAAGGTAATTATTGTTTAGCTAGCGCTCTGTTGTACCAAAGTACACAAAGCTGAGTCGTTTATAAAGAGAAATTTATGTAGCTCATTTTCCAAGCGTGGCATGTATATGAGAAGGTGATAGAAGCTTCTGCTTGAAAGCATCCCACTCTCTCAGTAATGACTATAGCCTTATCAGATTCAGTGACCCTAAGACCCTGTGACCTCTTGTGGAATTACGACTTTTCAAATATGTAACTTTGGAAACAGAAGTTCACATGAGCTTGGGTAGAGAATACATGTTAATCTACAGCACATATTTTAACTGCAACTGAGGTTTATAAGTTTTATTTTCTGGTTTGTGTGGGGGAAGGTGTATAGTGTCTGTACCTGTTCATAAGGATGGGTGTAGGTGTGTTTGCACAGAGAGAACAGAGATCCATGCCCAGCGCTTTCTTGATGACTCTTCATCTTGCTTTTTGAGATAGGGTTTCTTGTTGAACCTAGAGATCATTGGTTGAGCAAGCTTAGCTTGGCAGCAAGTCCCAGGAAGCTGCCTGAATCCACCTGTGTCAGTGTCACTGAACCCACTGCTGCACCCAGATTTCTCATGGGTAATGGAATTTTATCATTTTTATGATTGCATGACAGGCATTTTAGCAACTGAGCCTTCACTTCAGTCCCTTAACTGCAATTGATTAATGTTCATATCCTTTCCTTCAGTCAGGTGGTCATGGGGATGCAAGCATTATGTCTTGAGGCAAGACATGGGGATGCTGGGTTGCAGATAGACAGTACTTGTGTTTTCTGTATATAATTACATGGTTCCCGTCTCTGTTAGCTACTTGCCTTCCAGGTTGTCCAGATTGCCTACTGGGCTGAGTTGCCCATGTGTGTAGGCCAAGGGTCTTACAATAATGTGAATCTGATTTATAATGTTTAGTACCAGGAATGATGGCAATGTTTGAAAAACGTAATTTCAGAAGACAGCTCATAGAAAATATTTCAAATTAGGTGTCTTAAGTTTTAAGTGGAAAACTTAGTCAACATTGCCATTAAGGTTTGGAAGTTTTATCGTGAACACACCAAGTTATATATTTCTATGAACTCAACTCTGTCCTTCAATTTTTTTCCCCAATGGGTACTTAAAAAAGAACTTACCAGAATTTTTGTGTTAGCATTCATAAACTCATAGCAGTTATATAACAAATGATTATGCCTCTTTCATAGTTTTATGTTACACATTTCAATGACTGAATTAAAATAAACTCTAACCACTCTTAGAAAGAATAGACTGTCTTCCCATTCTTTTTGATAGGAAAAGATAATCATAAGAAGCAGTAAAAGAAAGTGCAATTAGAAGGGAAAGGATGATATTAAAGAAGTCTAAAAACTTATCAAATCAAAATGTTCCTTAACATTTTTCTTGACTTTTGTAATATTTGTTTTATTTTCAGTTTCTTTAAGGATCTGATTTCCCCTGCTCTTTCCCTCACATTAAATTTGTTTTCAGACTCAGTTTTGCTTTTATGATGTAAACAACTTCTGAAAGAGAACTACCAACATTATATACAGGGACATAAATTTTTGTCATTGAATCAAGAAAAACTGTATTCTGCCTAGGTCCAGAATGGGGACATACAGGTAAAGATAAAAATCAGAGTAGTGGAGTTATGAAGAAGAAAAATCCATGTCTTTGACAGTACACTTTGCTGTCTTATTCATTCTTCTTAAGTAAATAGAATAGAAATAATAGGTCAATGTACAATTTCTAGACAAGAGATGATATTCCAGGATGCTTTGAAAGGAAGTAACATACCATACATCCATAGGTCCCAACTAGAACTTTTATCTTTGACTTATCCTAACTATTTTCTTCCATTTTCCATGAAACATTTTCACGGTTAGAAACTTCCGTAAATTTCCACCCCTTTCTCTGGAGTAGGTTTGTGCCCCTTGCCATCTGCCTTTGGTATAAAGCCTTGATTCTTCACAGAATCACAGAACATCCTGACTTTGAGAAGCTCAGTCTTGCTGCTCACCGTGGTGAGGGTGCTGTCTGTCTGTCCTGGGTCCTGCCCTTTTGGTTAGTCCTGATTTGTAGCAGTAATCTACTACAGTTGCAAAAACCAGGCCCTTGACCCCATAGGATTTTTCCCCTAGAGCTTGGGAAACTCTTTAAATGTCTGCTAGAAGCCATTGCAAACATTTCATCTGCTTTTGGTTTGTGGGTTCTGAGCGCATGCTTTCCAAATGTCACATTTGGAATGTGAAACTCAGGAATTTTCAAGCATTTTGATCAAGTCATTGATTTTCTTCATTGTCTTCTGTGAATGAGCAGTTCATGATGTCGAGCTTCTTTGTAAGAGTTCCTCTACTTTCTCTGTATATATTAGGTTACATAATCTCGTTGAGCTGACATGTTCTTTGAAAGGCTAAGAGCGTTTGAGTATGTGTGTTTTGAGAAGAAAGGTGAACTCATTAGCTTCACTTTCTAAATATTTTAATAACATTCCTGAAGCCTGGGATGCCATTTTTATTCAGCTACCTCTTTTATTTTTCTGCCACAACTTAGCACTTATAGTGAATGGCAATACATATTAATAAGTAGGCTGCCTAATAAGACTCAGGTTAATGATGATAATTATTCCTACATGGTGTATGCTGACAATGTGTGCAAAGTTATTCAATCTTCAAAAACAAAACAAGACAAGACAAAACCTAAAAACTAAAGTAACCTAAGGCTTTTGCAGGGAATTTTCATGCCCATTGTGTTATCTGTGGAGGTTAACAATGCTGTGATACTTGGCTCCTCTTTCTTTTTAAGAAGTGAACATTTTACTTATCTGAAGATAATGTCTGTGGTTAAATCCAGCGAGTGGACGTTGCACCAGGAGCTTTTCAGGATATGTCTGAGAGAAAGTTTACAGGCTTGCAAACATGAGCACCATAAGTAAATAAGCAAAAACATGCACTAGGGAAAGACCAACAATTTAGCTCACTGTTGGACCGAAGTAGCTTTCAGTTTGCTTGATTGATCATGCCCAAGGTATGACTTCATAAAGTACGGCTCTGTTTCCCAGCTCGCTATCCAACTGCTTGGTCTCTTCTACTGTGTTAATGGCAAATTACTGAATCATAGTTCAGAGCTTACATTTCACCCTTTACTCTCTAGGTGCGTTGCCATTGCAGAAGTCTTAAACACCTAGCTCAGTCATCTCAAGGAGAACAATAACTTGAGCCTGCCAGGGAAGAGTAAGAATTGAAGGTGGCCAAGAGAGGATAGCAGTGAGCTGGCGCACAGCCCTCTGTAGTGTTCTTCGTCTCTAGATTATTCTGGCCCAGATTTGCCAAAAATTTACTTTTTCAAATGAACCTTGATAATTCACTTGCAGGGGTGGGGGCGAGAGTTAGTAGATTTACATAGACAGGGAGATCATACCCCCAAAGAGGGGGGTCTTTAAACTTGAGAATATGTGAATTTTTTTTTGAAAATTATCCATAAATTAAAACACTCTTTCAGTTAAGTACAACACGTCCAGGGGTTCTTAAAAAAAAGTTCAAAGTGTGCAACTTTGTAATTTCTGCTCACACTCTGAAATTTTTCTTTTCTTTTTATTTTTTTTTTTAAACTCTGGAGTGTTTTCAGGAATGGAGAAAGTTGTAGTGAACGTAATTCATGCCCCCTGTCCCTCAGGTTTGAGAAACAGCAAGTCCTACGTTCGAGCAATTTCCAGCCTGCTGTGCCCCTCTTTCCACTATTTAATTTGATCTCTGTGCCTTCAGCGACTGGCCCAGCTTTGGATTTTCTGACTATTAATTGCCTTTCAACATATCATCCTCCTTGTAGGGCTTTCTAAGATGGTCCTTCCCCTCCTTTTCTTATTGGGTGAACCTGTGTTCCCATTGGTTGCTCGGTCATCTAATACTGACTGCAGTTAGCATCTGTAATATGTGCTAACAAATGCACGGATATTCTGGTGTCACCCTTTACATTGTATTGTCCAGATACGGAGTTTTCCTTTGATTTGTCTACTTACAACTGCCCATCGTAAGTAAAATGTTCCCTGAATAAATACATAGATTAGTGACTATTAGAAAACTACTTGCAGGTTTAACTGACTTCCTAAAACTCTTTGCCCCTAGAAATCTCTAAATATGGATAGATATTCAGTACATATTTGTTAGTGGGAAATGAACGCCAACAGATCAGTAGGCTATTCTTCGAAAAGCTAGGGAGTAACTGACAACTATTCCTATTGCTCAAGCTCCTTAATTTCCCACTAGGATAACTTAGATTTTTAAGAATAGTCTATGGTTCTTAAATTTAGTGAAAATTGACAGTTCTTAAGAATTTGCATACGCCGATAAAGTGTATTGAGTTATCAAAACTACATTATGTCGATGAGTATGTGTGGAAGAAGCATATTGATTGTCTTTAGTATTTCTGTAAGTTCTACTTGAGGAAATTTTGTCGATCTCCTTGTCACCATTGAGCAGAGAATGAGGAGGCAATGCCCGATATCAGCTCCTTTTTCCAGAGGAAAGTCAAGATGAATCTAAATTAAAAAGCCATCTGTTAGTACTGCATCCCGTTGGTATTTATTATATATGCACAGCTAATTTTTACAAATACGTTGTGTATATGAAAGCTGTCTAACCCATTCATCATAGGAGGACAATCTTTTGCTTCATTCAGTGTTTCTTCTGCCCTAGTCTTTGGTGTGACTCTTGGAGGAAATGGTCTTCCTGAAGCGTGTCTTTAACTAGGGCATTTCAGGATATTTGGAAACACATTAATTGATAAGTTGATGTAAAAGTGGCCCAAGAACTCTGCCTTGCATTAGGACCAAGGAAAGACGGTACTAGATACCTGCTTTTCTTGTGATGAATTAGCTCTTTTATTTTTACAATACTACTCAGTCAAAGACTGAGAAATCAATACAAAGATAAGGTTGGGATTTTCTATTGCTGTTATAAGCTTCTCTGATCAGGTAACTCATACAATAGTTTAATTGGGCTCACCGCTCTAGAGACTTGGAATCAAGATGTTGATATGAAGGCCTGGTCACATACAGCTGGAGCAGCTGCTGAGAACTTGTATCTTGATCTGTAAGTAAGAGGCAAAGAGGGAGCTAACTGGATGTAGCCTGGGCTTTTGAAACCAAAGCCAGTGACACCCCTCCTCCAAGACCATAGCTCTTACTCCTTTCCAAACAGTTCTACCAACTGGGAATCGGCATTCAAAAATTTGAGTCCATGTAAGTCATTCTCATTCAAACCACACAGCTAGCTAGCAGAATAGTTTGGAGACAAAAAAACAAACAACAACAACAACAACAACAACAACAACAAAAAACCCAAACTATTATGTAAAACTCCCCCCCCAACCAATAAAAATATTGTAACAAAAAAATAATTAAGTCAGTCACTTGTGGGTGAATCAGCCAAGGAATTAGGGATCTAGAATTGCAAAAGGCTGTGGTCACTGCTGTTTCTGTAAGTAGCAAACTTATTTGCTACGTTTCTGCTAGCTTGCTGTGTATGTGGCTTTCTACACGATTGGACCTGGTGCATTTTGCTCATACCGACTTCACAACAAGGACTAGTTATGATCATGCACATTTTTTCCTTTTGAAGCAAGACATACAACTCAATTAACTTCTAATGAACGATTGTTCAGAGTGCGTTTGAATCTCTTCCTGGGGCTAAGAGTGACCTCCCCCACCCCCGTCTCTCCATGTCCTTTGATAAGCTTTTATAATATTAAACAGTAGAAAATAAAACAACAAACGTTACTCAGCAGATAGATAAAAGTCTAATCTGTGTAAACTGAGACTGAAGAGGTAGAAACATTGCATGTGGATTTTCCATGCTGAGCTTCATAAAACACAAGCATGAATATCCTCTCTCAGTGAGTGTGGTCCAACATTAAATGAGGCATGGGGCAGGCTCACCACCGATACGATCAGTGCTTGGAGAGCGTACAGCAAACTGTTTTACCCACACTGACTATAATTCCTCTCTTCTGATCTATTAGACCCTCTCGGTGCACATCTTTGTAGATTTTTGCTGGTTCTCAGAAATGCATTAAAAAGCCCTATAGGCTATAGCAAAAATTACTGAATATTTTTTAATGTCTCACATGTTGAAAGTCCTAATTTTCGTTATATAAGAAATAACTGCCGATCGTGCCATTAAATCCCGACTCTTTAGACTTGTGAATGCTAATGGCTAGGCTGCAGAACTTCAGCTTTTCCTGTAATCGTTTTTCCTGGTTTCCTGTGGTGGATATGTATCGAACATAAGAAATTAGCTGCAGAGAGAATTAGAGGGTGTAAGCCTGAGTCATGTAAATGCCAAAAGCTTTTTGTGACATTTTTCAGACTTTAAAAATGGAAATATGTTATTTGCACAGTTGCTCCTGATGGAATATGACATACTGCAGCGGTGTGGTGAGTCGAAGGTTGGGCTGCAGGCCATTAAGAGCCCTCTGTGTGGGAGCCTGTGGCCTCAGCAGAGGAATGGGAGCTAGCTACTAAGCAGAAGCAGGGTTTTGGCTGATGAGCCAAAGACTCCTGGTTCTACCAAGAACTGCTAATGAGAATAAAGGGCTTGCTCAAACCTGTTTCCATAAACATGGCTCAGCAATGTAACTTTCAAGCTTGATGTAACTTTTGTTTTTCTTCCAGGTGCTTTTCAACAGCATCCACATCACCAAAATCAGCATGTGAAAAAGCGTCCAGGGTTAAGTTCACACCTCAGCTCCTGCAGGTAATTCTCCTAGGCAGATCTGCATCACTCTGTTGAAATAAGGCTTCTCCAAGTTGTCACAGAATGCTTGCTCAAGGAGATTGAGTGTGGGGTGCACAAGAACAGGCTCAGAAGGAAAGCAAGGGACTCCCAGGTGTCATACTGTCTCCATCTCTGTTCCCAAACCTTTCCTGAGTTAGAGGGAGCCTTTTGCAGAAGCAGGAACTCACGCTGGTTTCACTGGAGGTCACGTGAGGTTCCTAAGTAGGATTTCCTCAGAGGACAGTTTTGCAACCCACTGAGCCCTTACCTCTTGTAAACACATGAGCATAGGAACGTGTTCTGAGTTTTCCTTCGTGAGCGTAATGTAATTGATAACCTCATACTAATTTTTATGTTTTGCTCACACTACAACCTACCGTGTGAGAAACAAACTTAACCGCCTCTCCTGTTTTCCGTGAAAGAAAACCCAGCGTGTAGTTATTGAAACATAACTAGATTGTGGACTCCTAGAAGAGAGGTGAATTATATTTGAAAGAAGAAAAGATGAATGACCAATAAAATTTCTGAAGGAATTCCGTAACTGTAAACTGTGAGTAAATGATTATTAACCAAACAAAACAGTGCAGAGGGTTAAAAAAACAAATCCGGTTTTGGTTTAGGACTGCTTTCTGGAAACCTTAGCCCAGACTTTGAACATCATCAATGGGGATAATGATCCTGTTTTTTTCCTTATGTTGTCAATGATACCTATAATAATGCCACCAAGCATTCTGTCCCAGCTGACTATTTTTCAATAATCTCTTCATCATCTCCCTTTATCTCAAAGAAACAATGTGTTGGTTCAACTCCAGATCTTTCCTCACTTCTCTTCACCCAGTTCTTATGGCCTCTGTGTGGGCTTGGCTCTTATTTTATCTCAGCTATCTCGGGGCACTCTTAACTATTAACGCAGACTCTTGTCTCACCCCACTACTTTATCTTCACTGTTTACACAACAAATAAAGTGTGTGATTATGACATCTTAATGCATCTTTTTCTTTGACTACTCATGTTCAGACATCTTTCAAGTGTGTTTGAGTTAGACAAAAAGAATTTTAACTGTCGCCTGGGAAACATGTTTTAATGTTTCCGGTAATCTATGCTCAGCTGAGGATCATCTTGTTTGCCATAAAAGAGTCTACTCAACATCAGGGTGTTTCACAGTTTGGTCCTTCTCTGATGGATTTGTTTTTTTTCCCCCATGGTCTGTTGCGCAAAGGACAATATGGCAGCTGTATGTCTTCTTTATCTTACAAATGTGTAGTCATAATTTGAGCCTTCTCCTGTCCCCCACCTCCAACTCATGCTCCTAAATGCCATCGCTTTCATTCTTTTATATTCTTGGTCCTCACATGCTGAGTTAGGCGCAGCCTTCTTGTAAGCCTTAGCAGTTTGATATGTATTTATCTCTTTATATATCTTATACAGTTTCAAACCCTTTTATGATAGCGGATTTATTTTATTTTTTTTGGATTCCTAGCCCTGAGCACTATATCCATAAATGAAAGCTCCTAACACCCCTGCATAAATTATGAAAAGCAGTAGACACCCAACAGAGTGAGTATGGCAGACACTGCCAGCCAGAACGTGACCTGGGAGCAGCCGGAGCACAGTCATGTTGCCTTGAGCAGAATCTCTGTTCACTTTGAGGTTTGCCCATCGGTGTCATGAGAAGAAACATCACTCTGCTAACAACGTGCCACTTACTGCTTCCTGTTAGAGGGTTTCACAGCGGGTTTAATTATTGCTCACCTTGGTGTCAGTCTGCTTTCGCTTTATTAACTAACCACGCACTAGTCCAGTGGGGTTCCTGCAGCCTCCAGGCTTCTCAGGACATGTCAAATCAGATTATCTTTCCTTATTTTGCATAGACTAAAATGTCAGGGGTCTTCTAAACCCAGTGAAGAATCCATTGCCACTGATTCATCTTTGCCAAGAAGTGCATATACCCCACCTAGTCTTGCATTTGTCATTTCTGTTTAGCTAGTTATGAAAAAGAAACTTAGCCTAGCAGGGGTAATAAATAACCCCAATAAAAACAATGCAGAATGGTTCTATGCTGTTACCGTTATTTCTAAATACCAGGTGTGGGATAAACACCACAGGATTCCCTATGCACCTGTTCCCACCTAAGTGTCGGAGCTTGGAATTTAGTTTTGCTTCAGCGGCTCTCAGAAGGATTCTGAGACTTGGGTTGGCCTTCAAGTAACAGTTATTGGGAAACAGGTTTTTTTTTTTTTTTCAGTTTCAAATTGACAAACTGAGAGAGCTGAGTTTTCTAGTGGGCTGTTCTCTTGTAATCCTCTGACAAATAAAGGTGATGTATTCTGAAATATCTTGATGTTCTGGGTGGTATAAACTGTGTCAAAAGTGCCTTGACTTTTAACCAGTTTGAAAACCAGAGTTTGGTGTTCTGTGCTGCTTTAGAATACAGTTGAATCTGTGTTTGTTTATACTCCAAAAAACATCATCGTCCATGTGTCACTGACGATTACGATTATTACCAATTTTAAAAGAGCAGAGATACAAGTTTTTATATGAAGGCCTAATAATGTGACAAATAAAATGTTAGGAATTCTTTTCCATGTTTTCCTCCCATAAATTAGGTCAAGAAGACTATATGTCATGTCATTTATCCATATCGAAATAGATTAATGCACAAATGAGTGGAATCGGTGATTTCTCTTTATTTTGAGGCTATTTCACAATCACAATGGGCAGATAATCAGAGAACAGTCACCCTTTCTCCCTGGCAGTGCTCAGCCACCCCACTCCTGAGAGCATTCTTATGATGACTTTCAATTTTAAGATGATGTAGTAAATTTGATACATATATTTATACAACTTTAGAGCCATAACAAACTTACAAAAGGAAGACCAACTAAAACAGAAAATACCTCTGACTCACTAAGCTTCCATATCTTTTGGGATGCTGTCTATATTTTGAGCCAACCCCGTTTGGAAGAGTGAAAGATTTGAAGGCGGTGTTTCTGTTGTCATTTTTCTTCTGTTCAATGTTGGTATCTGTAACTCAAATATTTTTGACATCTCCCTGATTAGTGAACTCTCTGTTTTGGTGCTCTCTACATATTAATATAATCATTTGTTGCTGTCTGTTTGCATTCGTACCTCAAAATCATTTTCATGGAAATATAGATCTACCTTTGTTCTTATGTTATTGAACTAATAATTATTTCTTATAAATGACTCGAGTTCATACTGGGAGCTCATGGACTGTGGACTGACAGCTGGGGAGCCTGCATGGGACCAAACTAGGCCCTCTGCATGTGGGTGACAGTAGTATGGCTTGGTTTGTTTGAGGGGGCCCTTGGCAGTTGGACCAGGATTTATCCCTGGTGCATGAGCTGGCTTTTTGCTCCCCATTCCCTATGGTGGGATTCCTTGCTCAGCCTTGATGCGGGGAGGAGGGGCTTGGTTCTGCCTCAGTGGGATATACCAGGCCTTGTTGACTCCCCAGGAGAGTACTTGCCCTCTCTGAGCAGTGAATAGGGGTTGGGGGGAAGGTGGGGAGAGGAAGGGGGGAGAGAAGGAAGGTGGGAGAGAGAGAACTGTGGTTGGTATGTAAAATAAATAAAAAATTAAAAGAAAGTTAATTGTAGTGACATATACTTTTAACCAATAAATTGTTATAAGAGGAAAAATTTTAAAAAGTTTATAACATTAATTGTGCTGTTTATGACCCATGCAAGTTTTAATTACTTGCTTCTAATAGTTACTTGTTTTGTTTCTTTTCCTTGCCTGTTTCCTTATTCAGAACCTCCATATAAAATTTTTAATATGAATAAAGAGCAGAATTCTTGCTTGTTTACAAAATTAGGAGAAAAAGCACCTTATACAACACTAAGTAATGATTTAGCCTTATATATTAGAATCGTAACATTATTCTCTTAAGCATAAGATTTGCCAAATACATGAGCATTTTGTGTATTCCTAATTTACTGCATAATTTACTGACTAAATGCCGAAATTTTCAAATAATTTTTTGCGTCTATTGAAGTTATTCTATGACTTCCATTTTGTCCTGTTAATGTAGTAAATTAACTCTGATTAATTTTCAAGTATTGAAAATTAACTATTAGTTCTTTAATAAACTTCCCTTGACTATTATTCTTCATCTTTTACATATTTTGAAGTTCTACTAGGTATCATTTTATTATTTTTCAAACCATTTTACCAAAGACACTGTCACGTAATTTTATTTTACCATTTTTTAAAAAAGGGAGAAGGTTGGGATCTTGGGGGTGGGGTGGGATAGGGGTAGGGGGAGATGGGGAGAGAAAAGTTAGAAGGGAAGGAGGGGGG
>NC_022030.1:27277054-27278425 GCF_000317375.1 Microtus ochrogaster
CCACAGAGAAACCCTGTCTCGAAAAAAAAAAAAAATCTAGTAGCCTTAGTTTTGCAATATGTCTATACATAGATCTACTTAAGTCCACCACCAATTACCATGAGGATGCTTCCCAAGCAGAGTGGTTACATTTTAATACTGTATCCAGTCCTCTGTCCTGCTCTCTGTAACGTTGCAGTCATTCATTCCTTTGCTGTATGCTTCACCACATACTGTATTATCTCTTTTTTCTTTTTTTATTTAAATAACATTTTTTATTTACTTTTCATGAGGACTGCAGTTCTCCCTCTTTCTCTCCTGTACCCCACATCCCCCATTGCTTCCCTTCTACCCCTTCCTATCCACACCTCCCTTCTGAATGGAGAGGCTATAGCATTATCTTTAACAAAATGCTAAACCAAATAGACTAAGGGAAAATGAAGCAATGAAGCATTTTATCAACTCCTAATTTTCTCTTTGTCAGAGTTTTCTGTGTGTGTGGGGGGGGTCATGTCTCATGCTAGGCTTTACCTTTTGGAAGAATATTTTATCATTTGTGTCAAAGCATGTTTGCTGATGGTAGTCTCTTTTGGATTCTGTTCCCAAGAGAAGCCTCTTTTCTCTGCAGTTTTCAACCTTAACTTTTGGAGGACGATGGCTGTTGTTTTACCTCTTTCTCCAGCCTCTGTGCTGCATGCTCTGTCCTGTTACTGCCTTCTTCTGTAATGCTCATCCTTGTTTCTGTATTCCAAACTTGATCCCTCTTGGCGGCAGCTACTGTAAGATTATATCTCATGTTTCCTATAATTTGAATACAATATGTTCCAACATAATATTTTTCAATGCTCATATGATTTGGTTATCTGAGCTTCTTAGATTTTTATGATTTGTCATATTTCACTAATTTAGAAAATTTTATTATTGAAAAGACCTCCTCGGTTTTCTTCTTCCTTCTGGCATTCCCTGTCCATGTAGGTTACACATTTGAAACTCATGTTCTTGAATGGAAGTTCTGGTTCCCACTGTTCAGGCTTTGTCCTATTTATCTCTCTAACTACTCTTTTTTGTTTTTGTTTATTTTATTTTTTTAATTGTTGCAAAAAAATTTCCACCTCCTCCCCTTTTCCCATTTCCCTCCCCCTCCTCTCACACATTGCTCCTCCCCCCACTCCCCTATGCCTCCCCCCTCCCCCCCACTCCATTCCCCCTCCCTCTCGAAAATGAAGAGCAGTCTAGATTCCCTGCCCTGCTGGAAGTCCAAGGTCCTCCCACTTCTATCCAGGACCAGGAAGGTGAGCATCCAAACAGGCTAGGCTCCCACAAAGCCAGTTCATGTATTAGGATCAAAACCTAGTGCCATTGTCCTTGGCTTCTCATCAGCCTTCATTGTCC
>NC_022030.1:27280185-27285794 GCF_000317375.1 Microtus ochrogaster
TGAAACCCTATATGGACAAGTTCAGCAGAACCACCATATACTAGCTGCCCATACATGTTTCAGCATTGTTAGGGTATACATTTCAAAACATTTCAGATTTCCATGCTGATATCTTTGCATATTTCTTCTTTCCTCTGCCTGTTTTCTTAACTTTTGGGTTAAATAATTTTGCTATAATGTGTTTACATGTGGTTTTCTTCATTTTAGATTTAATAAATGTATATATAATTTGACTCTTTTTCATAATTGGACAAATTCCACTATTAAATTTCCAAATAGCTATTTCCTGTCTTTCATAACTTTGCATGTTCCTGAGATCCTGACTGCAGATATTTTGTTGTTTGCTATTTTCCCACAGGTTATTGCAGAATAACTAATATCTGCTCCATTTTTGTCTGTCTGCTTTTCAGGTGATTTCAGCTCAAATAAGTTTGCTGCCCCTTTTCCCTGCCTTCTCCAAAGATTTGTCAAGCTCATTAAAGTGAACTTTTCATTTCAGATTCTTTCCTTCTGAATTCCTGACTTTCTCTTGTCCCATTTGCTCTTTCTGCCTCCCCACCCACCCTTCCTCTTCTTCTTGCCTCTGAATTTTCTAATATTTCTTATCTTTTCACTCATTAAGACCATATTTTCTTTTAAACCTCCACATATCTCACTGTTAGCTGTTTAAAATTGGCTTCTGTTCATTGTAATGTTTATATTATCTTGGAGTCTTTCCACTATTTTTCTATTCATTGCTGTACTTATTTAGAGAGAGTTATATTTTTTTGTTTTATGCGTGTTTCAATTTTTTGCATTGTTTTTATCCTTGTGTGGGTGATGTATCGTGAATAATGGATTGTGTAGGTTTTCTCAAAAAGTGTTGAGAGTTGTGATGGTGAGTCCTGAGAGGATTTTTTTTTTTATTTTCTGTCTCTTAGTTTTTGTTGGTTTAGTGTGCTAGGTGAAGGTTTAAGGTCTTCCTGATTTCTCTCTAATAAACCTTTGCGTCCTCAGGTTTCATTGTGTTTCATCACAGCAATATTACCCACAACTATGACACCTCATGCATGGGAAACGTGGGTGAAAGTCAATTTTCCATATTGGGAAGTGGAATTCCACACTATTATTTTTCATGAATAAATTAAAAGCTTGAATGTAAGCATTCCAACAATGTGAGTTTGGTAGTCCATGAGACGTGAGGATATAAGCCACCACTTAACATAAACGCGTGGAGAGAGAAGTACAGTATCTGTAGCTTGGCGTTGTAGAGTCTGCTTGAAAGTAGGTCCTGATTTTGCGATGTTCTCTAGCTCTGTGTCTTTTTCTTGCTCTGCAATAGTGTGTAAATTAAGATGAAACCCCGAGGAACTAAAAGCAATATACAAACCTGACCGTTGGTCTATATTAATTAGTATTTTTCCCTCACATACTCTACTATTAATGAGCATGGAAACATTTAAATTTGTTGTATAATATTAAAATATTTTGGAATTTAAGGTTCATCACATTGCACAAAATAAATAATAATGAACAAAAGGCACATGTTAAATATAGACGTGGCAAGGAATTTGTCATGGTAAAGATATGGTGTCTCCTTATGTACACAATAAAAGCCTCTTTTCCTCATTTGACCTCAAGCACTGAAGTGACTGGGTCCCATCCTCTTTGGTCCTCTTATGTTCTCACAATTCCTGTTTCAAATCTACAAGGATGACCCTAGCTAAGACCCTAAGCAATAGAGGAAAGGGTGCCTGAACTGGCCTTACCCTGTAGTCAGACTGATGATTATCTTAAATATCACCATAGAACCTTCATCCAATAACAGACGGAAACAGAGGCAGAGACCGACATTGGAGCACTGGACTGAGCTCCCAAGGTCCAGTTGAAGAGTAGAAGGAATGAGAATGTGAGCAAAGAGGTCAAGATCATGAAGGGTTCATCCACTGAAACAGTTTACCTGAGCTAATGGGAGCTCACCAACTCCAGCCGGACTGGGAAGGTACAAGCGTAGGACCAAACTAGTCCCTCTGAATGTAGTTGACAGTTGCATGGCTGGGGCAAACAGAGGGGTCGCTGGCAGTGGCACTGGGATTTTTCTCTATGCATGTACTTGCTTTTTGGGATCCTATTCTCTTTGGATGTATACCTTGCTTAGCCTAGATGTAGTAGGGAGGGCCTTGGACCTTCCACAAAGAAAAGTGTCTTACCCTCTCTTAGGATTAGAGGAGGGTGGGGTTAGAGGGTATGAGGAGAAAATGTGAAGAGTGGAAGGAGTGGGAATTTGGATTGGTACATTTTTTAAAAGTCAGAAATGAAAAGGGGGCCATAACAAGAGACACTGAGGAAATTCAGAGAATCATTAGGTCCTAATAAAAAAATCTGTACTCCACAAAACTGGAAAACGTAAAAGAAATGGACAATTTTTTAGATAGATACCACCTACTAAAATTAAATTAAAACCAGGTGAGCAATTTAAATAGACTTATAAGCTGCAAGGAGATAGAAGCTGCCATCAAAAACCTTCCAACCATTGTTCTTGAGTTCTCAGTAGTCCTCATTGTCCGCTATGTTCAGAGAGTCCGGTTTTATCCCAGGCTTTTCCAGACCCAGCCCAGCTGGCCTTGGTGAGTTCCCAGTAGAACATCCCCATTGTCTCAGTGTGTGGGTGCACCCCTCGCAGTCCTGAGTTCCTTGCTTGTGCTCTCTCCCCTTCTGCTCCTGAATTGGACTGAGAACTCAAGAACAATGGCAATGGGTTTCTGATCCTACTGCACGCACTGGCTTTGTGGGAGCCTAGGCAGTTTGGATGCTTAACTTACTAGACCTGGATGGAGGTGGGGGTTCCCTGGACTTCCCACAGGACAGGGAACCCTGATTGCTCTTCAGGCTGAGGAGGGGGGGGACTTAATTGGGAGAGGAGGAGGGAAATGGGAGGTGGTGGCGGGGAAGAGACAGAAATCTTTAATAAATAAATAAATTTTAAAAAAAAGAAAAGAAAAAAGAAAAAAAAAAACCTTCCAACCAAAAAAAGCCCAGGACTGGATGGTTGTAGTGCTGAATTCAACCAGAACTTTCAAGAAGAGCTAATACCTATACTTTTCAAAGTGTTCCACATAATAGAAACAGAAGGCTCACTGCCAAACTCTTTTTATGAAGCTACAGTTACCCTGATACCAAACCACACAAAGACTCAACAAGAAAGAGAATTACAGACCAATCTCACTCATGATCATGGACACAAAAATTCTCAATAAAATTCTGGCAAACCAAATCTAAGAGCACATAAAAAAATCATCTATCATGACCAGGTAGACTTCATCCCAGAGATGCGGGGCTGGTTTAACATACGAAAATATATGTAATCCACCATATAAATAAACTGAAAGAAAAAAACCATATGATAATTTCATTGGATGCAGTAAAAGCATTGGAGAAAAATTCAACACCCCTTCATGATAAAGGTTTTGGAAAGATTAGGGATACAAAGATCATATCTAAATATAATAAAAGTAAAATACAGAAAGCCGACAGATAACATCAAATTAAATGGAGAGAAACTCAAAGAGATTCCACTATAATCAGGAACAAGACAAGGCTGTCTGCTCTCTTCATATCTCTTCAACATAGTGCTTGAAGTTTTGGCAATAGCAGTAAGACAACATAAGGAGATCAAGGGGATTAAAATTGGAAAGGAAGAAGTCAAACTTTCGTTATTTGCAGGTGATATGATAGTGTATATTAGTGTATATAAGTGACCCCAAAAACTCTACCAGAGAACTCCTACAGCTGATAAACACCTTCAGTGATGTGGCAGGACACAAGATTATCTCAAAAATGTCAATTTTTTCTCACATATTTCTTTTGTTACTTACTTTTATAAGTGATGGACTGAAAACTAGCATTTTTGCCTGGTATCATACATTAAATTTTGCCTTCCAATAAAAATTTTTCCTTGGCATCTAGCTTTCGGGGGTCAATCCTTATTTCTGTGACCTACAGAATTATCTGGTGAAGTAACTCTTCTTGATACTCGAGAATTTCCAAGAATCTGTGACTGTGGTCCTTCTCCGAGCTTTAGGTGACAGTAAAGCCTTTCAGTGCATGGGCTGTTGGTGGCTTTCTGAACACTCATAGTTTCCACTTTCACTAAAGTGGGGCAGTAAAGATGCCCAACCCCACTGAATTTTCCTACTAATAGAGTGTTGTATACTATTCATATGTACAGTTTGCATGTTTATGAAAAGCAATGTATGCTTCTCTGCTTGAATGAGATCGCTAGAATAGTGCATTCACTTGTCTCTGTTCACATGTATATTACAGTATGTTTTAGTTTTTTTTTTGGTTCTGTTCTTTTTTGTTTGTTCATTTTGTTTCATTTTGTTTTGTTTTTCACTCTATGCCAATGGCTGAGGCTTTCTTAGTAGGACCCTGGTCAAGTCAGCTATCATTCCAAGGAGCTAGAATAACTCATGACTCATTGTTACCATAAATGGAATACAAAGCTTTTCAATATATTCAACATCCCATTTTCTCTTCCCTTTTAAGTTCGGAAGGGAAGCTTTCATGGTCTATCCAGAAAGAATGACTGGCTCATGATTCACATATACCCACTAGATTTTTCAAAACAGAGATTTTTGATTTTATAAATCCATTTCTTGCTATTTTTTTTAGAAGAGGATTTAGACCTCACATGTTAGAGAGTCTTGTGATTTGGTGTTTCAGTGAGTATATCATAGGTGATAGATGAGTTCATTCTCTTAGTAAGCAGTCTTAAATGTTTTGTGACTGTTCATGTTATTCATGGACTTCTAATTCAGTATTTAGTTTCTTTCTGGCCCTATTGTACAGTTACAATTATCCTATTTATAGTTCATACCTAATAGCTGGTCATTCCAGACAATTCTTGTAATCGACTTATTTGTTCTAGAGAGTTAAAAATCTAGTAGGTGCTAAAATTTGGATAAAAATGTAAATAGTTAAGTAATGTGATAAAATTTGAAGAAAATTATTGAAGAGATTTATGTGAATTATTTTTTTCAGAACAGATTATTATCAATCATTTGAAACAAAATTATTAGAGGACATATGTAAGAGCTGGAGGATTTCCCAGAATCTACACATGAATCAAATAATTTGTTTTATACTTTAATCTGAACAAATCTTTAAGAACAAAATCAATTATTAGTGCGATTTTCATCAGAGTTAACTCACATATGTATAAAACACAGGAGGACTATTACCAGAATATATATTGAGTCTTTGAAATTAAGGACCAGCTTCTGGTTTGCCAAATTCTAGTCACTTTATAAAGCTAGCTTAGCATAGCCTGGAAGCTTTGAAAACTATTTTAAAATCTTTTTAAAGATTTTTTTTATGATTTTAAATTATGTGCAAGTGCACATGTCTGTGGGTATGTGCACTCGAGTTTCCCACTAGTGTCCTCCTGCTCAAACCCGCACCTCCCACAGTTTCCTCTGTTTCTTTCTCTCACGCATTAACATTATTCACAGACATCCTTTTTTTTCTTTCCATTTTTGAATTTTGTTTCTTTAGTCTTCTCTCATACAATACATCCACACCGCAACCTCCTTTCCCTCCACTCCTCCCATCAACCTCCGCCCCCTCTC
>NC_022030.1:27285894-27293394 GCF_000317375.1 Microtus ochrogaster
CAGTCCTTTGCTGAAATGATTTCTTTAAGGGTGCTTATGCTTTTATTCTTCTCACTCCACACAACATCCAGGACCATCTAGATAAAGCATGTATCACTCCCTATCCCTCCTCATCCCAAAGCCTTCGTAGCTATCCAGGTGACCAACAACAAAACTTCCCGCTTTTTCTGTGGACTGAAAGGCCATCATGATGAGTTCCCTTTCTCTCTTTATTATCATCGCCTGTTGTCTCGTCGTTGCTGATTGTGTTGCCCCATATATAAGGTGGTCGTAATCCACATTGACCTTTGTTTCCGAAACCCTTTTCCCCTCACTTCATGTCTCTTTATCTTGGTTCTCTTTGGTTTTGACTCAGAATTTACCACTCCTGGGTAACCAACCACCCATAAGTCACCCTTTTTGCCAAAGAGTTTGACCAATCGCTAGGTAGATTTGCTCTTACTCTTTTGGGAAAATATTTTTGCCCAAAGGATAATTGCAAACCACCTTTAGGATGTAAGTGTTAAGACAGTTTAGGTGTTTACAGTAGGATGCCATAGACTAGTTTGCTCACAAATAGCAGTTATTTGTCACATTTTTAGAGAGTGAAAATCCCAGATCAGATGCCCCTTGGTCTTCATCCCATTAGTGCCCTCTTTCAGGACCCTCTTCCACAGATAGCTGATGTCTTGCTGAGTGGTTGTCACATGGTGTAAAGAGGTTCAGACAACTCTGGGGTAGATTTATGAAGTCTCCATCAATGACTTAATTATCTTCCGGAGGCCATACCTCCTAATCGTTACATCAGGTGCTAGGATATCAGCCTATGATTTTGGGAATGCCTCGAACACTCTGTTGTGATAAACTCCATGGAAGCCGAGCATTCCGCCAGGATCATCTCGTTTCTTTCTCCGATGTTTCCTGTGGACACTACCAGTTTGCATGTATTGAATCTATCATAGTTTTTTTAAGTATTGCAACTTAGTTGATTACTTTCTTCTTTTTATTTTTATTGAGCTCTATATTTTTCTCTGTTCCTCTCCCTGCCTTTCCCCTCCCCTCCCCTTCAACCCTCTCTCAATGTCCCCATGCTCCCAGTTTACTCAGGAGATCTTGTCTTTTTCAACTTCCCATGTAGATTTGACTGCATGTTTTAATTAGGTATATAATCTGACTGTCTAAGACATCAGACAGATGATGAAAAGTTTTTCCACAGATGGTTTATTCTGGAATGCTCTACCACATGTGATACTACATTCTTGAAAGAATGTGATTTGTTAAGTCCTAAGCAATTTTATCCTAAAACTAATTTTACAGGCTTAGATTCTAAACTTAATAAGGAAAATAGATCGCTCTGGAATAAATATCTATCATGTCCAGTGAGTGATTTTCATGAAATTTGCAGCAATTCTTTTTTCTCTTGCATGATTAATCTCTTTTTAAAAGTATATACTCCTAGATGAATTTTAGATTTTTTGAAATATTATATTAAATAAAGTCAAATATTTAATGTGTGTCTTATATGCAGGTGAATTTGAAATATTAATTTTATACTGAATAACTACTGTAGTCATCCTTCAAAACTGTTCTGTAATTCTTTTCCTGACCTCTAAGACTATTCAATGAGATATCAATCATTTCTACTGTTTGACAGGCTTTTATTCTTGCCAACTGCTTTTTCAACTGTAGAAGCGAAAACTAACTTTCCTGCTTAAATTCATCTTTATAATGTTTTATCTTTTGTGACTTTTACCTCCCTCCTTTGTTTTTGGTCTTTTTGGCATAATTGTAATACACAGTTTATAGACCTACCTGCCATGTTACCAGATGTGTGTGTGTGTGTGTGTGTGTGTGTGTATGTGTGTGTCCAGGTGAATTATAATTTTATCCTTTAGTCATCAGAAATATGTTTAATCTTGTGACAATATGTATCTTTGGAAAAACCTTTACAATTTTTGTTTTAAAATATATTCATCCAATGAGAATTTGTAATGATTTCATAAAGCATTCTTAAAAATTTTCAATAAGGCTCATGAGTGAGTTACATTAAGCTTATACTTTAATCGTCAGTTTATTTATTTATTTATTTATTTATTTATTTATTTATTTATTTATTTATTTTGATCTTTGAGACAGGGTTTCTCTGTAGCTTTGGAGACTGTTCTGGAACTCTCCCCGTAGACCAGGCTGGCTTCACACTCTCAAGAGATCAGCCTGTCTCTGCCTCCTGAGTGCTAGGATTAAAGGCATGTGTCACTACCACCCAGTTTAATTGGTTACTATAATGCTACCTTAAATTTTGAGATTTTACAAGACAATAGTGCCTAATAAAGGAGATCTTGTAAATTAATGTGTAGCTATTACAACTAATTTGAGGAAATTTAGAATTTCTTTCTTTCTTTCTCTTTCTTTCTTTCTTTCTTTCTCTCTCTCTCTCTCTCTCTCTCTTTCTTTCTTTCTTTCTTTCTTTTTAGAACAATTACTTAGCAGTAGAGATAAACTTTGATGGTTACCCCAGGCAATCACGGATGGCTGGAGAATTAAACATTTAAGTAATCAAAATGAGTTGTCAGAAAAACCTTGAATATGACAGAAGTGAATTTTGTAAATCCTCTCACGTGCTAACGTGCATGGGAATTTCTAATCAAATCAGTGATAGATCCAGTGAAGAAAACTGTTAGTTGTTCTGTGCTGCATAAACAACGGAAAATAGAAAATGAAAAACAAAGCCACACTGGAAGAAAAAAATGAATGTAGCAAATGCAAGAAATCTAAAATGTAGTATTGTTATCAGATATAAGAGTTTCTCGCGTTGCTAAGCAGTATAAATATAGGAAATAAATGAACCAGTAAGCAGGAACAGATAATCACAGTTAAATTGATGTCATTGAGAATTATTTCACACTTTAGCCTCATCAGTATCTCATGTATACTTCAAAGACATGTGCTGTGTGCCATTGGAATGCTCCATAGCATTGGCCATGCTTTTCACAGTTGTTCATTTTTATTTAAATTGCAAATGGGGTTTGATTTTAAATTTAGTACTTTTAACATTATGGAGATTTTAGTACTGAAATCTCCATGTAATTATTAAATTGTCTTCTTCTTGTAAATCTATTGGTGTTTGTTTACCACACTTTTTGTATATATACATTAAGATTTATTCTTTCTCTGATTAATTCACTGGTCATTATGAAGTATCTTCTTTCATTTTTATTTTTTTCTTAAACTACATGTCTAATATTGATATAGCCATAGAAGAATTCCTGTGGCTTCTATTCGCATATAGTGCAACATCCTAAAATTCTTTTACTTTTATCCAATTTGGATCTTTAAATTTGAACAGTCTTTTGCATTTGAGAGATCATTTTATTTTCAACCTAGAAACTTTAGCCTTTTGATTGGGATATCTAGCCTTTGCATATTTAATGTAATTCTTGAAAACAAAGGTTCATGTCATTTTAGGTTTTATCAATGAAACTATAGCATGCATAAGTATGGATCTTCTTATATTTATGCTAATTTAAGCTTTTGAACTTGTGGATTTGTTTCTATACATTATTTGTTAACCTAGAGATGGTGAGACTATTATTCTTTTACTATTCTTTTTACCTCTTTTTTCTAATACTCAGTCTTTTGCATACATTTCTATATTTGGGCTTAACCCCCAGTTAGATAAAGAGCTCTTTATGTCTTGAATATTTTTCCTCTAATTTTTCCCCACACTGAATATGACATCTTTCTTTTGACATCCTCAGCTCTGCTAGGCAGAGCATTCAGTGGGAATATTGCAGACAATCTGAGTGGGTTAGTCTCAGACTTCTGCCATTCTTATCAGAAATTTCAGCAATTCTCCCAAGGAAAAGTCTCTAAGGATGTTGTTTGGGTTCATTTTGGAACAGTGGAAGACTTTATTTAAAGTTTCTCCAATTGTATAATGTTGTTTTGGTGTGCATAAGGAAGACTTCATGACCACTTCATTTCAGTTGGCAGAAGTCCCTCTCTCCCAAAGCATTGAATAGAATACCTTAAAATATATTTTAAAATACAGTCTAAATCTGCTATCTAAAGACAGTTAAATAAAGTGAAAGGGTGCTACTGTTCTGCGTACAATATTAGCAAAAATTGAAAGCAATTAAATGTCGAGTAATGGAAAGAATTCAAAGATGTGTTTGTATCTATGTGTTTAGCTGCATTGTATTATCAAGAACATTTGCTTTCTGTTTGGTTAGTTATAATCATTTCATTAAACCAACAGTAAACTATTTTCAAAGAATGGTGTGCCTTTTCAAGCATGTTGATTTGAAGCCATCGTGCCATCCCAAACCAACCTATCCAAGTTACAGTAAAGAACCTTCTAGCTCAGGCCATTGTATCTTCTCCATGGGAACTATTTGTGGCTTTGAGCATATTTTTGGAAATTTTCTATGCAGATTCATTCTTAAATTGGAATAATGTCACCTCTTTTAAAAGGTGAACATTAGAATATTCACTGCATAGTGTTCTCCAGTTTGTTTTCATTTTAACAAGCCATCCTGGCAATCATGTCATGTTGCTGTATAGAAGTATTCCTCAACTAAATCTTTTACAATATGCCATCATCCTTTGTTTAGCAAAACACACTCATGTTTAAGATGCTCATGGAAAATGGCAGGTAGTATTTGCTTATAACCTAGCATATACTTCTGTACATTGTAAATCCTTTTGGGAACTTCCCTTCCCTTCCCTTCCAGCTTTCTCTACCTGCCCCCTTTCCTCCTCATACCCTCTCTCTATCCATACTCCACTTTTGTGGCAAAGTTTCATGTAGCCTGGAGTGGTTTCAACATGTCTAGCTGGTATGGGTCTACGCTCTAATGCTAGGAAAGAAGACATGCTAAGGAGTCTGGGATGTTTAAGCAATTTTAAGGAGCTTCAGTCTTACATAGTCTGCAACTATAAGGACATATTTTATTTGCTGGGTGGCAGAGACCGCCAAGACATATGCTAGCATATATAGGCTACACATAGGCAGGCATAGGCACAAATGTAGACTGTCACACAGGCCAGTAGACATACAGACCCACAACTAGATAACACATAGGTAAGCGGATAACACATAGGTAGGTTGGTAAAGATGGGTACTAAGGACTCAGCTTCTGACTTCTTCTAGGCCGTGTTTACACATCATCCCACAAAAGCCACACTCCTTGGGCAGGAGAGATGACACAGCATTTCAGATCGCTAATGCTCTTACAGACGACCAAGGTGCAATTCCCAACCCCCACATGGTGGATCAAAACCGTCTGTAACGGGAGCTCTAGAGCATCTGACACCCTTTCCTGACCTCCACAGGCTCTGAGCACACAAGTGGTGAACATACACAGATGCAGGTAAAAACTTCATACATGTAATATAAAACAGATAAATCTAAACAAAAAAAAGAACTATGTCAAAAAGTTACACAACAGATCATATCACTGTTTAATTTGGATTTCCCAGACATCCAGTATGTTTTGTGTTGACTTATACCCCCAGAATGACCACTCTCAGTCCTAGTTTAGTGAATTCATAACAGATATCTCTATCGATGACATGCTGTTACACATAAACAGGCTTTTAAGTCCCTCCTCTTTTTTTACCTACAGGCCTTTTCTTTTTAATAATAGGTAGCAGTAGCATGAACCTCGTCCTCTGATGCCCCGCCTGTCTTCACAGAGCATGTTCTAGGTTTACAGGTGTGGTCTATGCCTAGCTTATGTACAATATCTCTCATAATATGGAAGTTGTTGTTTAGGGAACTGTACTGATGAAGAAATAATGAAAACAACAGAAAAATGTAGAAATGTTTAATATGGACATGGTTTTTTTATAGGAATATATTCATTTTTAAGTGTCTGGAAAATTATACAATTTTGAGTTTTTCTTTTGCCACTTTTTATTTTCTTTGTCCTTTAAAAATCTGTAATGGACATTTTATTGATTTGTTTTTAATTATAAAGAAGACAATACTATTAAATATGTATAATGTTTAACCTACTAATTTTATTTCTGTAAATGTCTTCTAGGAAATGATTTCAAATATGAAAAATGGTTACAGCATTGTTATACGCGAATACTTATTTAAGCAAGAATTTCAGCAAAACATCTAGCTGTGTTGACTAAGGCCTATATGACTGAATCATTTGCAAGCTATTTTAAGGAATTGTTGCGATGATAATAGTACCTAAAATTTTGAGTGCCATTATGGATGTATGCTACACACTATTCTAAAACCTTTAAATGTGTTCTTAGTTTCCATTAGAAGAATAACTCAATGAATATGTCTGTTTGGTTTTATAGGTCTGAAAATCAAATTATTAAAAAATAAGAGAAATTGCACTTGGAATGTTCCCGGTGACAGACACAGCATATTTTGTCCACATTCATATATTCTAGCAGAAGGATTGTGAAGAAATTCAGAAAAGTGACACCTGGGGGTCAACAAATGGTGGAAAAGCAGAAAAGGACTGAAGTTGAGAAAGTAACACATGATAAAAGGGTGGTATTGTTACATATGTATAATAACCATTGGCAGAAGGGCGCAATAGGAGGGAAGTGCTGTGATGGTATTGACATAGCTCTTTCTTAGACTTAGCACTGTTCTCTGAGAGCGCCGTTGATGCATTGATGCATTTCCTACGGTCAACCCTCTTAACATTTGGGAAAACGAGTGCTTCTGTCCTGAAAGAAGATCTGTGTAAGGCACAGACCATACACTACTATTGCCAACACTACTATTACTGTTCATCCATAGTAGGTAAAATACAGGTGTTGATAATTGTACATGTGTGTAAATACCTACATATGTTTATAGTCTAACCTATAAGGTCATGTGAGATACATAGATATGTGTGTGTACGCGCTGACGTGGGTAACACGTCAGCGCGTACACACACATGTAAAATGAAAAGAATGAATCCTTTCATAGTAAAAACTGATCTACTTTTTTTAAATTAGATTGCCTCTTCTGTGAATGCTGTTCTGTGAGAACTTCCATCTGTTGTGAAGGTTGAACACAATTTCAAAGAAGGTTTTTGTCCTAATGATACATATCAGGGCTTATAAGACAGAAGTCATGCCACTGCACAAAAGCCTCCAATTTGAGAAGACTCTTCACTTTATATTTGAAGAAGGGGGATAAGTACAATCATGCCAAGTACTTCTAATGAATGTACTATGAAAATCTCACATAATAAAATATAAGTTTCTATTATTATGGAGATGTTCTGTGGTTAGAGGACCCTCTTTCTGAGACAAACTTCAAAGATATAACGCATACATACAGTTGGCTCATGGGAAGGACTAAAGCGTATGCAATTGGCTTTCATCTAACAGAGCGTAGAATTCAGCTTCCATTTTTCTGTCTTTGCATTCAGTTTCCTGTTGAAAAAGTAGAGAGAATCAAGAGAAGAGAAGAGAAGAGAAGAGAAGAGAAGAGAAGAGAAGAGAAGAGAAGAGAAGAGAAGAGAAGAGAAGAGAAGAGAAGAGAAGAGAAGAGAA
>NC_022030.1:27293494-27317677 GCF_000317375.1 Microtus ochrogaster
AAGAGAAGAGAAGAGAAGAGAAGAGAAGAGAAGAGAAGAGAAGAGAAGAGAAGAGAAGAGAAGAGAAGAGAAGAGAAGAGAAGAGAAGGAGTAAGAAGAACCTGTAGCCAGGGAGGAGGATAAACTCATGGAGATTGATGATGAACGTGCCTGCTTCTGGGTGTGTCGAGAGTACAATTTAGCTGAGCCTCTGGGCAGCTCTCAATATTCCTGCCTGACTCCGAGATGCCAGTTTCAGATTGCCTCTGGCAATTGCAGAGATCATTTCCACAAATATAAACTGGTCTTTTACAATTTTCTCCTCTTTGCTCTGAGCTCTCTCTTGTGTGCTCTGCTCCGTAGAGACCCGGTATTAATTTGACACCGTCACTTTAGGCACATTTCCCCTGGATTCTTCTTGGTGTTTTCAAAGCTAATATTTCTTTCTAATGCAATTTATTTCTTCTGAATTGTCGCTACGCTGTGCACATCTGATGGGGAATTCAAGAAAGTAGGCTAGGACTTATTGATTTGACCTATCATGCCAATTCTTAAGTAGTAACTTAGAGGGACATGTGTGCTGAGAACAGAAATGACTTAAATTCGTATTCTTGGAGAGAAACTTATACTTTCAAATAATCAGCTTCTAATTATTTTAAAGAATTTTTATGTTTAGGGATTATTTTTATTATTTTAGAAGTTGTGAAGAAATTAGCTTTTATTTATGGCAACTGAAAATTGTGCAGCAGACATTTGACCTGAGCTCTGTCAAGGACACCTCTGCTAGATAAGCACTCACTATGGTAGACCAAGCATTAGTGCCACAAACGCAAAGGGGCTGAGAGCCTGATCTCTGTTTTGTGGTCACAGGTGGTCTATGAAGTCAATGGGCTCCCAGGGTAGACTGGCTTTCAAAGTAATGAGAAGTCGCTGCTGTCCTCGCTAGGGCTCTGTCTTTGGTGCACATAGGAAGGTTGTACTTTCCTCCTTGTTTCCCATGGAGTCAGGTCCCTTCTGGCCTTGGCTGATGATTTCTGAGTAGGAGCAATGGTATTATTTATGGCTCAGAGTACTTAGTAGCTGGTGTGGGATTTCTAGTTCTTTCCTTCTGCCATAGTGGGCAGCAGAATTCTAGATAGTGAGCCAGGGACCCCAGATGGAGAAAATGCAGGGCTGGTAACATCTATGAGAAGCAGCTCTAGTGCACCATTGCTCATCACAGGGTGGTGCCCGCTGTGGCAGAGTGTGACAAAGGTCACAGCACAGCTGACTGTTGTCTGCCTAGCATCTGGGTACATTCAGACTTGTAGCATGGTTTGGGTCTACATCTTTAACCTGGGGTTCCTACTTTTTCAGAATTTCTGTGAATTAGCTGGAATCTTTTTAGTGAACTCCTTCATGGCTAAGACAATGAAAGCCTGCACAAGTCTGTCCAATTCAATAACCCAAATGTTCAGATTCATTGTGTGTCCTGTTATGAGTTTCTCTCTGTAAATGGAAGGTATTTTTAAAACCTAAGCCTCTTCTTGAATGTAATGGAATTTTATAACTGTGCTAAATGTATGGAAGATGTGGAGGCTACTTCCCTCTACATTTATGACTTTTAAGTTTCAAGGCTTTATCACAGTTCTAATGTAATAATATTTGATGAACAAACATATATTCAGCCCCGTTTTCCTTAATTATGCTATTAACCTCCTCATGTCTCTCCTTAACCTATGCTGTACGATTGAACCATCCTGATCTCTTTAAAGCAACCACTACAGAGAAACATCCAGAATAGTTCTCTGAGAATCCTAGAGTAGTTTTAGGAACTGAAAATCAAATCTGTCCATTGTCTGTCCTCACCTCATGCAGGTCTGGAATTTGCAAACTGGATTTCTAAACTCCTAAATTGCTGAACTGTCTGGCTCTCGGGGACGGGGGCGGGGGGAGTAAAATTTAGACTGCATGATTTACCATGACCTTTCTGAATGTGAAGTTCTCTATTAGTAACTCCGAAGCCATTTGTCAGTAAATGCTTTCTTATTTTGTCCCTCTTCTATGTCTAAGTGACAGCACCTCCTTGGTCCTGGGTGCATGATGGACATTTGGCATTTTGAGACTCTTTCTTCTTAAGACTTGGGACTGTGTTTTTCATGGTAGGGTACCTAGCAGCATCCTTGGCCTCTCCCCACTAGATGCCAGTACTCTCCTCCAAGTTGTGATGGCCACACATGTCCTAAGACACAGTTGAAAACCCCGAGGGCACAGGAACATTAGCAAATCTCCATTTGCACAGTAGCATACTTTCTGAAAGAGCTGTTGTTCTTCCGTACTTGAGAATTTTGCTCTGAGATGCATTTTTTGAATTATTTTTGGATAATAAAAAATATGTGAATGTTAATTCCACATAAGAAAATAGCAGCAATCTTTCTTTTTAATCACCACTAAGCCTTTTTCATTACAGGGATGTAGTCATGGGCTCCGTATAAACATTTACAGTTTCAGGGCAGGAACATCACATCATCTGTCTCCATTTCAAACGTTGGCAGTCAACTCGCTTTTTATAGATTCTTAACACTTTCAAAGTACTTGCAATCCCAAGTAATAGGGTGAGTTAAATCTCTTTTTAATTTTTCTTCTTTCAGAAAAGAATTGAAAACACTGTATTCTGCCCGGAATAGCTTAAATGAAGAAGCTTAAAATGACTCTATGTGTTCTTGCTGTGGACAGCAAAAGGAATTAGCTCTTATTATTTCGTGTATTTAGCTATCATAACGCTGTTGGTGATAAATATCTCTGTTGTCAGAAGAATTTATTTATTACCTTTTCCTGTTCTTACTCCTGTACCTTTGACCTGGAAGCCACTGGTAATCAAAGTGAAATAGCTAGCGAGGGCTCAGACTGACAGCTGACAGATGTGTGTAGTGTGGCGTGTGTGTGTGTGTGTGTGTGTGTTGTGTGTGTCTGCATACATCTTGTCATCTCATTTCTTCTTGAATTTTACTCATTTATTTATTTATTTTTTTGATGTGGGAGACAGACATCCACACTGATAATCTTTCCAGATAACCCTGTGACTGGAAATTGACTTGTTCCACATGATAAACTGAAGAGGAGGCTGAGTCCGATTGAGAAGAAACGAAATAAGAGTCCATAGAGAAGAAAATGAGCCCGGAGTCAAGAGGTGAGAGAGAGGCTGCTGCTCAGTGGCTCAGGATTATTTGATCACTGCCTGGGAAAATGCAGAGGGAAACAGCAGGCAGCCCAGTTGTTTAGTACTCTAGCCACAAACCAGTCAGACGGCGGCTGTCTGTGAAATGATTAGCCATCTCAGTGTTGAGTGGGTAAGGGTGGAGTGTGAGATGTGAATGAACCCAAACAACTCAGGTCACAAGACAGTTGTGTGCAAAGATGCTATTCGACTTGCCATCTGCTCGTCCCAAACGACGGGGGAGACTGGGATTTTAAGATCCTCGGCTTCTCCATCACCCTTGCCAACGCTGGGCATTATTTTTAGAACAATGTAGTATTTTTAGACGGAAGGAAACATGTAGACAAAACACGCTAGTTTCCCCAAAGAGTGTAAATGGAAAGGCTGAAGAAGAAAAGAGGAGGAGAGGAGAAGGCAAAACTTGCCGAGAGGAGAGCTCGGAGGCAGCAGAACCTTGAATCGACCAGCATCTGGCCCTAGGTATGCTGCGGATTAGTGCACCATTACCATTTAAAAGTGCTGTTTGCTTTGACTCAGGGCAGGCTCGGAAACATGCTGTAGCTAAATTTACTATTTTCCTCTGTCGAACTTAAAAAGAGCGCCTTTGTTTTGGTTTCTTCTGAGTTTTGAAATGTTTTTCGCATCCGTCTGAGGACCGGCTTTACACAGCAGGTGTTAAGGCTCCAGCGAGGTCTGTTGGACAAATGATTCATAAATATGTGCTCCCATGCTGTACAATGGTTGACTGGAAGCACACAGATGGAGCCGCCCTATTCTATTGAGGAAGTGGTATGTGTTTTTGTAAAAACTGTGATACACATGGTTTTTAGCCAAGGAGCCAGACTCTGAGAAAGTTTTTTTTTGGAATAATTTACTTACGTTGTACTGATTTGTAGAGGGGAAGCGGGATGTAAATATAGCCTTACTGCATATCACAGAGGGGCCTGGGAGGGCCTTAATACAGGAAAATCGAGACGTATCTGGAAAATTTCAACGAGAATATAGATAAGCTGGTTTTGCTGATGTGTGAGCTATTTCTTGTTTTATAGTGATGTTCAGAATTAAGCTTGATTAAGTAAGTAGCAGAGAAGGCTATGGTTTAAACCTAACAGAAGGTGAATGAAGACTGACTTTGGATTCCGACATATTGCCTATGGTTCCAATGTAGCACTGTGAGCCGGAAGTATCATTATCTCCTGCCCCAGGATGCATCTGTTTCCCAATTCATTGGACCAGTTCGATGAGATGTGACCCTGCTCCACAGCTCACCTGGAGGCATCCCACCCCCCCACTCACTCCTCGGTCAACACACTTTGTCCTGTATTTGATTTTCATGTAAGCATTCACCGGGATGGACCTTGGTGAAGAGACCCAGTGGGCTAATTGGAGAAAGGCTTTGACTTGGAGAATGGGCGTTTCAGACCTCCTTCACAACACATAGGATCATACTGAATCCTGGACTACAATCTTATTTGCACTGTGTTAGCAAAAGACAGCCATCAGCAGAGAAATTCCCGGAGGGTTCAAAGAGGCAGGAGGAGAGGCAGGTGTGGAGGGAAGGCAAGCAAAGTGTGTTTATCCTCATTCTTCTTAATGAAAAGGTTGTGAAATCATCTGCTCTAGAGGGGGCCAAGAATGAAAGACATTGGCATGGTATTTGCCTGAGTAACATATTGTTTGATTGCTTTTCTTTTCTTTTCTTTTCTCCTTTTTCTTTTTGGTTAATTGTACTGCTTCTTAGTTAATTGTGTTCTGTTAGCCTGAAAGGAAAGGCCAACAGAGGAAGAAAGCATGTTTCCCACCGAGCACAGGTGAAGGCAAGCCTTTGATTAGCAACTATGGCTGTAACCTAAGTGTTTGTCACTATTTTTGACTGGCTTACTGGATTCATAATTTCCATGAAAATGGCTAGTAGGTGTACAGCTGCTGAGTTCCTCAGCTAGCCACTCGGTGCTTTGGAAGCACTAGTTCAGTGAATTCTGGAAATGCCTCTTATATCCTCCTTGCTTCTGACTTCCTAGTTCCACTACCACTATGATTACCTAGTTAGAACAACATGGCTTCTTGTGATTTACATGGTTCAAAGTAGTGGGACCTTATTTTGATTGGCATTGGTAGAAGTTAACATATTTGTGTTAATTATTTCCTTTTAGTTGGCCTTTATATGAAGGTGATAGAACCCCTTAAGATGTTTTGTATGTGAAACAAATACTTACATGCAAGTATGTACCTGGGAGGGAAAGAAGGAAAAATAGGAGAGAGGAAGGGAAGGGGAGAGAAAGAAGGGGGAGGGAGGAGAAAGGAAGGGAGGGAGACAGAGAGGATGGGAGGGAGGGAGGATGGGAGGGTGAGGGAGGAGAAAAAATGGGAGGGAAGGAAGGGATAGGAAGGAGGGAGGAGGAAGTGGGAGAGAGGATGGTTCTACCCATCCAGAGAAAAAGGATGGGAGGGAGGAGATGTGAGAGAGGGAGGAAGGAGGAAGAATGAGAGCAGGCAAGAAAGGGAGAGGGAGAGAGAGAGACAGAGAGAGAGAGAGAGAGAGACAGACAGACAGAGACAGAGACAGAAACAGAGAGACAGACAGAGAGAGAAGAGGCAAGAAGGGACAGGAAGAATTCTAATTTTGGGGGGAGGGCGATGGAACATTCATCCATAACTCCTGGTTTAGTAAAGATAATACTTTATTTTAGAAGTGTCTGATTTCAAAAACTGATACATATTAGACAGAATAGAAAATAGATACTTCTTTACTATATTTCTTCTGAATGCGAGAATAAGAAGATATATATTCACAATCTCTTCTTGCCAAATAAGGATTAGTTACCACCTTCATTTGTCAAAAATAGCTCCTTAGGTTTAAATGACATACAGTGTTGAATTTGGACCCGCATTTTAGTGTTTGAAGTTCCAAAAGATTTGGATGAATTTTTAATCTCTAAAACCTTACATTATTCAGATATATTCTCTTCCACGATAACTGATCATGTTAAATGCATGTAACTAAGATTTAAAATGGAATATAGTACAAATGAATTTAACATATCCACTATTACATTGCTTTTTTATAGGATGGGATCTGGAGTATAAGATAGTCAATTATGAAAGACAGAGACTGCGTGAAAACAGGAAGAATAGCGTTCACCCGAATGAAATGAGGAAATGTTAGGGACAGAAAACCTCCTGTAAGTTAATTGTTGAACTCTAATTTGTAATACGGATTAAGTAGGTATGTGAAACAGAGAGTGAGTTGTATGAAGCTCATGCCAGACTTAGATGGTTTCATTTACCTGCTAAGGAATATTAATTACTTACAATTTTTGAGATAAAAAAGAATGGATGAACGATATTTTAGAGTCACTGCGAATCATGCATTTTGCTGATGTTAGCATGCAGGATTACTCAGGATTATGCTCTACTTGAGACCAGTAAGAGTGACAATGATGAGAAAGTCAAGTGTGGGCTCTGGTTCCTGCTGATTTTCAGAATTCCAGCAGTCGAGGATGATCTCTCCTTCTGCAACCATCTGCTTCTGTGTTGGTGTCTATGCTTATGTCTGTCTTGATCACAAAGTCTATGTTTTTATCCATGGCTCTATTTCCACACGCACTTTTATATCTATACCACATCCATATTTATATTCACTTCAATATCAATTTCTAAATTCATAGAGATACAAGCATATACATATGCACTGCAATGCCCACAAAAACATACTATACTCACAGTTATAGGCTACTTATTTTAATTTAATAACCTTCTCCTGAGAGATTTTCATGTCTCATTTTAAACTCCACCTCGTTATTTCTCCATGGCTCTAGGTTGTATTGTTTTGAGTGAATGAATTTCCAGCAATACTGCAGTTGTTTAAATTATGTATCTGATGGAGGAAGGTCATTGGTTAATTAAATTAAGAAGCTGCTTGCACTGATAGGTTAAAACATAGGTGGGAGGAGTAAACAGAACAAAATGCTGGGAGGAAGAGGAAGTGAGCTCAGACTCGACAGCTCTCCTCTCTGGGGCAGACGCCTCAGAGAGACGCCATGCTCCCTGCTCCTGGGCAGACGCGGGGATAGCTCTGCTCTCTGAGGCACACGCGATAAAGCTCCGACCCAGGATGGACGTAGGCTAAAATCTTCCCGGTAAGCGCACCTAGGGGCGCTACACAGATGATTAGAAATGGGCTAAATTAATATGTGAGAATTAGCCTAGAAGAGGCTAGATAGAAATGGGCCAAGCAGTATTTAAAAGAATACAGTGTCTGTGTATTTTGGGGCATAAGCTAGCCAAGCGGCTGGGGTACTGGGGACACAGCCCCGCCGCTCCTATTTCAACATGTATCCTTACTAACAGTAATACTCAGGAATCTCCTCATCTGTATCAGTGCTACTTATATGAATGGAAATACATATGGCAACAGATAAATTTATTTTTTTAGAAAACATTTTTTTCTCCTTTTGATTTTATCTACTGTTTTAAATCATTTGGCGTACATGCACTGGGCTTCACTAGCAGTTGACTATGTACTTGCTTCATGTTGATGAAATCCCCTCTTCCCTTTACCCCACTGGAAGCTTTCTCCCCCAAGTAGCCCCATTTTCATTCACATGGCACATACAGTAGAAATCAGAATTCTGGTTTGAAGCTATATACATGCTTAAACTTGACAGAGATTATCAAAATGCTTCACCAAGGGAGCACCCCCAATAGAGTATGTATCTGTAGGGAAAGCTGGTGAATTTAAGTAAAATTGAATATTGTTGCTAAAAGATCGTCAAATTAAAGATGACATCACAGAGAAGCATTTGATAAAATGCAAGAAACAAGACCAATATTGGGTACAAACAAATAAAATCAAATAAATTTATTTGCTAAAATGATATTATTAACACTATATATAGAGTAACACTATAATTTAGGAAAATTGGCCAAAAGGTGAAAAAAAAAAGTATGTTAAAAGAAGTCAAAACTTAAAATGACAGTTGAAATGATAATGCTCATTTTTTTCCTAGAAACAAAACAAACACACATTAAACAATGTACCACATTTATTTTTAAAAAACAAAACCAAAATCAAAAAAAGAGACTGAGAACTTACTAAGTGTGGTTTGTGAAAAAGAATGAAAATTGAGAGTTCATAGGTTGTTGGTGACAATTTTAGAAACTGCTGAATTAACAATACCCCACAAAATTTTATTATTTTGATTTGTTTGCAAGTTATATTTTCTTCCTTAAGAAATCAACGTATGATAAAACAAAATAATCATTAAAACTATTTTTTTTTTGGATTTTCGAAACAGGGTTTCTCCATAGCTCTTTTGGTTCCTGTCCTGGAACTAGCTCTTCTAGATCAGGCTGGCCTCGAACTCACAGAGATCCGCCTGCTTCTGCCTCCCGAGTGCTGGGATTAAAGGCGTGCACCACCACCGCCCGGCTTCATTAAACCTATTAACAAACAGTGTTTATAGAAGTGAAACACTTTTATTCTACTTAGTTAGGAAGCAAGAGATCTGTGCATAGAGCTATGCAGAGTTTAGCAGTCCTTAGAAGCAATGATAAAAATGTTTACTATAGAGTAAGAGAAACAAATGACTGCTTGAGTGTAACTTATACATCATATATTTTAGAAGAAATGTCAACTGATTAAAAAAGGAAATGCAATGAAGTATCACTGGCGCTGGTTATGTGTGGTTGGTGGATTTCAAGGTAATTATTTTGTAAATATATACTTTGGCATGTCTGCTATCTTCTCTGGCAGAATGTATTTAAAACTGTAAGTCTATGTAGTGGAAATATCTAAGTCTTGTACAAATAACATTTAAGCTCTAGATAGTGAGGCATTTCTTTCAGTTCTGTGTGGTGAGTGGCCATTAGCACTGCCTCTTAGAGGATGCTGAGTCCTCTGGTCGACAAGGCACTTCCTCTGGGACACACCCATCCTGCTGTGTGTCTGTATTGTGTACATTCCAGTTTTGAGAGCCGGCACTGTCAACCCCTCCTGTACTGGATTATATATGTATATAACATATGTAATATATATAAAATATAAATAAAATCTGTTTTCAACTTATAAACCATGCTCAGTACTTTTAAACCTATCAAGACACTATGACAAAGCTGGCTAACCATCACGGACAATGTATCGTGGCAGGGAACAGAAAAAGAGAACATTGGTGTTAAATACGTTGCCCACCTTAGAGTAGTTGAAAAGAAAACTGACACTCAAAATTCCTATTAAGTGATCACTAGGCCTTTTGTATTTTTCTAACTGTTGGGCTAAACTGAATCCTATGAACCCTTAATTAGTGAGGTTAATATTTGGAAATGTGGATGACAGTGTGGCTGGTGATAAAGTTCCCTGTGAAGACAACTTGAGGCAGGAGTAGATTTACACTGTGACATTAGTGACCATTCCACACACATTTTCTTACCTAGACCCCCCCCATCACAATTTTAGCATTTTTTTAATCAAACAATTTCAGATCTGAATCGTTGGAACAAAGCTTAATCAATCAATATATAAATGTTTGTGAGCGTTCCTGTGTAGGTACCTAGGACAGAAACAAATACTGGTACATACACTCTTGTAATGTTTGATATATGCTTTCTCGAATGTATATTTTAAGGTGCTTGTTAAGCAACAGAATGTGGTGACTTGTTACCTGCCCAAATATCAAATCTCTAGTGAGCTACCTAGTCAAGACCTCCAGGAAAACAGTACTTTTTCACATAGAAAATACAAAGTTTATTTTTAATCTTTTCTTTAAATTCATCTTTACTTTTATGTGTGTGGATGTTTTGCCTACATGTGGATCCGTACACCACATGTCTGCAGTGCCCACAGAGTCCAGAAGCAGGGGGTTAGGTCCTCTGAAATTACAGTCACAAATGGTTGTGAGCTACCAAGTGGGTACTGGGACAGGAATCCAAGTCCTCTGGCAGAGCAGCCAGTGTACTTAATCATTGCACCATCTTTCTGGCTCCCACTCTTTTTGTATACAGCAACATCTTTCCTATTGGTATTCTAACCTCTGGCGGGATTTCTGTATGTCTTGTTATGAGGAATAAAATCACGTCCTAACCAGGTAATACGAGTTGTATGTCATTCGACACGGACTCTTCTCTGCCTTCACAGCAGAGTCTTACACAATGCACTGGCTTGCCAGCATCTGGAATATTGAGCGGCTTATAAATACAGTTCCCCAGAGGCCTCATCAGATTATTCAATTGCTTTTTTGAGATACCTAGCGTCGCCAATACATTACAGGCAACTTCCAGCGTTGTAGCTTTTCCATCTGGCCTGAGTTTTGTTGACTCAGTTTGCACATCTCCACATGAGGAACACTCCAGGAACTAAAAACTGTTCTCTCTTTCATTATGCATGTGGCGTGCAATGCAATTCACCACCTAACAGATGTCATAGCTAAGTACTCAGGATCGTGTCATGATTCATTCATTTGAGGAGAATCTGCTTCAGAAATGCAAGGCTTTTTATAAATTGGTAGGATTTGGCTTCTAAGTAATTCTATAAAATGCTGTCTGTTTATAATTTTAATTTTTGTCTTGAAACATATTGCAGACTTCAGATTGTTTTTTTTTTCAGGTTATTTCCTTTTCTTCCTGGTTTGGACACCTCTGTCATTGAACAAATAATTTAAAAATCAATACTTTTAAATGAGAATGGATATTGAGGTAACTCTTGATGTTTTAAACTTTAGGTTTTGATGTCTAGGCAAATCTGGCAAACACTGCATGGCCGCCTTTCTGCTGCAGGCAAGAAATTCTCACTGCCTTGTGTTTTACATAGTATTGTCATTAAACATGGTCTATCTTTAGCAGAACAAGTGGACTATAATAAGTCAAAGAGGAATTATTTGAATCTGAGGAAGAACATTTGCAAATGAGTAACTGAAATTATTATTAAAAGTAGACATACGACATTCAGATTAACACAGCCAAAGGTGGGAGGAAATGTTTAATTTTGGGGAGTAATTATCAGAGGTCTTTTCATACAAAAGCATGTTCCATACTTTCCTATTTTTGGAGACTTATTTTTCTATGCTAGGATAAAGTACCCATAGATTCTTTGCTGCAGCTGTTTCTGGCTTGATTAATCTGAGGACTGTAACCATAAAAGGAAAAGTAGCTTAATTAAAAAATGTTAGAGCAGAATAGAATACATTTACAATAATTTCCCTTCTCTTTTTGGCTAAATGCAAGAGAGAACATCGCCCTTCTTTTAAAGGAAGCAAATCAATATCTGTGGCTTTGCAATTACCCTTGAGGTCCAACGCTCTACGGGTGCGTGCACAAACAGAACCCATGGGTTAAAAATCACATCCCTGGGTATTTGACAAAGAAGAAGACTCCTTAAGACTCACACTTTTCTTTCTTTCCCCTTCCACAATTAAACACTGTCATTGTAACTTTCAGGCGTAAATACGTCACATTTTCACCATTTTGTCTCAAAGGGATCCACGTTAGATTCCAAATTATCTTGAGGTCACTATGTCATATCACACTGATGCGTGGATTGTTTATGGAATGAATGAATCCCTTTAGTCTTTGTAAAATGCTTGGGAAGCTGGGGCTAAACCCAGGAGGGCTCTTTTCTTAGTCATCTCTTCTGTGCTTTGCTCTCCTGTGACTTTGGCAATTGATTTCTCATGTGCATTTCTAGGAACCCTATGGGAGATAGTTTTCTTATGATTGTGCTATCAATTGCTTTCAGTAAGTACCTGTAATGACAGGCTATAATAGAGGAGAATACATAGTCTCAGCTAGAATAGGTAGATACTTCAAATTTGATCCTCTGTTGGTAAAAGTTCTCTTTTGGCACATTTAGGAACGCAGGGAGTTCTTTTCAATAGTCACACAGGCAGAGCGACTGTATTAGATAGTGTGTTTTGTAGCATTAATCATAAAGATCTATATTTCCACCATGATTTTGTTACCTTCCCTAGCAATTATCTCAATTGATTTAGCATATAACCAGCCTGGTTCCATTGTGGTTACTCTTCATAATGTCTGAGATGGATTGTGATCCAATTGTAATTTATATCAGCAGGAATTTCCCACAAAAAAATGAATTGTTATCTTCTGCTCTGCCCTATCTTTGGTTAAACTTCAAAGGATCTTTTTTTTTACTACTCCATGTGAAAATAATGAAACATTTAATAATGTCTAATAATACCACGCACAGAATAAAAGCAAGGACTACCCACTGTGAAGATCCCCAGAGGACAAATTAAAGGCGAAAACAAAACACACCACAAAAAAATTAAATGAGGGAATGAGACCAAACTGGACTAAGCAACAGAAGAACATTTTATTCATTTGAGCTAATTTATATTGTAGGAAAATAAAGCCATCCGTGCTTATTATATAAAATCAAAAATACTTTGGTTTTCCAGTCTCTCATGAATCGATAGGAGAAGCCATTTGTTTTCTGTGCTTTTTAAGTCTTTTCTTTTGGGGCGTTAAATTCAAACCTGAAAACTGAATATGATTTAAGGGGAATTCCTTTTTTGTTTTTAGAAACATATGAGGGAAATCTCAATACTTTTTTGTGTTGTGGGAACAGTTTATTGATTTTCTTTCTTCCATAGAGAAAAATATGCCTGTTATCCTGTGAGCAACTCTGTAAGGAGCTTCCAGATGTAGACACAAGTGTCCAAGAAGACATCAAGTTGTTTGAAATTTCCTTTGAATTAACTCAGAAAGTCAGACACTAAAGCTACACCATCTTACCAATACCCTAAGCTGTTTTATGGAACATGCTTTTCACAGCATTTGTAGTATAGAAGAGCGTTAACTATTTGCTAATAGAAAATCAGCACTAAAGGCCATGTTATACCCAAAATACTCACCTGGGGAGAAGCAATGCATGACATTTGCTTTGGGCATCCTTTTTATTCGGTCAGTGTCTCTGATCTCATGTTCTCATAGATCACAAGTGAAGAAGGATTCACGTGAATCATAATAATACAACATGTGAATCATCATAATACCCATTTCACAGGGTTGCTGTGGGACTCACTGAGTTAGGCTGTCTGACACCGGAGGCCATATGATCCTCCGGTGTTATTGATACATATCCTTGTTCTGTTGCTTCTTTACCAAATTTTCTCCGTGTCTATATACACATAGCACACACATTTTCACATACTTACGAACGGACTAGTTAATAAAGATCCTATAAAAATAGATTATAAGTGTTGGGATAATAGTTCAAAAGACTGGAGAGTTCATGATTGCCAACCATTTTATCTCCACCCCTTTTATTTTATTATACTCTAGGCGATGACTAATACAAATGACAAAAACAGCTCCCTTGGTCAGATTTGCCACAGGGAAGTCACCATGTGGACATCGGAAGGATGAAAGAGGATGAGGTTACAACTATTACTGCTCTGCCTCCTCTCTTTTTGGATTTTGCCAGTGAGCTGAGTTCCATGGAAGCCATTCCTCTTTCCCTGGCTCCCTCACCACTAACTCCTCTCACCCTTTCTCCTTTGGGTCTAGTTTTGACAAGGCCCACTCCCAGTGGCCCCCTGTGTATCTCGTGATATCTCCTTATGCATGCTTATGAGTTCTTGTAAATAACCTTCCTTAGAGATCCTGTTAGGATGTATAATTCCTTTTTAACTTTGGTTATGACTGAGAGAAAGTCTATTATTTAAAACAATACCTTGCCCCTTATAATATCCTAAAAAGTATAGAAGCCCATGTAAAGTAATAATGAATCCATATAAATCCCAGCATAGAAAATGACAATCAATACATTCCATACTGTTATGAAAATCAGAGGAACTGTGGAGCATGTACAAGTGACCTGCAAAGCAATTAGTTTTCCCTACTTTCAAACAAATGTTAACAATAATCTATACACAGTGATCCCTTGTCAACTTCACGCAAACATATCACTGCTAAGCCATAACCTTTTCTTTCTTGTTCATCCCCAAGATCACACAGGAACATCAACATTACAATATAAACATAGCAAGTTTAAAAGTCCCACAGTCTAAAAATTCAAAGACTTAAACACAAGTCCTATAAGATATTCTTAAAATAAAATCCAAAGTCTTTGTAAAGTTCCAAAAATCTCTCTAAAAGCTCAAAGTCTCTCAACTGTGGGATCCTGTGAAAATGAATTAGAACATTCTTGTTTGGGGATGGGGGAGAACCAGGGCATAGTCACAATCAGAACAAAGCAAAACTAGACTCCAAGAGGGTATATAACCCATTGCGTGGAATTCACTTATCATCTTCTGGACTCCACAAAAGGTCTTGAATCACTGCTCTGACTTCTTCTGCAGCACACAGTCATCTTCTAGGCTATGTCTGGCTCCACTCCACTGTGGCTGCTGTTCTGGCTGGTCATCCCATGGTACTCTCATCTTCAAAATGTTGGGTTCTCTGCTGCACTTTCCCGGTAACTTCTCATGGGTTTCTAAGGAGACTACAGCCTTGCCACACAGTGCCAAAACCCCAACTGCTCTCCCTGACCCCTTCATGCCTTCAAAACCAGTATCATCCAGGTGATTCTTAGACTGCCAAGTTTGACTCCCAGCATGAGGTACAGTCTTGGCCACATCTAGAACACAACTTTTGTGTATTGACAATACACAATAGCTCCCAGAAGTTTTCATCTCCATGATGCTGGTCTCTTAATCACAGCTGGTTCTTCAGCCTCAGCTGGACAGCATCCATGGTCCCAGAAGAGCGAAGGTTTCACTTAAACGGTTCTGGTCTCTTGTTAAACCCAGCTGTTGCTTCATTCCAAGCTAACCAGAACCATAGATTCTGAACTCAAAATAGAGAATGGCTATGCTAGTCATTAGCAGGTTCTCCACCTTCTCTCTTGAATGTCACAAGTCAGGCCCCCATCACTGCTCTCAACATTACTGTCTTCTAAACCCCCACAGAATGGCTCTCCATGCTTGGATTACTTAATGGGTTTTCCAGCTCAAAGTTCCAAGTCTGTCTACAATCCTTTCATAAGTTATATGGCCAGGTATGTCACAGAAATACCCACTTCTGCTGCAATTTTCATTTCTAATTAGGCTTCCTACAGCTGTGATGAAACACCATGACCAAAGCAACTTGGAAGGAAAAAGTTTACTTGGCTTACACTTTCAAATCATTGTTCACCATGAAAGAAAGTCAGGACAGGAACTCAAACAAGTCAGGAACCTGGAGGCAGGAGCTGAAGTAGAGACCAAGAATTGGTGCAGCTGACTGGCTTGCCCACCATGATGTGGGAGTGTCATATCAATCTGTTGATTTTATTGGTTAATCAATAAAGAAACTGCTTGGTCTGATAGGTTAGAATATAGGTGGGTGGAGTAAACAGAACAGAATGCTGGGAGGAAGAGGAAATGAGCTCAGACACCATGCCTCTGCTCCCCAGGGCAGACGCGATGAAACAAGCCACCAGGTCAGACATGCTGAATCTTTCCCGGTAAGACTGGTGCTACACAGATTACTAAAAATAGTTTAGTCAAAAATGAGAATTAGCCTGTAAGAGGCTAGAGCTATGGGCCAAACAGTGTTTATATGAATACAGTTTGTGTGTCATTATTTTGGGGCATAAGCTAGCCAGGCGGCCGGGAGCTGGGTGACAGGAATGCAGCCTGCTGCTCCTTCAACATTACTATGTCTTGCTCAGTCTACTTTATTACAAAACCTTGGACCACCAGGGTTAGCACCACCCACAGTGAGTTTGACTCTCCCCATAACTCACTATTTAAGAAAATGTCCTACAGCTGAATCTTAAGAAGGGATATTTCTCAACTGAGGTCCCCACCTTTCAGGTGACTCTGGCTTGTGTTGTGTTGAATGAAAACTATCTAGTACACACAGAGAATAAAGGGGCGATTGAAGGGATTTCCATGATCTAGTGATTAATACATTAATGTAGCTGTGTGAAGAAGGTGTTTTCTCCAAGAGATACCTAGAATGGCTTTTGCAGTCTAAGAATGAGTATGTTTCTCCCAGAGTACCAGTATATTAAAGAGACATCTGTCCGAGATGTCTCTGATAACCTTGTGCCTACGTGAGGATTTGTAAGATAGATAACCCGTGGAAATACTGCTTTCTCATTCCTGGTTACCAGGAAATTAATTTGAACAGTAACACAGAGTGAAAATATTAGAAGCAAATTTCAAAATAACATCATTCAGCCAAACATAAAATGATCTGATTCTTTGGTTTAATTGTAACTAGATTTTGACATAATCTGAATATATATGTCCACATGAAAACAAAATTCTGAGAAAAAAAAGCAGACTTTCCAAATCAATTGAAAATTCATAATTCTTCCAGATTTCAAGAATGAATTTTTAATATAAATGCACAACACTTGAAGTAAGTGTGTGTGTGTGTCTATACACCAGTTCTACTCATGGCATGGCTACACTCCCAAGGAACAATGAGATACTGGCCACATGTTTATTGTCCTTTAATTTATGAGTCTATGTTTACATTTTATTTTTTGGAACTAGTATATAACTGAAAATATAACATTTTTGGTTTATAGTTGTTTGCATTTTACAGAGATGATACAAATAAAACTAAAAATTCTCTTTGCATATTTTATATAGTGAATGTAAAGATTAGTTAGCAGTAGTGAAAATTAGTTTCTTTTAGTAACAACAGCAGTTTAGAACCATTGCCAACATAATAACAGAACACCCTGGAACATGTGGTCATTTTAAAATAGCATACACACTTCTGAATATTTAAACTAAACATGGTTTAAATATGTTTTGAAGTGGCATAATTTATTATGAAATTATTTTTAAACCAACTTAATATTATTGTGTTTTAACAAACCAAACCAAAGCAAGAACACAAACAAACCCTGGGCATAAAATGGGGGTTAGTGGTAGAGAGAAGAATCCAAAGTGGTTAAGAGATGTAAATAAAGGAGACCCAGTGTTTTGTTGTCTGAGTTCTGTGGTTAGAACCAGTCACACAGATGCTTTTAGGAAATGTAGGTTATGTACATACATGAGAACTATTTATAAGCCAGCATCTTTTAGGGGTATATGTGCAAAGGCTGCTTATAACTTAGCGACTTTAGGGAAGAGGGTTGCCTCTCTGAGTAGGGGCACATTTAGTCTTTCTCTGAATTCCTATAATGTGACCCCTCCAGACACCAATGATACCCCTTAGTTTTCTGCAGGCATGAAGATCGGCATATTTATTTACCCTCGGTGGAGATAATTCTAGACTCAAAAGTGGGTTTGGTGTCAGGTTTCCTGAGCTGTCTTCAGAGAGATTGACTCAATAGGAGGCTTCAAAAATTGTTTCTCCAGCAAAGGAATTGGATAGGGTTTGGGTTTTTATTAGGTCCAAACTATCCACGCATGCTTTTAGACTCTGAAGAGACTATTGGGATTTTGTTAAATCCTAAATCAGGAAGCGAATTCATTGACTGGGCTAAATGGACAAAAGGACTTCAGCACGAGGTGAGCAGACATTTTAAAAACACAGTCTGTATTGAGAATGTGTGCATTTTTCAAAACAAAAGAATCCTATTGTGGTAGAATATTCATAACAACCCTTTACCACTTTAACCATTTCTAAGAACACTATTCAGGGACACCTAGTATATTACATGGTCGTGCAGCTTGCCCCTCTCAGATGTGCTTGAAAAATAGAAGCAAGAGTCATCAAACAGTTCTTCTACCTCCTCCTCTCCACCACAGCGACCACACACTGCTGTCTGTCCCCACAAAGCTGATTCCTCTCTGGACCTCATGGAAATAGAATTATACAGATTTTGGTCACTGGTGCCCATCTTGAGCCACTTAAAATGGTGTCATCAAATTTCATACCTGGTGTAGTATGTATTAGGAATTCATGGCTTTTTTTTAAGGCTGGAAAATAGTATTTATATATACATACCCTGTTTTGTTTATTTACTAATTGGTATCTTAGGGTTTCGATTACTGCAATGAAACACCATGACCACAAGTAAGTTAGGGAGGAAAGGGCTTATTTGACTTATCCTTCCACATTATAACCCTCGCTGAAAGAAGTCAGGACAGGAACTCACGCACAGCAGGAACCTGGAGGCAGGAGCTGATGTAGAGCCTGTAGCTTACTTCTCATTGGTTGCTCAGTCTGCTCTCTTAAAGAGCCCAGGACCACCAGCCCAGGGATAACACCACCCACAATGGGCTGGGGCCTCTTCGTCAATCACTACTTAAGCAAATGCCTTATAGCTGGATCTTCCGGAAGCATTTCCTCATCTGGGTTCCTTCCTTTCGGATAATCTAGCTGGTGTTAAGTTGACAGAAGACTCTCCAGCACAGTTGGTTTGTTTCCATTTTGGGGAACGTTGCTGCTATGGATATCAGTCAGTGTAAACTCTCCGCCCAAGCCTCAGCTTCCACCTCATCTGTCTATGTATCCAGAAATAGAATTACTAGTATTTTTGTATTCATGCTACTGGGAAAGAGGCATTCAATGAATTACTATTTTACATCACCACCAGAGATGCCCCCAGGCTCAATTCTCCACATTCTGCTAGTTCTCTTTATTGACCATCTCTTTCCTTTTCTTACTTCTTATGACAGACGTGACATCTCACCGTCATTTTGATCTGTATGTTCCTAATGGCCATACTGAGCATCTGAAGAAAAAAAAGAATTTTAAAGTTTGTTATAGTTTCAAATAATGCTAGACAAAGATGAAAATTCTACTAAAAGTCCCATGTGTAAGTAACTATTGTTATATGTTTACAGGGAAGACTTAAGAGCACTGCATTTAAAGTAAATAATTAACTCATATAGATGATAAAAGAGCATCCTAACTGCTCTTTAAATATAACAGTGAAAAATTATTTTCTATTCCTTATAAATGGTTAGCTTCCCATCTTATCATCAAATCATGCGAGCATCATATTTTGATCAGAAAAAAATTATATAAAATTGTGGAAAAAAATATGAATATCAAAAGCAATCAAGCTATCAAATATTTTGGTATTGATTTGAATATCTAGATATACCAAAGAAATACAGTCTACATTTTTAGGTGTAATTTTTTTTTTTTAAGGAAGAAGAGATAATGACAATTCTAAGAGGCTATGCAGTGAGCTAGAGTTCTCGTTCCATGGGGTCTTTATGAATCTCGTAGATAAGTAATGGGGGCAGTGGCTGGCGAGAACGTGGAGAGTCGTGTTTAGAGCAAGAATGTAGTCTGTTTGGAAACAGATGGTCTGTAAGAGTCAGGCCTTGTGGAGGGCGTTTGGAGGAATTTTGCTGGTTGGATGCAAGAGGGTTATTCTTTCCTTCTGAATATTTCCATTTGATCAGAGAAAGCTTTGTGCCGATACTGCTGGGGCCTATGATCCCGACGGCGAGGAGTTTCCGCGCTTTTCTCTGCAAAGTAGTTTCATACTTCCCTTTCCAAGACAGTAAATTATCCAAACAAAAGTAACATGTGTCGTTTGCTGGAGGCCACATAAAGAAAGAGAGAAATGTGTTTGCGCAGCAACAAAAGACTGTGGCTTTATTGGCAACGCCATCAAAGCTAATCCCTTTGCTTGCCAAGCCAGTGTGAATCCATCGCAAGATGTGTCAAATCTGGTAGAGAAATGATTTTTCTGAAGCACCCACTTGGAGACTGTAGCTCTTTCTCCAAGCCTGGGGTTGAGGGAGGAGGCTTTTAACGACAGAGCAGGGCCGCTTCGTCTTCCAGGTTCCCCTCTTTTCGAAATCCCTTGTGTAACTAACGACTTCCATTCTTGTTGGCCAGTGTTTTCCTATCAAGTGGCTGAAAAGATTCTCTCCGGAAGCCCTTTCTTAGCGCTCTTATTAACAGCCGCTCCGGAGCCTAATGAGATGGTAACTGAAGGGATGCTTCTCAGTTACTTGGGACTGTGTTAATCTACCTACCAGAAGTGTTCAGAGACTGATGAAAAGGCATTTTGGAGAATTAATAGGATATATTCCAAATTAGAGAAATTCTGCCTCTGTCTTCTGATAATGCATGCTAAGTCTATGTAGACCAGGCACTACAAATCCACAACAATCTTATTTAGCGTTCATTCAAAGATTTTGCTGTGTTTCTTAAACTCTCATTTAAAGACAATGAGGGGCTTAAGCTAAAGCTCCTTTGCTTACGACGATAAACTTTTATACTGCAGCCCACCTTGTTATCTGGTTCAGCCTGCAGCCAGCTGCAATGACATAAACATGCAGTAGAAATAAGAGCCCATGAAGGTCTTGACTTTGAGGCAGAATGTAAGGGTTTAGACACTGGTAGTTTATTGTGTTGCAATTTGATATGACCATTCAGGATCTTCTACTACCATTTGGTTCTTAAATTTATTAGTTTCCTTAAGAGATGGTGAATTGAACAGAGTTCCAGAGAATCCACACGACAGTCCGCCACTTAGCACAGGGAACTGCCAACAGGATTCAGCTTATACAATATATTTAAAATATTTCTTACATAAATATTTTTGAAGATGTGCCCAAATCATTTGTGTGTTTTAGATATCCTCATATTTCTGTTACTTAATAAAATACCTCGTTTCCCAGCATATAACAATTCTGCGTTTATGTGACATTTGACTACAAAATCCAGAATAAAGCATTGTTCTTTTCCTCATGTTGGGGAAATACTATTGTTTTCCATTTCTGAAGGTTGGTATCTAAAAGAAAGGGAGAGAGTAAATGTTCATTTACATATTTTTTTTCTTTGTGTAAGACTCTGGCCTTCAAAACCAGGAATCACCCGGGCATAGGGAAAAATGTTAAATATTAATTTTGTTTCACTCATAAGAATAAGAAATGGATTTTGTTATGTACATATATATATATATATAATACAGAATTACATTTCTATCTCGAATGAACTTAGTAGAATATGTATATCTTACACATACACTGTATAAAGAAGTCTAAAGACCTTTTTCTTAAGCAGTACTGAAATGATGCCATCCTGGAGAAACACTGAGAAGAGCATGTAAAAATTTGTTTTTTTCCCCCAAAGTCATATTTTATTGCCTTATAGGAAGTGGGTGCTTAATAATAACTGAATAGTTTTCCAGGGCTGAAATTTTTCTCCTTGATTATCTATGTTACAAGTGAGTTGAACAAGTATAAATATTCTCTTCATATTTTCAATTATGTGTTTAAAAACATTCAATTTATGAATATGCAGACATATTTATTTTGAAAGGAAGCTATTAAAAAGAGAGAAAGTGTGCATGAACACAGAAAAATATTTACCACATTACAAATGTCTTGTCCTGTGTGTATGCGTGTGTGCAATCTTTAATCAAGTCTCAGTAAGATTTTCGCGTTTAAACATGGTCACGGAAAGGAAGGAATACCCGTGACACGAGAGCAGAAGTTGCAGCTGTTGGGTAGAGTGACATGTGACAGTGGTGGAAGGAGCTGGATGGGCGGTGATGGAGGGAGGCAAATAAGACCAACGCGTGTAAAAGAGCATCAGTGAAACAGCATTTTGTTTATTAAAACCAATTAAGAGATTCGACATTATAAATAACCTATTATTCTTGACCATCCCATTTCCTTCAACTTGTGTGCCTAAATTAATTTTTTCCTGATGTTTGTCTTCAAAATAAGCACATTTAGGGTGTTTTTGTCATTGAAATTTAGCCTAATAGGTCAGCGTTGTGCTAAGTTCTCTGGCTCTGTAATTCACTTTGTTTTTCACACAGTCTATGAATTACTCCCAGAATCGTCACTGGCTCCACATGTCAATTTTAGACCATATAGAAGATTAGTTAAATAATGCAGTAGTATAGGTAGTTACAGTAAAGGCAATAGGAACCCAGTAATAATCTTGAGTTAGATAATTCTATTCATCACCGAATTTGAGCATTTGCTAATTCCTAGAAGGTAAGTAATATAAATTTAACCTGTTATGTGAGGAAACCGAATTTAGTGAAGTTTCTCCAATTCTCATAGCTTGCAAAGGGAAGTACAGATACAAATACCATTGTGCGTGACATCAGAGGCCATCTGCACAGGGTGTTTCCCTTGGAGAGAGAAAACAATGGATTATTACAATAGGAAGAACACACCAGGTACGGAAGAATTCCTAGGGTGCAGTGAATGTTCGATTAAGAAACGATGAAGGATTGTGGAGGAAGTGAGAAGGATAAGCAAATGAATTTGTCATTAAAAACCTTTACCAAAGGGAGGAAACCACGAAGCAAGACTTTATTTCCCTTGTTCTAGTTTTATAAAATGGAAGATTCACACAATCAGCTTATTACTGCTTTGACCACCAGGGAGGATGTGGGAATGGAGCTGCCTCAAGGCGACTCACTCCTTATTCTTGAATATGACACAAAAGAAGCTCAAGGTGAGGAGGAAGCAAATGGTTTCTCACTTACTGGCTCAGGCGACAGGCTTGAGATTAGAACCAGAACACCCCTCAGCAAGGACTGATGTCCAGGAACACTGAGAACTTAATCTTTTGAGAAGCCAGAGAACACAGAGAATAAATAACAGAATGCCAGATTCAGACAAGATGCTGAGGCATCGTTGGGTGGCAAGGCTATTATCATCTACTTCCTGAGGCAATGAATGTATGAGGAGACACGAGATTGGAGGGACTTCATCCCAGAATGTCAGTGGGACCAGGCACCCTGCCTGTGGCTCCCCTCCCTGTACATATGGTACAGAAAGCTTCACCTTCTATGTGGGGAGAGGGAAGTGTAATTTGACTGAGGATAGTTAGCCAGACTCAAGTCACAGTGACCTGGAAAGACTACTAGGAATCACAGAAGAAAATGAAGAGGTGCTAGAGGAAAAAAAAGACTTGTTAGACACGAAAAGTAATGTGAATTGTTACAGAAACATGCATACTGTGATAAAATCTCTTTATGTATCAATGTCTTCATTTCAAATTGATGTAGATGTGAGCCATTAGATAGAAAATGGAGCTACTCACCGTTCACAGAAGCACAGAGAAATATAAGGTTAAAACAATAAGCAAACTAGACAATATATTTAGAGGTCACGTACTGCACATGTAAAATGTTAACTTTAGAAAAATAATAGTATTACAATGAAATTAATGGATAAAACATAGACAACAGCAAAACTAAGCAGGCAGCACAAAGCATCTCTTAAGATTATCAGTAAGAGGTTATGATGAAAGACCAGTTTGGTATCCACAATGCTACAGTGAAAAAAATACAGCACTAATACAACTTTCTAAAATCCCCTGAAAGGAAAAATAATATGTAAGTTATTTCAAATAAAAAAAGTTTATCTAGAAAGAAAAGAGAGAAAAAGAGAACAAAATGTATGTTTTAGAGATATCACTATGACAGCAAAGAACTATAATCCTAAAATAACATTTTATTTTTTGGAATAAAAGGCAATATTTGTATTTATGGAAGAATAAATTCAGTACATTTCATGTTTTTGGCATTTGTGGGTAATGATAACATGGAGAAACAGTGTTTGTAGGAACAATTCATAACCTCCTTTTCTAGTAACAGTAATTATACTGGAGCATATTGCCTGAAAATCCATGACTAAGGTTGTCTGATGTGTATGTATGCACACTTATGATGATTGTATGATATATGATTGTATGGTATAAGAAAACTATTAAGACCTGCACGTGAATATGCCAAATTGTTGGTGTTTGTTTATCTTAGTGGAAAGCAACAGAAAGAGGAGAATCTGAAAAAAATTACATTAAGAAAGCCCTGCCATTCATGATTGCATATAACTATGAATTAAAGTATAACCATATGTATGTGTGTAAAGAAATTTAAAAAAATTATAAGAAAAATACTTAAGATAGGTAAATATGTTATAGTGGTAATGGTAAAAATAAAATTGCACTGTTCCTCAAGTGGCTGCAATGGGCAGCGGGTCCACATCACAGGTCCCTGAGTGGCATCAATAAGTTGTGGGCCATGAAGGTAGCCTGGTCTGAGGCAGGGAACCACATGCTGGGTGAGAGACCTTGGCATGGCAGCCAGTCCCATGAGGAGCTGCAGC
>NC_022030.1:27317788-27333404 GCF_000317375.1 Microtus ochrogaster
AGAGAGAGAGAGAGAGAGAGAGAGAGAGAGAGAGAGAAAGAGAGAACCAGAGGGGGGAAAAGGGAGAAGTGGGGAGAAGGAAAAGAGGCAGAAGCTGCCTTTTTGGGAGAGAGACAGATTGGAAGCAGAAGATCTGCCTGCCTCAGCAATGGACCAGAAAGGGAATGGGTGGGGCTTGTCTCTTAAAGAGACAGGACAGACCATTACATTCCCATCTCTCTCTCTCTCTCTCTCTCTCTCTCTCTCTCTCTCTCTCTTTTATAATAAAAAGGTAGGAGGTTAGGTACAATAGGTTAAAGGAATTGGGTGGCAGATTCTCAAAACAGCTTCCTGCTTATTTGTGGGTACCATCTTGCAGGGGAAACCTGAGAAAGTTGGGTGCTTGTCACATCCTGGTGTAGCTGGTCTCTTTGCTCTTGTCCCATGTTTGGTGTTTATGGTAGGGAAATGTCTGGTGTCTCTTACACCTGTTTAAGGTATTGGAAGAAGAGAGGACAAAGTTAAGTTTAGGAAAACTATTTTTAAGACCAGGGAATTGAGAGGGGTGTATCTGACCTGTTTAAGGTAGATCCTTCAATTCAGCTCCATGGAACTCATAAGGATTCTTTGGGTTTGTGAAAACATAAACAGCAGTTTATTTATATCAGAATGACTGTGACAGATATTTTTGCATAATGAAAAGTATCTTTAAGACTATGAAAGGCAGTATAGAGAAAATTTTGATAGCATGCACTTATCCTCATACCTTTATAACTTGCAGGTACATACCTTAATAACTTGTATTTGTAGCTTGCTGAAATTTGTTTGGTGAAGTTGTCCTTTTAAATGACAAAACCTCTCAGCTGTCAAACTGTATCAGAGATCTTTGAGAAGAATAAAATTTTATTTGAATTATTGATTTAAAAATGACAGAGAACTTACTTGGTTGGCACCCAGAGCTACTCCTCAGGGTCCTCAATGGTCACTGAGGGTCACATTTTCCTTTTTCTGTATAACACAGGGCCTGCCAAGCTCCAGAAGATTCTATGGGCTAAGAAATCTATAGGAAGACAAGCCTATCTTGACCTGAGCAGTTAAGCTGTCGATTCCAGTGATTCTGCCCACTGTCTGGAGATCTTCAGTTTAGATGAAAGGTAGTTTTTCCCAGTGGTCAGCACTTGGCAGTTGAAGCAAATTGCAGATGGACGTTGTTCTGTGCCCATTTGTCTTCTGTTTTCTTTGGAGGAAATAGAGTACTGCTGCTAGGAGCCAACCTGTCTCTTTTTGTTATGAAAAAGTCTTTTAATAATTAAATATTTAAATGCTATATTCACCACATCTGAGCAGTTGAGGACTGTTTATCTGGTACAACTATAGTATAAAATCTGCCTGGAGATCTGGGTCCAAACTTGACTGTACTGGCTCTCAACTTAGCAGGTAAGATTTATACTCGTAAAAAGACAAAAAGAAGAAAAAAACTGCTTGAAATAGAAGGTTAATGGCAGAACTGACAATAGTAGAGAACAGTCAATACCACGGAACCAGGCAGGAAATACCTCAGAAAAGATGGAAGCACTTGGTCACCTGACCTGGCTCTCAGTTAAGATGGCAATGAAGTCACCTGACCTCAGTTAAGATGATGGTAAGGTCACCTGTCCTCAGTCAAAATGGTGGCAGTCACATTTTTTATGGAAGAGAGACCTAGTTGTGTGATCTGCCCTGTTGCTAAGATGCCATACCACAAGCCACAGCCGTAGTGGTGGGAGAAACAGTTTGAGGAAAAGTGGGACACTGGTGGAGTGAGGGTTCATAGCATAGCTGAAAATGTAAGAACCCACTAAAATGGTGATAAACACCACAGGGCATGCAGAAGAGTGTCATCTCTCTACAGGCAGGGTGTTAAAGCCTGACTGGCTTCAGTCCAGGTGACTTGGATGCCAGAGAGGCTTGAGGTCTTTCCGAGTGGTCTATCATGGCAGGGACCACTGATGAGTGATCCAAAAGATAAGAAAATAAAAAACAAAAGGAGAAAGAAAAATCTGAGGGCCCTGAGCCCCAGTCAACTGCACCACACAGCACGTGCAGTGCTAGCATGGGAGGACTGACCCTGGGTCATCTGGTCACATTTTTAGCTATGGAAAGCAATCAGAGATGAATGTGAACAAAGGGTTCAACCATAGCCATGAAGGTTGTGGTTGGCTGATTGGCAGGCAGGGGAGCACTCAACACTGAAGCTGTTGGTTTGCTTAGAAGCTGGTGATCAAGCAGATAGAATACAGGGCTGTTGTGGAGAAACCCAGTTCTAGGTCCTGGCTCCAGGAGGGTGGCAGGAGGGTCTACTGAGTCTAACGGCACCAATGTTATGGTTTAAAAATAAAATAGCACTGTTCCCTGAGTGGCTGCAGCAGGCAGCAGGTCCATGCCACAGGTCCCCAAGTGGTGGCAGTGGGTAGCAGGCCATGAAGGCAGCTGGGTCGCAGGCAGGGAGCTGTGTGGCAGGTGAGTGACCTGTCCCATGAGGAGCTACAGTTCTGGCAGGTGAGAGACAGATGGATAGGCACACCATGCAGGGTGAGGTTGGATATTTATTTAGTGGGTTAGGGGGAAGGGGAGAAAGGAGAAGAGTAGAGAGGGAGAGAGAGAAAGAGACAGAGACAGAGAATCAGGGAAGGGGAGGAGAGAAGTTGAGAGAAGGAAGAGAGGCAGAAGCTGCCTCTTTGGGAGAGAGATGGAAAGGAAAAGGGCTCAGACTGAAGATCTGTTTGCCTTGGTGGTGGGAGAGGCTTGTCTCTTAAAGGGACAGGACAGACCCATTACAATAATGAATGTTCTAAAAAGAATAGAACATATTCTATGCATCTTAATTTCATCATTGCAGTTTGTGGCAACTGTTTTACCCTTCCCTTTTGGTCATTGGTTTGGCAAAGGTACCTTTCAAGTAACATGATTACTTGCCTAGCGATTTAGACAGAATTAAGCATGCAGTGACACTCTACCAGTGCTTCTTCTTTGGAACTCTTACTGCAGGACAGTCTTCAGGAAAACAAAAGTTCAATGACAAGAGATGCAAACAAAGGCTTTTGTGGCATTCTTTCATTGAGGACAATTTCAGGAATGTCCCATGCTCATTAGTAGTCAGGGAGGACATTTATAAACTTAGTCTCCTCTGTCAGAGTTGAACTGGGAAGTTTCAAATGGCATTGGAAAGGAACAGGATTTCCAGAAGAGCCTGGATGCAATCCTTCTCTGAGACCTTATCCGCAGGTAGGCTTTCAAAGTTTAGGGAATTGTGTTTCCAACTTGAAATACACCGAGTAGCCAGCTCTAACTATTTATATTAAATAGAATGTCTTTTCTTTTTCTATTTGAATGTAACCTACCTTCCCTTATCTGCACCTCTTACTCTTATGAAATCACTGCATATATGAGAAATCTGCCTTCCTTTCGTGTATTTACATATTGTGTGGCACATGCTTACCACAAGCCAGCTATTCGCTAAATGCTCATTCTGTGTAGGCTTGCAAAAAGGCAACTGCTTTCTGTTGTTTTATTTTCAAAAGAAATTGCAGCTACTCTCTGGAAAAGCTTCAAGACATTCTTGCCTGTCTTTATAACATTGATAGTTTTATATAAAGTGTTCTATGATGGGCATGTTTGAAAAAGTGCTACTATGGTGTGGTGGAGTGCTTCTGCCTCATTCTAGAGAAGTATAAGCAGTGTAGAAAGGTTCTGGTGCATTTGGTGATATCTACCCAGCTTGCCCATAATAACTCTGACTTCAGTGCAGAAGAAGGGCTCATATGCAAGGCATAAAATCCAATTGATTTTTATGAAATAAGACGCTATGAAGAAGAAACGCATTAAGTGTACCATATCACAATAATTCCACTTTGTAAGCTAAATGGCTTTTGGAACATTGTTGAAAATGCTGTCACTATTCTGAGCATACATAAAAGAGCAAGATAAGGCCAATAATTTAAAAGTCAATGCTATTCCTATTCAAAGACTTTTCCCCCTCAATTAATATAACATTTTCCTCTGTGTCAGTTAAAAACAAAATCTAAAATAGCTTTATATAATATCATCAGACATAGAGCAATGTATAAGTTATGTCACAAATTTTCCTTACTGAATTTTATTGAATTTTAGAAGTGTTACTGTTCTTAATTTTTATTAAAAGTGCCTCATAAATTCTATTACATATTTTGATGCATTATTGTTGAGGCTTTATTTCTTGGCAGTTTAAATCTTTTACATCTAATAGTTTTAGTGTATACACTTCTGTAAATGCTAATAGACATTGTGTCTATGCTTCTGTAAATGCTAATAGACATTGTGAATTTGCAGGGTACAGAAAATGGAAAAGCAGCTAGTCATCCACTGTATCACTTACCATTCACTCACCCACCCACCCAACTAGCCAACCACTTTAACCCAGCAGTTCTCCCGTGGTAAGCAATAACCGTCAACTAGCCAATCACCTTAACCCACCAGTTCTCCCGTGGTAAGCAACGACCCTCAAATGTTCCCTAAGTTAATACTTCTCCATTTATTTTATATATTGACTACAGTTTACCCTCCCTTCTTTCCTCCCAAGCTACTGAAAAATATTTAAAACAATGGGAAAAATTCTTGTACTTAGAAATGTCAGTGTCATTTCTGGCTACCTTAGTGAAGTGACAGATTGGTTTTGTATTTGTCACGTAGACACTAAGTATTTGGAAATTGTGTGAAAGAAGGAATGGGGGATGCATATATATATATATATATATATATATGTATATATATATATATATTTGGTTTTTGAGGTTATAATTAGATAATTTCTTGTTTCCCTTTCCTACATCCAAAGCCTCCAATATGCTCCCTCGCTCTTTTTCAAACTCATGGCCTCTCATTTCATTAATTGTTATTGCATAGATACATGCATGTGTATGCCTACAACCTGTTCAGTCTATCAATGTCACTTATTTTCCATAATGTCTCACCAACACAACTATCATCATTAGCTGAACAAGGGCAGCAACAGTAGATGTGCTAATGTGGATGGTATAAAGTTGTGGTCAGGGAAAAGCCAATAAGGCCTCAGCCCTACACAAAGAACTACAGGCAGCTAAAGAATGCTGAGAATGTGGAGAAATAGTCTTCCCCAGGGAAAAGCACACTGATGGTTATTCAGTACCCAGTGATCAGTCCTGTAAACATACATACATAAAAGATTATACAGGCTGAACAGGAGATGCTTTTGGAACATCTTTTACCTTCTTCACACTGAAGCAGTATATATTTCCTTGTTGTTTATATATCCATGTAAAATAGAGCTTCTGGACACAGGGAAAGCTTTCTGATAAGATCTTAAACTACACGCCCATACACATACACACCCATGCACATTTATATGCACACATACATTCATATACATGCACATTCATACATATACATGCATGTATAAACAGGCATAAACACATGCACCTGCATATACATCTTTTGACAGCTTCTGAAAATATATCCATTAAAGTAATGACATGTCTAACACATGGAGCCCAAAGATTCCTTTTCATAGTAAAAAATAGAGGCAAGGCCAGGTTTTCTCTCCTTCTTCTAAGCAGCTCCTTGCAGCTTTCCCTTCTAGCCCATCTCCATTTCTTTGTGACCCCTTGCTGACCCACAGAACACCTCTCTCTATCATGGACTCCATAGCCATCTTACTTGGTCAGAGATCAGAGTAGGCAATGGCAACAAAAGAACAGAGCACCACCTGACAAGGACAGACCAGCTATCTCTAGCAAGAAACATTTTAAACATCATAACTGGTCACCTAGACCCCATCACAAAAACAAAAACATAATTGACCAAGACAGTGGGCCTCCTCCAGAATCCAGCAACCCTACTGTGCTAGGCTCTCCAAAAAGCAATTTAGCTGAAGCACAAGACAAGGACTTCAAAATGTCAATTATGAGTATGATCAAGGACCTTAAAAAGAAAATTAATAATACCTTAATGAAGACTGTGACAACATAAATGAATGAAATAATAAAAAGCTTTCAAGACACAAATGCAGAATTTAACAAAGAAAAAGATTAAAGAAAACCCAAACTAGAATAAAACTAGAAATGAAAACTTCAGGATATCACACAAAAAGCACAGGGGCAAGCCTCATCAACTGACTGCAAGATGTGAAACAGGATCTCGGGGCTTTATTTTTAAATTAATAAAATTTATTTATTTTATGTATTTGTCACATCATGTATCTTGATCTCATTAGTTCCCAGTCCTTTTGTGTCCACTCTTTGCCCCAGCAGTGCCCTCCCTCAAGTAAAACAAAATTTAAGAGAAAAAAAATGAAGAAAATAAATGAGAAAAAATTAAAGTGTGTGGGTATGGGGGGGATTAAAAATCTTGTCATGGAAGCTTTTGTGCGACCCAACAAATCACACCATATACCTCTTGGTTCGTACATCTCTACTACAAGTGTTCATTGCAAGGAGTCATTGGTCGGGTTTGACGCCCCTGGTCTCCATTATATGTTTGATGCTGGGCCCCCACTAGGATTTCCTGTACATCCTGCTAGTGCCATGTGTTGTTGGGATCCTGCAGCTTTGGGTCTGTAGGTTAGGTCCCTTCACGTGCTCCAGCAGATCATAGATGTTGGGTCAGATCAAGTCATCACTCTGAGTCTGAGCCTCAGCAGCTATAGGGTTGGTCTGCCAGTTGGGAAATGAGAATAGCTGTCCCATGCTCACGATTTTGGCGGTGGTGGCTCACTCAAAACTCTGCTAACACAGTTAAATTTGTTGTGCTGCTCTGCAGTGTACAGGATCTGCTCTCCCAAGGCTTGCTGTTAGTGGGGATTAGGGATAGCTCTCCTAGTCTTAGGACCACAGGGTCAGTTCTCCCACCTGCTGCAGGCATTGGTGGGCAGGGGAAAAAGATTCTTTCCTGTAGTGATATTTCATTTCTATTTTAATAAACAAAGCTTGCCTGCAGTTCAGAGAGTAAAACAGCTGCACTGGTCAGTTTTGCAAACTAGGCAGTGGTGACACACACTATAAATCCTAGTAGCTACACTAGTTTGACATAGAAACTGGGAGGTAGTGATGCATCTCTTTAATCCCAACACCACAAAGGAATACAAGATACAAAAAGACAGCTCTCACATACAGTCTCATTCTAAGATTTCTGGGGACAGGATCACCTATGTGGACTGAGGTAAAGGTAAGAGCCAGTTGCTGGCTGTTTTGTTTTCTGCCTTTCGGATTGAACCCCAATTTATGTCTCTGGGTTTTTGTTAATCATGCTTCACTTTCCCTTGTTCTTTTTTGCCATAAGACAGATGAGAAATGGGGCAGCTCTCTTGTGCTCACATCTTCAGCTGGCTCACCCACACCTGCACTAACAGGGTTGACGCCATTGTTCTGTTCTGTTGGGGTGCAGGGCCTGCTCTCCTGAGTGTTACAGCTGGTAGGGGTTAGAAATATCCTTTTCACTCTCGTGATCCCAGGGCCAACTTTTTCTCCTGCCCCAGGTGTTGATGAGGGGGCTTCTTTCTCCTGCCCATGTTTACAGATGGAATCTCAGGTCTTGAAGACAAAATAGAAGAAATAGATTGCTCTATCAAAGATAATCTTCAATAATTAAAAAAAGAATCCAGGCATGAAACATCCCAGATATCTGGAACATTATGAGAAGACCAAACTTACAAATGATAGGTTTAGAGGAAGGAAAAAACTCAGGTTAAAGGCAGAGGAAAAAAATACGTGTGTGTGTGTGTGTGTGTGTGTGTGTGTGTGTGTGTGTGTATGGCTTTTCAAGACAGGGTTTCTCTATATGACAGTCTTGGCTGTCCCAAACTATCTGTGTAGATCAGGTTGGCCTTGAACTCCCAGAGATCCTCCTGCTTCTGCCTACTGGGTGCTGGGATTAAAGGTGTGTACCACCATTGCCTGACAAGAGAAAATATTTTTAACAATCATAGAAGATCTAAAGAAAGAGATATCTATAAAGGTACAATAGGTGCATAGAACATCAAAGGGATAGGACCAGAAAAGAAACTCCCTATGACACATAATAATAAAAACACTAAAATGTACAGTACAATAACAACAAAAAAGATATTAAAAGCCGTAAGCGGGAAAAAACAAATCACATACAAAAGCAGGCTCATTTTGGTAAAACCTGACTTTTCAATGGAGACTCTGAAAGTCCAAGAGGCTGGCTTGATGTTCTTCAAGCTCTAAGAGACAAAATATACCCTCCCAACTACCACACCTCACAGAACTATCAGCCACAATTGAAGTCAAAAGAAAAGCATTTCATCTATCTTTAACTACATCTCTACTGAAGGCATTGGAAGGAAAACTTGAATCTGAAGAGGTTAGTTACCTTTAAGAGGACATTAGCAATAAATAATCCCAGAACATTTAATCAAGAGAGGGACCCAAACCAACACAACCAAATGACAGGAACTGAATGCTGCTCTTTAAAAACTCTCAACATTAATAATATCAATTCCCCCTTAAAAATACCTAGACAAATATATTAGATTAGAAAACAGGACCCATCTTTGTGCTTCATGTAAGAAACACACATAAATAAAATGGACCTAATGGGCAACTACAGAACATTCCACCCATATATTAAAGCATATACTTTTTCCTTAGCAGCCTATGGACATTTCTCCAAAGTTTACAACATATTAGGGCACAAAGCAAGCCTCAAGTGATACAAAAGAAAATTGAAATAATACCTTGCATCCCGTCTGACTACCATGTGTTAAAATTGGAAATAAACAGCAATAGAAATGGAAGCATGTATACAAATTCATGGAAACTCTATGGAAATCAGGTGAAGACAGGAATCAAGAAGGAGTTTAGAACTGAACAAATATGAAGGCATCATATATTCAGACCTAGAGGGAATAATGAAGTCAGTTTTAAGAAGTAAAAAGTACCTACATGAAAAAAGTGGAAAACCTACTACTATTATTCTGCTAAAGAAACACAACAATAAAATGACTCCTAGTGACGTACATCCAGTGTTGTACTCATAGATGAACTCATCTGTCAGCAGGGAAGCATCTTGTGGCAGAAAACAATTAGTACACAGATAGACAACTGGACATCATAAAGAGAGTGAGAGGCTATAGAGTGCTTAGTGCTAAGAGGTATATCGCCATCAACTACTCCCTTCATATGAGACATAAGATTGTAAGAGGCAGAAGTGGTAGATGTCTCCAAGGACACAGTGGTCTTCCAGATACAGCCTGATTGACCGAGTCTGAACTCACAGAGACTGTGACAGCAAGCACAAAACCTGAAGAAGTTAAAACCAGACAAATTCCTAGGATGGAGAATGAGAAGTAGACTCAGAGGCCCACCCCTACCTAAGAAGCTATGTGCAATGGGTACCTGCTGGGAAGGGGAAATCAGTTGTTTTCTGATGGAGTGTCGCTTGTTATAGCAACCACAGTCCAGGGGAAGCCCTGTGCCCAGTAGGAACAGGCTCCATGTTTGTTTGTTTATGTGTTTTTTTGTCTTTGTTTTGTGATTTTTATCTTTTTTTTTTAGATTTCTTTTTCTTCTTCTGAGAAAGAGATAAAGAGCTGGAGAAAGAGAGAAATAGAGAGAAAACATGAAGTTGGATGAGTAGAGAGGAAGAGAGGAGTTGGAAGAAGCTGGTCGGGCATGGGTGAAAGAAGATGATTAAAATATCAGATTATTTTAAAAAATAAATAGAAATTAATTTTTAAAATTAGAAACATGTGCCATTAAATCACATGGGAAAAATTATGGGACAGCTACATTATGACACACTATCCAGCTACATTGAAAATAAAAACACAGATTACGTTTAAACCTACTCAGAGATATAGCAGCAAGATTCGTTTGAAGGAAATATAACAGGTAATTTTTGTGAAGCAAATGGTTGAAAGTTTTTTAATGCATTTTGTAAATGGTTACATATGGAGAGTACAGGGAAGCAGATGAATTGCGTTATCAGTTGGTCTGGCGAGACCATGGGAAACAAGTGCGCAGTTATACATGAGATGCTACCAGCATAATTACATGTGACCAATGAAAGCAAAACATACTTCATAAATTCATTTCTTTAAATTTTGTTTGTCTATGGTTATCTGTAAAAGCAACTTAGTGTTGTTGTTGGAATGTTAATAATTATTAGATAGTGGTCAAATTCTAGTATATATTTTACTATTTTTCAAGTTCATTCATTGTGTTTTTACCATATTTATAACCTTCAAAAGTTTAAACTGTTAAGGAAAATTGGCAGAACTGCATTAACAGTAAAAACTCGGTGTGTAGGTTGAGTCCCCTGGCTTTAATGAATAATAAAAATCTCCAGTCTACTGGGTAAACAGTAATCATACAACTAAGCCAATCTATGTATTAACTCACCATTTAGAAATACACTTATGTATTTGTGAGAGAGAAGTCTTTGACAAAGCCTAACTCCCCCTTCAGTGCTTTATTGTTTCTTTGGAGGTAACTTTCTAGAATTGCACAGTGTAAATTAGTGAAGGTGGTTTCTTCTCAGGCTCAAGATTGACCTCAGCCCAAGATTGACCTCAGCCCAGTAGGAAGGCCCGGGTTGTTTTCAGTGTTGTCCTCCTGTGGAAAGGAAGCCTTTCTGAGGTGAGGTGGATGATCTTCTCAGGGACTGAGCCTACTGCAATTCAAAGCCAAACAACTAAAGTTGCTCTTTCCCCACAAATATTCCCAGGAGCAAAATGCTGCACCTCATACCACACCTCCCGATTGACAGGATCTTATGTTAGTTAGAAAGATGTTTTCTCTGTGTTTTGTAAGACAAAGGAAGATCTCAGTTAGGATGATATGATGGTTTGCAGACTCCAACACAGGCTTGTTACTCAGGAGGACCAGCACTGCCGCAAGCAACAATATGAGGGTAGCACTGTGCACAACGTGGATCTGAAGTCAGGACTGTTCCCAAGGTCTTGAGCTGAGAAACCTAGTTCTATAGTCTCAGTTCACTTGTGAATAGACTCAGTGAGCTATCATGTAGATGTCACCCAGCCTCAGGGACTGTTTGTCTGCGCTCCAGCTCTTCCAGGTGTTTAACGCCTGCTTGATCAATGATGGCCATTATTGTTGTCATTTTATATGTTTACATGTTCTCTCATGCGTTTAGACTCTAAGAAAATGCCTCAGAGAATAATTATTGCTTCTGTGAGAGGGTATGCATACGAACAGTGTTTACATCAAGAAAGGGCTCTTATATTTTACACTTACTGGATTCTATGTATGAGAATGTGTCAATGTAATATTCTACTTCCTGTGAACTGGGACAAATAAGAGAAGAGTCGGGTCAAGATGACCCAGATGCCACCAATGAAACCATTATCTATCTATGCCTTGCAATCGTAGCTGAATCTCACATATATGAATGTTCAGGAGGAAAGAGTTGTATATATATATATTGAAACCAGAAAGCCAGCGATAATAGCCATGACGCTGTTGAGCACTTAACCACCAGTCATCATCGCCTACAGAGCTGAGAAAATGTTCCTGTTTTTGCCAAATGCACTCTTTATGGGAGAGAGGCCAAGATTTACCACTGAACGTAGCATACTTGGGAAGGTGAAGGGAAACAGAATTAATCTTGAGCCTATAAATTAAGTTTCTGGAAAGCATTTAATTTGTGATTTGAACCTGAGATGTCCTAAGTAAGACAATGTGCTTAGGAATTCTCTTTCTAACTAAGCAATGGTAGTTAAACAGTTACATCTTTTTCTCCACAAAAACAATCTCCCAAATGTCAGCTGTGTGTTTTCTGTGTCCTAAAAGCATTAATAAAATCTAAAAGTATTTGTTTGGTAAGAAAAAATTTCTTAAATATCCTATTGGGCTGGGAATTGAATGTTGATGCGGTTACCATGCCCATTTCCCCTAGCATTCGTACGGTGAAATAGTCCCAATGCTACGGGATCAAAAACGGGGCCTGATAGAATATGCGAGAATAAGCAGGCTTGCAGGAAATTAAGTGAACTTCCTCTGCATTTTTCTACCTTTAGTCAGATGAGCTGTGATCAACCAGGGCCTGTGAGCATCATCCGCTCTTCAGAAGTTAGATGGATGGCTGAATAGTGGGGGACCATAGTTACTTTGAAAATACAGCAGACCACGTGATGCTGACTTCTCCGGGGGAAAACACATTTATTATAATAAAGTGCTTGTTCTTAAAAGTAGTTCCTTTCCCTCGGATACTGAGAATGAGTGTGAAAGAGCGGTCTACTCACACCGACAGGTTCATGGTTTCAGCCTCTTCCTTATTTATATAAGCTGAAGTTGATTTTCTCTTCTACCTAATTGCATGCATCTTGCTTGCGTGCATGCTAAATGTAAGGGATTTTTTTTTCATAGATAATTAAAATAGACAAAGCATTAGCACAATGGCCTTGCGTTTCCTCTTCCCAGACATAATAATCCGAGGCAACGCTCTGCTTTCTGTTAGGCTCCCCAATCAGTATCTCTGTCTAAACATTCATATAGTCAGATGGGCAAATCATTTACTATGTAAACTAACTTGATCCTTTCTCTGTAAATTTGACAACTTTTCACAGTTCCTAAATTGGATATTGAAAGTGATTAACAACCGTGTTCAAAATCTAATATTTTGTGTTAAGGAACTGCCCTTAATCGTCATCCTTCAGGGAAGGTTAAAGAATTGTTGTGTGGAGTCTGTTTATTCTGTGGCTGTGTGAGAACTTATGGGTGTGTATGTGCTCGATATTTCTCTTATGTTTCCCTTCTGTGATTTCTTTATAGACCTTTAATGAAGCATTTCTTCACAGTCACTGGTTGGCATTAATTGCCAGGAAATGCATATTTAAATAGCTCGTATTTGAGAGCACTTTAGTGATCAGAGGATTTTAAGCAGTATCTACTTTAGATTACGATGTCAAAAGTATCGGAGCTTGTGAAGTGTGATTTGAAATAGTCCATATGCCAGACAAGAATAATCTCCACGGTAGGCTATTACATCATCACTGTTTTCCTTGCTTTTCAGTGACGGTTCTTAATATTCAATTAAGCATAGTTACAGGACTCAGATGTTGATCCAAATCTTGAAGAAAGCCTAACATTTTTGACCCTTGCCAGGAGCCAACTTTGATTTTATTTGCTTGCTTTATCGGCTTGCTTCAGCCAGGGAACCTGACTATTTTCGTTATTATTACTTATTGAGAGACAGTTCCTATAAAGAGTGAGTTACATTTCCTAGGGATATTGATTTTTGTTAAAAGGGAAATACGCTCTGAGAACCTTTGACCAACATTAAATCTTTTTTATTTGCTAACATAAACAGGAACTAATCGTAGGTGGAAAGGATTAACAGACACAGGAGACTAGATTATACATCTTAAACTTTACTTTGGAGAGCTAGGGGGATGCTTTAGTGTAAAATTGGATTAACCTTTTGACACTTTCTTTAAAAAAATGCGTCAAAGTTATATGGCTTTGCTTCCTAACACTGTGGGTATTTGTTTAATGGTATAGGTCATATAGCTATAATTGAAAGACTTGAGTTTTCTTGAGAAGATGAAATAAAATTATTTTCATCATTTGCCAGGCTCTAAGCTACCTCCATGCTGTTCTTTTTCATGAAGTGTAGTTCATCTTCAAAAGGACGAACCAAGGTCCTGAAGATATTTCCCTTGTCAAGCATTTCCTGAGAACTGACCATTTCTAATAATGGATGAATTTGGCTTTAAAACATAAATCCTATTTAAAATATTTTCCAAATCTTTATATACACTGCAAGCAGTTTTCTGTTTCCTTCATTTATGTAGATTAGATAAAGAGAGATTGATGTCTGATATTCTCTGGTAGTCTTCGTATTTTTGCCTCACCAGTTCATCTCATCATTTAAGCACAAATAAGAGATTTTTCTTTGTGTTCGTATTGACTACCCTATGCTCTTTGATGAGATGTTAGGTAAATGCGTGATCAGTTATAAGAATTTTAAAGTGAAAAACTCAAACTTCAATTATAAAAGAATTTCTCTTTGAACTGTTTTACTTTGTAAATTACATAGAATCTAATTCTTCTCTTACTTTACCTTTCTCTACTATCCTCATATTTCATTTATCATATATGTAGCATATTGGGTGCACTGTTTTGAATCAGTGAATATTTCATTACAAAAATTTCCATTCAGTTTTCATATGCTCTTTTAGAGTTTTCATGCCATTTTTAAAGATTCAGATGCGTTGGAGAGCATGTACTGGTCTTCCAGAAAACCCAAGTCTGGTTCCCAGCATCCTCATCTATGTTGGATCCAGAGGGGTCACGCAAAGATGGGGACAGACCACCAAAGTCTAATAAACCAGAAGCAAAGTTTTTTTTTTCCCAAAATCTAGAAAAAAAATAAAAAAATCTCCATGTGGCACAAAAAGCTTATCAGCTAGCTGAGGCCACAGCTAGAGATGGATTTTGTTAGGCTGTAGCAAAGGCGGGTTTCTGAACCCTTCTTTATATACTAGACACACCAAGCATTAGGCCTGAACAAAGGAATTTTTTACAATCTCAAGGTAAAACTCAGATACAGATTTCCTTATTTTGCAATCTCCAATAACAGAGTTTTTCAGTTAAACTAGTATTTCTACTTAATCTATTGTCTTTTTATTTATTTATTTATTTATTTATTTATTTATTTATTTAAGATTTCTGTCTCTTTCCCGCCACCGCCTCCCATTTTCCTCCCCCTCCCCCAATCAAGTCTCCCTCCCTCGTCAGCCCAAAGAGCAATCCGCGACTCGCTGAACATAGCGGACACTGAGGACTACTGAGAACTCAAGATCAATGGCAAAGGGTTTTTGATCCCACTGTACCTACTGGCTTTGTGGGAGCCTAGGCAGTTTGGATGCTCACCTTACTAGACCTGGATGGAGGTGGGTGATCCTTGGACTTCCCACAGGGCAGGGAACCCTGATTGCTCTCTCTTTTTTTTTTTTTTTTTTTGGTACTTCCAGGTAGTGTTTACTGAAGCCCTGTTCTTTCCCCTTTGATGCTGCCAGTTCCACATAGCAGGGATAATGAGTAACCCAGATGCCATATATCTATTTTCTAAAAGTTGACTCAACTCCTATCCGTAGGCTAGTTCTCAGTTTGCAGAGAGATGCTTTGGCCTTGTAAGTAGAGCTATGGGTTGTAAAGCAGAGTAACCCACTATTAATAGTTAATCCTTTAGCTACTGAGAAAGCTGCTGACAGTCTGTTCTCATTCTGCTAGGCTTACAACTTTATATATATTTTTTATTTCTATATTCCTATTTCTGGAATCTACATTTTTATAGTCTTATCCTTGGACCCTTCAGTCTGGTGGCTAATACTTGCCTGTATTCAGATCCAAGGGTTCTGCCGCCATCTTCTGGCCTCTGTGTGTACCTGCACTCATGTGCAGAGACATATACACTTAATAACTTTTTTTTCAAATTTAAATGTCATACACTTGCTGAATCTGTATCATTTCCTCCCTTCCCCCTTTCCCTCCCAACTCCCACTGTTTCCCACTGCCTCTCAAGTTCATGATCTTTTCTATAATTATTAGCCACACACACACATACAAACTCACACACACACACACACACACACACACACACA
>NC_022030.1:27334664-27336173 GCF_000317375.1 Microtus ochrogaster
GGTTCCTCAGGAAATTCGGGATCAACCTACCCCTGGACCAGCCATACCACTCTTGGGAATATACCCAAGAGGACTGAGTTTTTGTCTCTCCGCAGCTGTTGATTACCTGTAGTTCTTCATCTAGGGATGGGGCCTTGTAAAGTTTCCCCTAACTATGTAGGCTTGTCAGCTGATGCTGTCATTATGTAAGTCTTGTTTTGCAACCCTACTGTTGAGATTTCAAGGAAACAGCTTCTCGGTCATGTTTAGAAGACAGATACTATCTAGCAGTAGGTCTCCTGGTCCTCAGGCTCTTATCATCTTTCTGCATCTTTCTTCTATGATATTCCCTGAGCCTTAGGTATGGGTTTTGCATTGATGCGACAGTTGGTGATGGACATTTCACAGTTGCCTACTTGTTTGCATTTTGATCACTGCTGTGCCTATGTAGCAGCTTCCGTTTCTTTCAAACAGAAGTTTCTTTGGGGAGGGCTGACAAATAAGCAACTGCACACTGTGCAGAACACAGAAGGTCAATGCCCATTCTTACATGGTATCCAGAGTTGTGCTGAAAGTAGTGACATAGGGATTACTACTCTCTTCGAACTATTTTTCTCATAGTATTTAGCTTATATTCTTAGAAACCCAATAGAACTCTCTATAGTTGGGTTCAGAGTGAGGCTTTATCTGTACTGGGACCAAATCTATGAAATCGAGCGGAGCCACAAGATTGACTTGTTTTCTAGCTTCCTAGACATTTTCCATAAATAGAATGGGGCAAATTTTGAATACTTCATGAGTGTAACATGTGGCTAGTGCTAATGCTTTGTTCTACATTGACTTTGCATTGCTTAGATGTAGTCTTTACTTTTAAATGTTGCATGTGTTATTCCTTCATCCCTTTGAATTATTTTCACATATCTCTTCAATTATTTATATTAAACGCTGAAAATTTTTATTCAATAGTTATTTTTTTTTATAAAACCCCATTGTAGACCATATTCAAAAAGAAATAAATATGACCAGCATGATGGGTTCAGTGATTTCCACCAAGATTGATGACCAGAGTTCAATTGCCAGGACTCACATGGTGGAAGAGAACCAACCCCTGCAAGTTATCATACTATGTCCACATAGGGGTCATGTGTCTATGCATACCTCCGACACAGAAATAAATAGGTACAATACAATTTTTTAAAGAAACAAATGACACCACTTTGTTTCCTGGTGCTATAAAATGTAAAATGGATAAATATACCAAGAACCTTGAAACTAAATTCTTGTGAATATGCTTTGACTTTCAGATTATTTCTTAGGATTTTTCCTTTTTTTCAGTTTTTTATTTTATAATATTCACTGAAGAAAATTTAATTTTGGCATCATGTTGATATTTTCCTATCCAAAAACTTTTAATGAACAGTTTTTTTCTTTTCAATTTTTTATTTATTTTTTATTTTCTTAATTGAGAAAAGGAAAAAAAAACAAGTTTCCGCCTCCTCCCAGCCTCCCATTTCCCTCCCCCTCCTCCCA
>NC_022030.1:27336273-27352162 GCF_000317375.1 Microtus ochrogaster
CTCCAGTCCAAAGAGCAGTCAGGGTGCCCTGCCCTGTGGTAAGTCCTAGGTCCTCCCCCCTCCGCCCATATCTAGGAAGGTGAACATCCAACAGTTTTAAATGAAAATATAATTACATTATTTTCCCCTTCTTCTCTTCAGTACCTTCCATGTACCATCCTCTCTTGCTACCTCTTGAAGTCATAGCCCTCCCTTTTTAGTTGCTATTGTTTTGTGTGCGTGCAAACACACACACACACACACACACACACACACACACACACACACACTACCATCTAAGCACAACTTAGTCTGTTCAGTGTTATTAGTATGCATATGATTGCAGGCTTAAACACTTAGTGTTGGATAAACCAATTAGGGGACTCTCCCACTCTCAGCATTTATTAGTTGTCTATCATTCTTTGTTTATGGATGACACCCCATAACACAATCCCATTTGTGTTAACACTGTACTTTCACTTGAGAAATTTTCAGCATTCTAGTACATCATATGCTTTGAAATTCTTACCTTGGCCCTGATAGCATTGTTAAATATTCAGAATCATTCTGTTTTTTTTTTTTAAATCTTTCTGAAAAGAATGACAACATAAACACAATCCTAACACAGAAAAGCTCAAAAAATATGAAAAGTTAGTGTTAACAACCTCATCTCTATTTGCATTTAATTTTGACACTTAAAGCCAGCTCTGTGTTTGATTTTAAAGTGATTTAAGACAAATTCTGGGGTGATTATTGGAAACTACCGAATGCATTACAACAATCCTCTATCTTTGCAAGTGAGCTAATGCACTAGGCCATTCACAGATGTTCTGATTTGGTGCACAGAGTTCGAAGCTGGAGCTCAGAATTTCCCAGCAGGGTAATTTAGGCACGGTTTGGCAATTTACCAAGCACAGAGTATCTCTTGCCTAAACAAATACTACTGCTGTAGTCTTAACATATTTTAAGTATTATATGTATGTATATATTTTAGCACTCTTTTAATTTAATCTGAATGACCGTCAAATGATAAAATTTCATTATACTGGATTTAAGAAATTGTGTATGTGCATAAGATCAATATTATATATATTTTTTAATCTGTATGCAAAAGAACCATAATATTATATGTGCATACACACATATATATTCAAGTTGTATCTATATTCAAATGTATGAATGCATATTTAATTTGTTACATTCAACACAGTGGGATAAGCATTGTATTTTCCATAATTCTGGCTTTGACATGTACAATAAATTCAGAGACTAGTGAAATTATATTATTATTATTGGTTATAAGAGAGAGATGGGGAGAGGACGAGGGAAAGATCCACAGAGGAGAGAGAGAGAGAGAGAGAGAGAGAGAGAGAGAGAGAGAGAGAGGGGACATAGACCACATTTATCATCTAAAGGCAGACATGACAAATGGTGTTTAAGAGTATTTTCTGTAATGGTGAGAAAAGTAGTGAATGTCCTCTTTGTGCTATCTAGCCTGTTTTTGAGCCATCATCTTTATTAACAAATTCTCTTTTAGTAAGTACTTACAGAAGGAGGGCTGGCTTTACTCAGAGGAAAGGTAGAAATGACCCTAGTTTGACATTTTTCTATATAGTTTTTTTTTCTTCCTTTTTTTTCAGTTTGCAGCTGTTCTTGCTTTTCGGTAGAAATGGAGACACTCCCCCCTCACTTCCCACAGGAAATTATTCCCTGCAGAGACTGCATTTGAGATGAGGAGAATATGCGAAACTCCTCAGTTAAAGTTCATGCAACTTCTTCAAGCAAGATGTGAGATGTGAGAACCGAGGAAAAAGTAAAAACTTATTCCTAAAATCTGTTTAAAAATGGGAATGGCATGATGAATTGGTTATAAAGAAAATATAATAACTTGGACCTTGTATGGAGTGGGAGAAGTAATATTTCTGGGTCGTATAAGTTTGTGATTTTCTTATAAAATCTACTCAGCCAAATTTATAGGCATTTGCAAATTTGAAACCTGTGCTTTTTTTTTGAGGGGTGATTAGGTTTATTCTCTGAAATGCAAATGATCAGGAAATAATCTTATACTCAAAAGGAGCTAGTTTAAAAGCTTACACGTTTTATAGTGGCATATCTTCAAACTGGCGTATGACTGTCGGCTGTTTCTGTATTGTAAGACATCTGTACACCTTTCGGGATTAAAAGCCGTCATCAGCATCCTACTGGTACTGGCTTTGTGGGAGCCTAGGCAGTTTGGATGCTCACCTTACTAGACCTGGATGGAGGTGGGTGGTCCTTGGACTTCCCACAGGGCAGGGAACCCTGATTGCTCTTTGGGCTGATGAGGGAGGGGGACTTCATTGGGGGAGGGGGAGGGAAATGGGAGGCGGTGGCAGGGAAGAGACAGAAATCTTTAATAAATAAATACATTTTAAAAAATAGCCGTCATCAGCCTTAGTCCGGTGTTTGGTGACTCTCCTCCAGAATGAGCTGGCTGAGGAGCTAGGAAGTGGCTCAGGCAAAGCACTTCAGTTTGTGGAGACCTGCACATCACAGGAAGTGGTCCAAGACCCAGGAAAAGCCCCTCATTCCCCCATTGTCTTCCTCTTCCCAGGAAACATGTTGGCAAAGAGATATGAATGGAGTTATGAATTGGCAAAGTGTTAGAATATGGAGGTTTTTTGAGCAACAAGCCCCAAGGCAGAGAAGTTCCTCAGTAACAGAATGGGTATGATTTTACCTTTCCTGGAGGCAACAGGTGTTAACATGTTCATTTGCATGCATGAATGAAATGGAATGAAAATGGACCTTGGTTTTTAGTAGTGTTAACACGTATTTCTTCACAAGTGTTAGATAGCAAGTATCAGCTGAAGAATAGGTACCCAAGCCTGCTACTAACCTTCACTGCCCAGTGCTGCTGCTGCTGCAAAGCTCTGGACAAATCTCAGGCAAATATATCTGCCCTAACTCACACTGTTAACTCAGCTGCGTCTGCCAGTGGTGACACTATTCAAGAGTTTAGAGGAATAGACCTTGCATTGCCTCAGGCCACGCTTCTATTCTCTGTGCTTAATGTGGAAATGAGAGACAGGATGGAAATCTCAGGTGAAGCCTCCAGGAGAAAATGCCCTTGTGCATTATAACTTTTTTTTCCCCTGGTCTTAAGGAATCTACTGCAGATTAGTTTTGGTGTCCTCCTGATTTCAGCTCGGTTGGCCCACTCCTCATGAGCACAGGGTTTGTGGTGTCTCCTGAATTGAAGCATTTGCGCTCCGATGCACAGTTTTCTCTAGAAACGATTTGCTAAACTGTTTAAAGATCACAAAAGAAGAAAGGGAGGAAAATATGTACCATTAAGTCATTCCCTGAGATCTGCAAAGGCTTTAATGAGTTAGAGAGGAGTGGAAACGGCTTCTTTGATTCTCTGAAGAGATTCATCTGATTAGAAGAGATTTTCATCACCTTATCGACTAAGCCAATAAATTCACTATCCATTTCAGAATGACTTCAACTGGATTCATGTCCGTCAGCAGGATTTTCTCAAAACTCTAGAGTATTGTATAAAATTGGAAATTATTATCAAATTGCCACTGGGAAAAAAAACTTTGCTAGATCCTGATAAATCTAGAGAATTAAGTGGGAAAATACCCTGAACTTAAAGGTTGCCACAATTCAAAGTTTATCCGACACATTCTCTTTGAGATTATTTGTGAAATACCACTAGGAAAAAATAATATTTTTGTTGTTATGTGAAATTTTTTTCTTTTTTTTTCTTTCTATTTTTTTTTTAAAGCTAACTCTATACAGACAGGGAGAAAGAAACCAATATGGCTTTGTATATCTGGAAAATATTTTAAAATGCCATACCCATGAGATAGCTTACGCATGGGACCAGCTAATCAAATTTCCAGCTTTGGCGGGTGTATGCCCCAGTCTCACAAAGTAAGATGGATGGGGTGCTAAAAGTCTACGCGGGCTTTTCAGGTTTATTTTCGTCCCCTTCTTCTTTTTTTTTTCCTGCCAATAGGGTTCATTCCATCCAAATGCAGAAAAATTGAGAATTAATGTGAACGAAAGAGAACTATATATTTGCCTTTGCTTTTAAGGAACCTCATTTGCTGGCCTTACCCTACCCATGCTTGCCTGACTACTGGAGACGCTGTGGGAGGAAGGAATGCGTTTCTGGGAGTAGAGCAGCATGACATCAGCTACAATGGAGAGATGCCAGATGCTGCGATTTTACCTTTCAGACGAGCCAAGAGCACTTATTTTGGTTCAGTATCTGATATTAGCCAGGAAGACAGGCTCCCTTTATCTTTCCTCAAAATCACTTTTTCCATAGTCTCCCCATGAAAACTGGGATGACGGTCTTCCCTGTATGGAGGACTTGGTCATGAAAAGGCGTCTTCCTAAACCGTCTCCCGTATTTTAGAGATCTGGCTGCCATCCATGCGTTTGTCTACATAACACCAAACACTTGGATACTTGGCAACATCCACATATCCGACTATTTTTCAGCTTGTCATTTCGATGGTATAGACCTTGCCTATGTCTCTGTATGGTTTGAATTGGGTAGTAGTGGAGTGTACAAAGGGTGGAGAGAATTTCAACAACACCTTCTCTTATTGATTCGTACATTTTGTTTCTTCCAAGAGGCCTTTCAATCATGGACAACGGGTTGTATTTTTAATATTCCCCAAAGATGTAAAAGGCTTACAGTGAAACAAGTCTATGTATAATGCTAGCAATTTGATGTTGACAGGGGATGATGTAGAGACAGATCTGAATGTTTCTGCTGGTGACTTGACTTGGCATTATTTAGAATGCTGTGGTTTGAATATGGAATGGCCACATCTTGGTGCTCAGCTGGTGGTATGATTTTTGAGGGTGCTATAAATTTTAGGAGTTGTGGTCTAGCTGGCGAAGCAGGTCACTGTGGGCTCATATTGGGAGGGGGGGTCATTTCTTATCCTGTCCACATTTCTGCTTCCTAGATGCTGTGAGCTAAGTAATTCTGTCTGATGACCTGTTCTCATGATGTTTTGCCTCACTTCATAGCAATAGGCTAACCATGAACTATATATATATCATAGTTTTAATGAACTTTTCTTAACTGAGCTGATATGCTCCCTCCAAGAGTTAAAGACCATCTAATAAAAATCCCAATGCCAGATGTGAGGAACCCTTTTTAAGTTGTTGGTCATGGGTATCCAAGAGATAACAAAACAAATAACCTATTTCTATTTGTTTGGTTGCCCCCCATAGGTAGGCGGTAATCCCCTATTGCTAAAGACTCCAAGTCCTTCAGATATGGGGCCCACAAAGTCTTGAACTAGAACTGACCTGAAAACCTATTTCCTGATGATTCGCATGAAAGCTTCCAAAGGTGCTATGCAACCAACATTCTACATGGTGATGGCACATATGAATCTGAATAATGATCAGCATGGCACAATAACCCTAAGGGTATGTAGTGGTGTGCATACCTTAATGGTACCTAACAGCTCCCTACTTGGGATTAAGATCCACTCAGCTAAATGGAAACCATGCCTTATACTGGAAACCTAGCCAGCTCCTAAGTTATAGTTAAGTTATGGATTGTAAACAGAAGTTTCTGTCCTGCTGTAAAAAAGGATAGAGAAAGTCCTTAAAAAAATAGAGTAGCAGTACATGGTGGCACATGCCTTTAATCCCAGCACTCGCGAGGCAGAGGCAGGTGGAGCTCTGTGAGTTCAAGAAATACCTGGTCAAGAGGACAGCCAAAGATATACAGAGAAACCCTGTCTCAGAAAACCAAAAATTAAAAAAATAAAAATAAAAGAAATAAAGTTAAAAAGCTACATAAATATGGAAAACACACAGAGAATCTGGATACTATATGTTATTGTGTTGTCTTCAAATTGTTTGACTATTGAGGAAGGAGCAACAGCAATTGCTAAAAGACATTTGATTATAAATACTTCTAGATTAATTCAACCTATATATTTTGAAAATGCCTTGACTTCAGAATTTAAGTCCAAAGATATATTACTTTGAAGAAGAAGTTTTGCTTTTGTTTCCACAGGGAATGAGAGGCTGAGGATTCATTCTGGCTTAAGAAAAATAAGGTTTGATTTTAGGAAGAACCCCTGAAAAATCTCTAATGGGAACAGAGGCCCTAGAGGATCCACCATTTCTAAGCACCTCCGTTGTAGTTTCCTCTGAGTTCTAAATCTAGAACATCCTCACAAATCCTGGCTGAGATGATCCAGCCTCACAGAAACTTGCACCTACCATGGCGCTTGGAAAAGAATCTATAACTACTACTTTAATAAAACAGAATAATCCCAAACATTCTAAACATTTAGCCTTACACCCACAATAAGTGTAGTTCTCATTCTTCATTATGGAAACTTGTCTTTGCAACAGATAGAGACCATTAAAGAAAACTACAACCAATTGACAATGCAGAGTTGTGGAGTCCAGTTTCAATGGACACATCTATAAAAGACTCCTGTACTCCAAGGCTCACAGAACAGGGAAGAAAAGGGGGTGGAAAAACTGTAATGAACAGAGGATTATGGGGTTGGCTGTGAGATTGTGTCTTCTAGTAAGGTCAGAGGGTACACTCATAATGTCTCACCACCATGACTACCTAAACGTGAGATGAATAAGGACAACAACAGAAAGACCATAAAACTGCCATCGTACACAAAGTGTTATAGGCAACTAAGGAATAGTCAGAGTGAGATCAACAGTCTTCCCCTGGGAGGAGCACACCAACTGGTTATCTAATACCAAGTTTCCATCCCTTAAAACATATATAAAAATAACATTAACAGACTAAGTGGATTATATTTGGGTATATTATATATCTACACACATATATAATATACCTAATATATAATATAATATATATTTAAGTATATAATATATATTATATGCATATAGCATTAATAAATGAAGAAGGATATGAATTTGAAAGTGAGCAAGGAGCAGTATATAAAGGGCTTGTAGGGAGGGAAAAGAGGGAAGAAATGGTGTAATTCTATTATAATCGTAAAAATAATACAAATTCCTCTGAACGTTTGAACGTAAATAGATCCTCCTTTAAGTGATTTCTTTCAAATATTTGTCACAGGAGCAGAATCTGAGAGTAACAAAAAGGAGTGGTAGAGAAGGCCGTGTAAGGAAAGTTCATATACCTGTGACTCAGGAGTGCCAAGAGTTACATCCCTGATCAACTCTCTACCACGCTGGAGCTAAATGTCTTCACTTTATGTTCTTCATCAGAATGGAATCATTAATTTGTATCAACACACATCATTTCAAGTATATTCCTGTTTCATTCATTAGGATGGTTCTAAATTAAATATTTGTTGAGAGTACATTTAAGGGGGCTGGAGACATGGTTCATTGATTAAGATTTTTTACTGCTTTCATAGAGGACTACAGATCAGTTTCTAGCACCCACACCAGACACGATAGCCTGTAACTCGAGCTCAGGGAGATCTGACCTCTTTGGCTTCCTTGGGCTCCGATATTCATGTGCACAAACTAAGCACACACATCCACCACATATAATTTAAAGACTGAATCTTAAACTAACACATTTAGTAAGACTACATGTTGTATGGAGGAGCGGGCTGTGTTCTGCCACCTGGCTAGCTTACACTCAAAATAATTACACAGAAATTGTATTCATTTAAACACTGCCTGGTCCATTAGCTCTAGCTTCTTATTGGCTAACTCTCACATCTTGATTAACTTATTTCTATTGATCTGTGTATCACCACGTGATTGTGGCTTACCAGCAAGAGTCTAACCTACATCCATCTTGGGCAGGAGAAGCATGGCATCTGCCACACTTCCCTTCTTCCCAGCATTCTGTTCTGTCTACTCCACCCACCTAAGGGCTGCCCTATCAAAAGGCCAAGCAGTTTTCTTTATTTGACCAATGAAAGCAACACATAGAAAGAAGACCCTCCTCCATCACCTACATGTCCTCTTATAGTAGGCTTGAATAGTAAGGAAGAACGGTGAAAAACCATGGAGCACTGGAGCGAAGAATCCTGGAAGACAAGGAGTGGGTTTAGAGGACATGGCAGGAGGGAAGGGGTGAGCGAGCTGCAGAACAAACTAGTGAAGTCTCAGTGGGGATCATGTCCAGTTCATTGTCCATGCTCCCTCCTTCCTTAAGGAGCCCCATTCTCTTCCAGGGACTTTAACATGGTCATTTAAACATGCATTTTTCACAGAACCTAGCACACAGTAGACACGCTTCAAATGTATTTTTTTCACATGAATCAATAAAGGAAGAAAAGAACGATGTGGTTTGAAAGCTTTCAGGTTGAATTTTAAAGACTCTGTGCTCTGAGAGAGTTCAGGAAGTTATGTCGTTAACGTACCTTGTGTTAGCACTTAACCCACACCAAGAAATAACTTTCAGTAATTTTCTTCTTAGAAATCCCCACATCCTTACCTTAAAGCATATTTCAGTAACATATATATCTTCTGATTCAGGATCAATTTTTCTTAATAGAAGCAATTTTTTGCACATCAATACATCTTTGGGCATATTGTTTATATTGAACCTAGGGCCCAGGGCTTGCACTGTACTTTCTCTAACCCTGTGCTACAGCCTAGGCTCCAAATGTTTAAAACTTCAGTATACATTTCTCTTCCAAACAGGCCTCTCAGGAAATGCCACAGGGTTAACTGGAGAGTATTCAATTTCTTTATCTTTTTAAAAATAGCAAGGGCCTTAAAGTCACTCTAAACAAAGTATAGGGAAGTAAAAGTGTCCCAGCTCTACTTTCTTACAATTTACCAAACTCAGTTTAAGATACTAAGCCAATCACGAGGAGAGAGGCCAGGTCAACGTCCCAGGCCCCTCAGGCTGGTGTCCCTATTAGCCCTGTGATATATGCAGGCTTGCTTAGGTCAGAGTTATGAACAGCAGCCCCTTGTCTCTCAATGTGATCTAAGTGCCGTCCATTGAGAGAGCTTCTCTTTGATCAGTCCGAGTTTCCCTTCTGAGCCTCCCTCCTTTCTAAACAGCTTTTCAGGTTATCCAAATTCTAAGGTAAGATCTCAAGCCAAGGGCAGCCTGAGAAAGCAGGAAATGTATAGGCTAAATTAGATGATGTTTCAATATTAAGATAACTTTATCTTATGCTCTTGAATATTAGGAGTTCAGGAAGACTGAGAAGGGAGTGTGAGAACAGACATTTGACTATATTGCCCCCTGTTCTGTGTTTCCAATAAAAAAGTATATTTGTAAGGTTAATTCAAAATCTGAGGATGGAAATAATATCGGCATTGACCTCCAAGATGGCACAAGGCAAAACAACCCTCTGAATTGTGGAAAGATGTAGTTTATATATAAGGTGGATGCGATCAAGGCAAGGAAAGCTATATTATTCAGGAAACTCAAGTTCTAAGAAGTGACAACCAGCTCAGTGAAGGATTTGCTGAGAGAGCTCAAGGTCTGCAGGTGTGCGTGGGAATTGGTCAAAACTCTGGTGAGAAATAAATCAGCCAGAACCACCTAAGGAACCCAGTTACTGCACGGCCAATATTCAGCAAAAGCTGACGGGTCAAACTCCCAAATTTTCTTTTGTCTCTAGTTACACAAGAAGACGGGAGGAAGCTGGCTAGCGTGGCATTGTCTTCTAGTGTGGCAGTCCCTCTTCTTCTTAAGCCCTTTCTCCCCTTCTTCCTGAGTGAGCTCCAGCAGAGGACACCTTGGCATCTGAGGACCTTTCTGATCTCTCAGTCCTTAGCTACACAATCACTGCAGCTTCCGGAAGAACAGCCATTCCCGTTAATTTGTCCCCGCTCCATTTGTCCCCCACCATGATTGAGATGCTTTTCCTGTGTGTTCTAAACCACGATGGCCCTGTAAGGTTGCACTCATTTTCTTTGCTTTATGATGAGGATGTTGAAGTGTGGACATGTTACACAGTATATTCCCAGATGAACCAATGCAAAACGACAGGGCTAGGAATTTAACCTAGATCATGTAGCATCCCCGGGACTCTTCAAGGAACCACAAGGTTGTCTCTGCTGTTCTGAGGTATGTGCTAATACCAGGGGCTCATGGTCAATTCAGCAGAAGTAACTGTTACCCAGGCTGCTCTCTTCATATGAAGGGTGTCATCTGTCTGCTTGGAATTGCTTATCTTTAGAGTACGATAAACTGTAAGATAATTCTTCTTGTGTCGTCTTCCTTTCTTGTTTTATGAGCTAGATAGTTTAGTCGAACCCCAAATGCAATCTTATCTTTACTTGTCTAGTGCCTGAGAGAAAAAGCCCAAGCTTTCTCTGCAGGCTGAGCCGGATTTATGACTGTCCCCTGACTGCATCACCATAGTCTAGTTAGTCTAAGTTTTTAATCCCTCACCCCCATGTATAACTGCTTCATGCAGAGTGGGTTTGAGCAGTGAGAACATAGCAGGCAAAGATATAGGTAATATGGCAAAAATGACAAAGAAATCAGTCATTTTTTGTTATTATTAAGCATATTAATAATTTGGATTAATGATAGCAATAATAACTTATATTATTATAATACCTAAAAAATAATAATGTGTGTAGGGCCAAGTATTTAAAAAGCACCTTTACCCTTTGATCTTAGTTCTTGTTTTAAAAATTTTTGATGTTCCCACACATGACTTTTGTGGTGGGTTTTGTATTACTCTTGCAATCCTATTGTCCAGAATTTACTTTCATAAATAGGCTACATTTATTTATTAAACATACTGCTTATTCTTTTCATGAAGACAATATGAATTCACTTGCAAAATAACAGCAGTGTAGGTTGGTAAGGAGAAATTTTCCACCATTTTCAATTAAGCATTTTATTAATACTAGAACAATGTAGGAGGGTCTTGCAGGAACTGTCGCCTGCTCCGGGGAACATTAAACTATTAAACACCAGCCCCTTGAAGTCACAGATGCAATGACGTAACAGGAAATGGAGCTGACTTACTTGACCTGACATCTTGCTGTTTGGATTTTCGTTTCTAAGGTGAGTACTAATGAAACATCGTCTCTTTTCCCTTCTCTCTCTTAACTTGTCTGAGTTCCCTCTCACATCGCCCAGTACATAATGACCCCATGCTGCTTCGGCAATAGTGGTTTTGACAGGAAACTCTGTCATGTGCAGGAGGTAGAAAAGTCATATGTATCTGCTCTTAAGCTCTCGATACGGAGAGGTATTCTAGTGCTTGTTTCTTAGAGTGCTTGCCAAATGATTTGTTGTTTCAGCAACTTGTATGCCAGTCAGACGGTGGTATAGCCCCCCCACCCTGCCCCAGTTACCCACATGGTGATGTTCTTGTTTTAACTACTGAAATATATCAAGACATTGTGGGACTACTGGCAATACCAGATGCTATTATTGGCTCACTGGTTAATATATTTGCACCCTTGTGCTTAGCTCTTTCAGCATGCTTACTATCCCTTTTGTGGAAAGCATTTTTAAATGTGCAGGAGCATCCTAAGTTTTCAGCATCTATTACACGTATATTTATGGGCACTTAGTTGCTTTCTGAGCTTACTGCAGAGTGGCGCTTCCATAAAGTGCTGGCACTCTCTACGTTCAGAAGATTTGACTTGCAAGCATTCTGAACAGTCTTGCTATTCAGCCCTTTTCTCCTGCCCTCTGCATATAAACGCCTCATATCCAGCCACCTTCTGAATTCCAAAAGAATGTGTGTGTGTGTTTCTTATAGGTGCTAAATTGCTTAGTTTGAACCATTTTCTGCTAGTTCACAAACATCTGAATATTTTATTTTGCGTTTGTGTAGATCACAATAAACACGATCTAGACATCTTTATTTCATCACATTGACTTATTTCATTCATGCTAACTGCCGTCTCCATTCTCTCTGTGTTCTTACACAGGTCTTAATGCAAAGTCTCTCTTCACTGCATTCTCTTTTTCTTTTGTGTATGTCCCCGTGGTGAACCTCCAAGTGACTATACTGATAACTGAGTGCGTTAGTTAGTTCTGATAAAGTTGACACAAACTAGAGTAACCTTAGAAGAAGGAAGTTCAGCTGAGGATTGCCTGTCCTTTGGAAGCATTTTTTAAATTCATGATTTATTTTGGGAGGACCCAGCCCACCATTTATGTTACCATACCTGGATGGATGGTCCTGGGTTGTAGAAAATGGCAAGCTGAGCAAACCAAGGAGAGTAAGCCAGTAAGCAGCATTCCTCCATGGTCTCTGCTTCGCTCCTGCCTCTAGATTTCTGCCTGGAATGCCTTCTCTGACTTCCTTCAATGTCACATTATTACATAAAAGTGTAAGAAAAATTAATCTTGTACCACCTAAGTTGCTCTTGGTAGGTCATAGTTTTACACCAACAGCAGAAACTACCTAGGATCCTAAAGGAGAATATTACATCACTACCAAAAGATATTTAGTCCTCATCTGAAAAGATAATGATTAATACACACAAAATTTTGAAAGTTTTGAAAATTCTTCTGTTTTGGTTTTCTAAAACCTCTAAAACCCACAATCAATTTTGTCTAAATATACTTCAGTTTCATCAAGATCCAGGGTCCAATCGTCTTTTCCCATCTCATTTTGTGGTATTAAATCGTCCCTAACCTTGCTCTAATTTACTTCATAGCATAGCATTTCAGAGAAACGTGGACTTATTAAGCTTGCGTGGAGCCTTAAACCTTTCGTATTCTCTTTTGCTCTGGAAATAATTTTTAAGTTACATACAAACTCTTGAATGTAAGTCCCATTTTGTTGGTTGGTGGGGACAAACAATTATGTCAAAGAGCTTTTTTCCCTGGGCAGCATGCTGGGAGTTCCTGGAATAGTCCTTCAAACCTGAGCCACCCTTCAGCATTCAGTGATGACTAAGAAGGGAGTAGGTGACCGAGTTCGAATTTGTAATATCACCTAGTTTCCTAACTTACACCTGAGGTGATGTGTACACAATCTAGCACTGTTTGATAGTAGGGGGTTCCACACAGACTGGCAGCTCTTGAACATAACCCGACCCTTTCTACACTGCAGAAATGTCTACAGATACTTTGTTAAAAACCCAATTAAGTGCAGAAAAGAGTTTTCATTTAACCTGAAGCATGAGAGCAGAAAGGATATAGGTCTCAAAGTTTGACCCATTAAAATATAATGGGTTTAGAAATTGAGAGGGTGGGTTTCTTTTCTTGAAAAGAAAGGAAGGATTGAAACAAATATGATTCAGGACATTTTATAACTGGAAACTTACCCCTCATATGTTCTTATGTTATTTATCAAATTATTATGGGATATCTAAGGCAAGAGTTTCATCCTTACTGTTTTAGAATTAAAGAAACAGTCATTTTTGTTTCTTTGCTTTCTTGTAATAGGGAATTTCAGTAGAGGTTAGAAACAGGAAATATTTTTAGGTTAGACATGTGGGGAAAATAGTGGCAAATTCAACTATTTATAACTTAGGCAGTTATTTAGTAAAATATGGTATGAACTTTGCCAATGACCAAGAAGCCTTCAAGACATTCTCAATGATGATGAGTTTACAGGATTTCCACAAAAGCATCACATGATAGATTTTTTTAAAACTCTTTAAGTATGCATAGAAATGAGATTAAACTAAATGTTTATTTATTAAATTAATTTCCACTAGACAAAATAAATAAACTCTTCTATTAAGAAAAAAATCATTTTGATATTGATACTGAGAATTTCCTTATCCTAGAAGCAGAGAGATAGCTTGCCAGAGTTTAGAACTTTTAAATGTAGAATCCATGAGCTCTGGTGTCTTTTTAGAACCTTAGAGATTGGGACAGCCTTACAAAATCGTATTTTTAATGCCTGGCAAAGAGCAGCTATTTTGGGGATATAAATGGTTAGAAATCAAACATGATGGAGAATCCTCTTTGCTCCACGTTAAATATTCAGGTCCTCTTGATGACCCAGTATGATTCACTTAGACCAAAATGCCTAATGCCTTTCTAGTGAGCTGTGCAATCTACTCAAAGCATGCTCCCAGGTAATTTGAAAAGTATACATTTATAAAGAATACGTTTCTTTGGGTAATCAAAAAAACTTGGAGTATGGGGAAAAGGACATCCTTTGTGACTCTTCCTCGTTTTTTCCTCCATCCCTGTGATGGATCCCATTATCACCGAAACGACCTTTCCAGTTCATATCTCTTTGAGGCTAATGCAGTTTCTTGCCATTCTGTTATAATGAAAGTATTACATGGAAAACTATCCAGCATGATCTTCTAAATGCAGCACTAATTTGGGAAGGAAAAATACATTATATAACATTAAGTCCCTCTCATCTTTTTTTTTTAAATCCTTGTATAAAACTGCTGACTAGAAAGAAACAAGTTCATGTATGTGAGCTCCTCACTCACTATAGAAGCAATTTTTCATTTTTTTCTACTTTTTTACTTTTTTTATTGAAAAAAAAATTTCTCCTCCTCCCAGCCTCCCATTTCCTTCCCCCTCTTCTCCCCCTCCCCCCACTCCTCTCCTTCTCCCTCTCCAGTCTGAAGAGCAGTCAGGGTTCCCTGCCCTGTGGAAAGTCCAAGGTCCTCCCCCCTCCATCCAGGTCTAGGAAGGTGAGCCTCCAAACTGGCTAGGTTCCCACAGAGCCAGAACATGAAGTAAGATCAAAACCCAGTGCCATTTTCCTTGGCTTCTCATCAGCCCTCATTGTCCGCCATGTTCAGAGAGTCCGGTTTTATAGAAGCAATTTTTATTGTCACATGCATGGACAGCTGTATGAATGCTTCCCTTAAAGAGCGCAGCCACAGACAAATCCAAAGGCACGTCACTACTGTGAGACAGGTGAATTTTCTCTTTGGAGACTTGAAGGTCAGCCGTACCAAGGTCTGTGGCAGTTTTCCTAGTCTCAACATAACTCATGTATTGCCTGCCTCCATCCACAAGAAGCATCATTAATTTGTGTTCACCATAGAACACTAATTATATGCTCTTGTTAACTGTATAGTGGCTTCAAGTGGTAGCAAAATGCAGCCCTGTGCACTGTGGAAAGAGCTGCGGATAATGATGGGAAGCTTCCTTGGACAGGCTTAAGCCTGCAAAGAGGTGACGCCTGTGACTCTCTGCAGTGTCTTCATCAAAGAAGTTCACACACCGTTGTTTGCTCCTTTATGAAGAAATGCGATGAAAGCAAGAAGGATGATATGATGACCAGTTAACACAGAGATCCAAATGATGGAATCTGACCACACGGTTGAAGGCCAAGGCCTGACACTGTCTTTACCGGGAGCCAATTAAATCTATGAACCCGTGCTTGTTACACATCTAAGTGTTACTCCTTAGAAGAAGCAAATGGCTTTGTAAAAATGCCTTTAGGATTATGCATCCATGACACGATTCTGGCAGAGACTGTAATTGCTGTGGTGTGGATGTCGTAATCGTGCGGCAGAGATGTTTAGGAAGTTTACCAGGGTCAGCTATCTGAGCTAGAGCAGTACAAGCTGAGTTAAAATTTTGGAAAGTGGGAGACAACTAAATAAAACAGGAAACTAATTTAGTTGTTCAGACCTACACTGGGATATTAATGAGTATGACTATAAATATGTTTTCCATTTTTAACTTAGCTATTGATTAACTCCATGGAGTTATTTAAGGATAAATCTTTCAGTAGTCTAAAAAAACAACAACAACAAAAAAAAAAAACAAAAGAAAGAAGAACAGTGGGTTTTTAAGAAGGTGGAAGTGAAAACCTAATTTTTCTGTTTTATGGAATTATCAGCAAGGATGTCTCAAAGGATTCATTCAGAACCAGATATGGTCATGTTAATATTTGAGATCTGTACTATTATGACCAGACAGGAAAGAGCTTGCCTAAGCAATAAATGCTTCTCAGTTTATTCGTTCCATCCTTTATACTATCCTGGTTAGAACTTTGCTTTCTGACCGCATTTTTATGCACTTCCTATCTTT
>NC_022030.1:27352312-27363119 GCF_000317375.1 Microtus ochrogaster
TCCTTCCTTTCCTCTCTCTCTCTCTCTCTCTCTCTCTCTCTCTCTCTCTCTCTCTCTCTCTCTCATACCCTGTACTTTGGATCCAATAGTATCATTGAGCTAACCACCCTGTGGCACTGTGTGCCCGAGTAACTTCCACATCTCTCTCGACAGTATGGCATGTTTCCTTTGGCTGGGAGGCTACGGGCTTGGCATTTGGAGCCTCTTAACTCAGCTCTGCAGCTCTTAATTTGTACTTTTCATTTACACTGTCCTTGACACCACACAGACATCCCATGCTGAAACCCTTTTTTTTTTTTTTTCTGAGTCTCGACCTGTCTGCTAGACTAAACAGAGACAAGGAAACAGGTAATGACAGGATTGAAACATAGTTTGGGGATCTTGGGAGAAAAAAATGAAAGTAAGAAAAAAAAATTGATGAAGAACATAGTCACCCAAGCTTGTGGTGCCTCATCAGAACCTCTCAATGTTTGGAAATTTTCCCAAGACTTGCCCTAGCGAGACAGAAAAGCCTTATTAGATCATTGTGTCTGCTTCCCCACCTGGGCAGGAAGGAGTCTCCCATACGGAGAACATATGGCCTGGGTTTAGATTAGCAACAAAGAATGTCAGTTGGCAGACAGATGGAGGAGAAGCAGAGGGTTGTATGAGTCTTGCTAGCCTGGACCTCACAAATGCATTTGCAAAATTATACTCTGTAAGTTTAACGATGAAAATACACTGACTGCTCGGGCAGAGGAAGAGGAACTGACCTGTAGTGAACATATATGACCATCTAGGCACAGAATTGCCTTAACCTCAGTCTTATTTTAATTTACTGAGGAAGAAAGAAAAGTTCAGAAGTATGGAGCCACTGCCCAGGTCAGGGAACCAGCCAAATGGCAAAGCCCCAAGTATCCCATCACATCTATTTGAAAGCCCCCCCCCCAGTTTTATAACGACAACAATAATGTCATAGGGTAACATTAAAGTTACTTTTTTTTTAAAAGGATTTTTGATAAAGAGATGAGGAGCCCTTTTGTGAAAATCATTCAATATAATGAACTTGTTATAGATTTTTCCTTGTGTTTTGAATGTAAAGGTCTTGGCAATGTACAAATATGCTTTGGGTAACAAAAATGGAAAAACAGGTAAGAAATCAGGGTGGGAACCATGACTAGATGCTGTCTATCCCTGTCTGCCTCCTTACTCCTCCTTCTCTTTTAAAAACTTTTCTTCTTTTGGAGACACAGTCAAATAATGTAACTCGGATTGGTTCAGGTACATTATTATCTTGCCTCCCTTTCCGGTGCGCTGAAAACAGACCTGTGTGACATCTCACTTGTCTTACTTCTTAATAAAGGAAAATGTTTACTGCCTGATTTAGATAGCGAGTATTCATATACGGGACAGACTTTGAGCACAGGCCATGCAGAAGTCATCGTCTATAGCGAAGAAGGCAAGAAAACAGAATGCGTTCTTCCAGTGCAGTGATTCTCAACCTGTGGATAGAGAGTCCTTTGGCGGTTGAAGGGCCTTTTCACAGGGGTCACATATCAGATACTTATTTTACAATTCATAACAGTAACAAAATTACAGTTGTGACCTAGCAACAAAAATAAGTTTACCATTGGGGGTCACCACAAGATGAGGAACTGGATTAAAGGGTCGCAGCCTTCGGAAGGCTGAGAACTGCTGCTCTATTGCTTGGGGAGGATGAACAATGTGGAGTTGTTTAATGGAGGTTTTCTTTTGCATTTCTATTTTGTTTAACTTTTAGAGAAATGGCCAGAGAGTTGCAGCTAGATTTGCCATATCTGTCATTTACAGGAGATGGAGAGACCTGGGGATACAAAAGGGGTTAACTGAGGGGCAAGAATTATATTTCATATGTTGTAATTATTTAAATCCTCATTATAATACACATGATGGTGTGCAAAGGACTCCAATGAAGAAATGGTATCTATCATCTAAATACCCTGACTTTTGAATTTCTGTCTGTTCTTCCTCCTTTTTCTTTTCTTCAAATAATAACATTTCTCTCTTATCCAGTGGTTCTCAACTTTCCTAACGACGCAACCTTTTAAAACTGCTCCTTATGTCGTGGTGACCCCAAACATAAAATTAGTTTCATTGCTACTTCATAATTGTAATTTTACTGCTGTCATGAATCATAATGTAAATAACTGATTTGTGGATATCTGATATGCTGTCCTTGTGAAAGGCTGTTCAACCTCCAAAGGAGTCAGGACCCACAGGTGGAGCCTACCTGCTCCTTTCCATTTCATCTGTCTGTTAGGATTCTTTTGCTATTATTGTACGGACTGCTCCTGAGTTTCTCATGGGAATCCTTGAAAGATTAGAAAGTGCCTTTGGACATATCAGTCTGAACAATATCACGGACATGGGACATTTTTTCTCAAGTTGTATCCTCCTACCTTCTGCCAACTATGGTATCTTCAAAATTTTAAGTTATGTCTATATGTAGACACACACATATTGGACACACACATATGTATTTATTAGTGTTATGTATTTTTGTAAAGACACATAAGTTTAAACTACAGCAGAGATTATCAGGAGTGGGGACTCCTATGGGAGGATGTAAGGCCAAAATCTGAAAGTGTGTGTTCAAAGATAGCTAGGCAATCTGATTTTATTTTTGGCTGCGGAGAAATAAGCATGTAGTTGGAGAAGGGAGGGCAAAAATATCTTCATTGTTAAGTTAATAGAATGGTGGAAGGGAAAGGCACTGTGGCTGAAATATTCAGGAGGGAGGCCCTTACACTGATGGCAGACGATGATCGATAGACACAAAAGGAAAGAATTTTGACACTGATAAAACCTCCACTGTAGGAAAAGGTAGAACTAGGGAGTTACAGGCAACAAAGGAATGCTGAGGAGGAATAGCTATTTCTCCCCAGGGAAGAGGACATTATTTGGTTATCCAACTCCTAATAGTCAGCCGTGTCTGAAATCATATGTATACTACCACATTATTCAGATCGAGCAGATTGTATTTATACATCCAGGAATGTGTAATGTGCCTCACAACAATTAAAGAAAAAAGAGGTGATGAACTGAGAGAGAGTTGGAGGGTTTAGGGGAAAGAAAAGAAAGGGGGAGAATGATGTAATGGTATTGTAATCTCAATTATTTTGAGAGAGTTTCTGAAGTTATGGAAGAATAAATGTGTCAGACCAGGAACGGTAGAAGCCTTAAAAAGAGAGAGAACTAACTCCACATAAGGGCGGCCCTCAGTGGTGGGTGTTCTGCTGTTGACTGAGATCTGTAGGGATGGAGTCAACAGAGTTACTGAGAATATGTTGCAAACAACCAACACACCATGAACTTTGCCTGTCAGAATCGCCAACACTTTGCCAAGTGCTCTAATTGTAAGCAGTTAGTCATCAATGCTTCTGATTGCATCAGAACTGTGGTGCAGAATACCTTTTAATAAAAGTTCTTCTTTGAGGTTGTCCTTTAAGGTCTAACCTTAGGTTCTTCTTGTATACTCTCTAGTATGTAGCTCTAATAATTTAAGAAAAAAAATGGACTCAATGTCTGAAAACAAAAAAGCAAGCCTTTTTTTGTACCTGTTTATTTTGAGCTCTAAGGGCAATAACTATACCAGCCCCCTTGTCTTGGGTGTGTAATAATAAGATAGATTGGATTTGGAAGTTTCTGAGATCTAGGTATCAAGGATTTGAAATACAATTTAGGATTTGTTATAAACTTCTGCTCTGTCTATGTGTTTCAGAGGAGATGCCTTTGCCATTTCTCATTTGTACTTAGTCTTTTGACAAATGTTCCTTCCATTAAAATGTCCCTAACTATGAACAAGTTATCTGTAGTCTGTGTGTGATGATCTTTTGGTTATGTGAAGAAGCACACAGTAAGACACAGATACACACACACACATGCACACACACATACACACACACACACACACACACATGCACACGCACACGCACAAGCCCACACACCTGCACTTCCATGATCTTTGTTTCATCTTTTTCCTATTCACTTTTTCACTCTCTTGATACTCCAGGGATTTCTTTGTACTTTTTCTGGCAGAATTTCTTATCAATCCTAGTTCCTACCTATACATTTTTCCTGAAAGATTTTTTTAAGTTCTTAACCGTTTGATGAATTTAAGCTATTTAAATTTTAAAGAGTTAAAAATTTCTCCTTTGTAGTTGAAGTGATGGAGGAAAAGGCATGCTGGGGGAGAATCCATGCTTTGCCTTTGTTCAGGGATTTTCAAGGGTATTGGATGTGTTGTAGAAATTTCATCTTCCCCTCCATGGTGCTTATCTTGCTGGTCTGGTCTTTCCTTATTCCATGGCAAAGCGTTTCCTAGTCCAACTGCCGAGAGTCTTGTCGATGATACAGACACAAGTCCACTTTCATGACTTTCGTATGGCACAAGAGGAGAGTATGTGCTACTTACACTGCTGTACAGTCTCCAAGTCCCCATCTTAGCATCTCACATTTATCTTAGAGTTTATGGGGCACTAAGGACAGCACAGATATGACTGGATCTTTTATGTCAGGAGCAAAGTAGAGCTGAAATCTCGAGCAGTGGGGGACTCATCTTGCAGCCAGAATGGTGGCACATCTATTTGCCAGGTCATTTAGTAGCTGTTAGCATTATTCCGTTTCTTGTACTGTTGTTGGACTTGGTGTCTTTGTTCCTTCCTTTCTGGTGTCTGAGAGCTTGCTATTCTCTGAACCTCACCCGCACCTCAGCATGCTTCTTCAAAGCACGAGAGCCCACACGCCAATAAAAGAGCATGCCAACAAGGCATAAGTCAGAATTTCCTGTCATCTAATTATAGAACTGACATCCCAACCCCCTCTGCCTTCTCCTGTTTACCAGAAGCCCACATTGAATGGGAAGGAATTATTCAGCACAAACACATAATTACCTTAAAACTAGAATAAAAGTTATATCAAAACATCCATCTACCTGTATAATTTAAAAGGTGGAGTGTCTGAATTCTTCAGGAAAAAATAGATTCAGAAACAGAAAGCATGTTGTTAGATATCAATTTCTCTCCATCACTTACTCCCGTGAGTCCTAGAGTTAAATTTCTGTTTTATAGTAACTTATAAAGACTATAAATATTTATTTCACTAATTGGACATTTCAGAGGGAAGAGACTGTTTCCTATTATTTGTGTCAAAGTCATGGGCTTATTATCACAGGTCTAGTCTGACCATTCTGGCCTTGTGCTTTCTCCGGATGCTGCAAAACAGTATCTGCATCTGAACAGCATGGAAGGGAAGGTGTGGGGGTGGGCACCACCCGATGTGGCTCCCACCAGAGGCTAAGAATCCTGCATGTAAACAGATCAAGAACCAGTGGGTCATGGTGTTGTAGTTGAGCAGAGGATGAAGCTAAATGGATCAGGGAAGGTCCAGGGCTGCCAGAGGTTGTGCTATTGCATGAGTCCCCAGAGCTCCGGCTGTACCATCACTGTCATTTAGGAGCAGAGCAGACACAAGGACTGGGTACATATGGTGTGTCAGATGTTCTGCTTTTACAGTGCAGTGTCATGGAAACTTCCAGGGACACTCAGGAGCTGGTGTTGATGACACATTTTGATATATGATTTCTATGAAAGCCACACTGACTCCAAGAACATTGTTCAGATGGCACAATGCTCCCTGTGAAAATATACCAGTTTATAGCATGTGGGCTTGTGTACCATATTATAAGAATGGGGAACTCTTTGTCTTGTACTATATTGTGAAGTGTGAGTTACTATATTACTTCAGATTGAAATAAACTTTCATAAAGGGATCTGAAATATTAGTATAGACATGTATACTAAATAAAAAGAATAAAAAGGAAAAAAAAACCCAAGGAAGTGAAATCTCTAATAACTTAACTGAGCACCAAGAAATATAAATACTTTGACATCTCTTTTTATTTATTTATTTTTACATTTTTTTGTGTGTTCCTTAAAATAGTGACTATGGGAAAAATAGTGAAATAGTGACATAATTTTGCAGGTGTTAACACATGGTAACAGTTAATTCCTGTTTCCAGATCAGAAAACAAAATTCTACCTCTTAATTGTTCTTTATTCTTCTGCAAAAGAAGTTCATAAATTTGAGAGCCCGACAATCAAATTGCCTTAAGTTTGGAAATAGCCCATGAAGGCCAAACTTCAGAGACAGATTGAGTGTCCAAGACACATGTCATCATCTACAAAAATATTATAACACAGACTTTCAATGTACTAAGTGTACTCAAAGGAAAATTTAAAAATATAGGTGTAGTTCAACTTCACCTATAATTTTTAAGGCACATAGCACTTTCGTGAAGAGCAAGGAAAGAGTGAGATCTGAGCTATGTAAGAACAACACACCTAAAAATTTCCCTGCATATGGTAAATTGCTTTTGAATGGCTAATCAAAGCTATGCTGTCAGAATATGGTGACTTTCGGATATTTTACCTGATTCTTTGATTGTCATAGACTTTATTGTAGCAAGAGACCACTTGTTCATTTCCTGGCTGTCCAAACTCCTGAAATAATCACACAGAAACCATATTATTTAAATCACTGCTTGGCCCATTAGCTCTAGCTTCTTATTTGCTAACTCTTATATCTTAATTTAACTCTTCTCCATTAATCTGTGCATTACCACGAGGTTATGGCATACCAGCAAAGTTTCAGCACATCTGTCTCTGGCAGTGAATCCATGGCTTCTCCCTCACTCTGCCTCCTTTCTCCCAGCATTTAGTTTAGGTTTCCCTGCCTAGCTCCACCCTGCCCTATCAATAGGCCAAGGCACTTTCTTTATTCACCAATGGTATTCACAGCATACAGTGGGGAATCCCACATCACTTTATTATTATTTTGGTATCTCTTCAGGAATGGATACTCTGGTATCACAAATTTCCTTATTTACTCACCATGATGCATGTATTTATCAAAAATATTTGCAAAATGTCTTATTGTACATAGTGAAAATTGGATAATATTTTGTTTGCTTAAGGATATTCTCCATTCTTTTGGTATTAGAGCAAGACATAGACAGTCTTCATTTGAGAGGTCAAAGTGCTGCTAACTGATTCCGTGTCTGTCCTGAAGTTTGGGTATGAAATGTGATATGGATCTTAGGTGGAATATTTAGCCAAAGTTGGAGGCAGAGAAGCATCTGTCCACACAGAGAATCCAGGACCAGAGTATCTAGGAATTGATTTAGGTGGGTCTTCTATTTATCTGTTGTTTCATTGGTTAATTAATAAAGAAAACTGCTTGGCCTGATAGGTCAGAACATAGGTGGGTGGAGTAGAAAGAACAGAATGCTGGGAAGAAGGGAAGTGAGGCAGACGCAATGGAGCCAGCCGCCAGGTCAGACATGCTGAATCTTTCCCGGTAAGCCACCACCTCATGGTGCTACACAGATTAATAAATGTGGGTTAAAGCAAGATGTGAGAATTAGCTAAGAGGCTGAAACTAATGGGTCAGGCAGTGTTTAAAAGAATACAATTTGTGTGTTGTTATTTCTGGGGCAAAGCTAGGCATATGGGAGCTGGGTGGGAGGAAAAGCAGTTCTGCTCGCCTCATCACTACAAGGAATAGAAAGAATACCTTCCTCTAAAGGCCTAAGGAGTGTATATTTTAGTGAGAGGAGGTCCAAGTATCTGGGGTTCCATGAACAATGGGACATTTAGCAGATATAAAGAAATATGTTAATGCATGTTCCCACAGACTATTTAAATGATGAACAAATTAGGCCCAAGAGAGGTTAATTTTTGAGTACTAAGTTGCATATTAAGAAGCAAAATCAGTGCCTAGAGGTTGTCTTCCTACCCTAAGGTAGATCCTGGCATCAGGACTCCATCGTGTGTCCTCTTCTAGGTTGCTTTGAGCTATACACCTATGTGTTGCACTTTTTGTTAAAGTTATCTGAGGTCAGGTGTCATGCCCTCTTGGTTTACGTTTCACATAGCACAAAGTTCAAAGAGTTGTTTCTCATGATGAGTTGTTCTAACCATAGTTTTATTCTTCTTTGCTTCACCCTCCAACACTTGACTAAGTATCCTGGTCCAGTAGGACTAATTAGTCTCGATTTAGCTGATTCTGTAGCTCTTTAATAAGTATATTTTTTAAAAGAAAAACCAGGATGTTAAATCACCTGTGCATTAAAGATTTTCAACTAAGGAGGCAAAAAATAAAATTCAAGTTCATATTTAAAAGCCATATACATAGTTAAAATAATTCACGGTTTTCAAACACACACACACACACACACACACACACACACACACACACACACACAATGAAAGGCCAAGAAACAAATAAATTAAAGGTCTCTAATGAAGAATTAAATGCATCTTTATTGATAACGTAGCCTCATAACAGACAGGTGATTAATTTATATCATTTTTAAAATGTAATTATTAAATATTCATGATATATTATACTTTACAAGACTTAAACACTCATACAAAATCATATGGTAAAGATAAAATGCAGACAGAGAGTCTGAGTTCCCACAGCCACCGACCCTCAGATGACCTATTAGTAAATGCCAGATTCCCATCTTGTAAAACCCCTGTGGGAAGATAGCAAAGGACGAACATTTTCCTCAACATTTACTTTATAAAACAAGCACTCTTAGTTTTTCTTCAAGAGAATCATGTTCCTACTCTGTAAAAAGTCTGTGGCCTTTCATGAAAATGTGTACCTTGTGTCACACAGCCGCAGCTATAAATTTGGGTAGTTACACACAGAAGTTCAGACATCCAGCCTGCTCAATTTAGATGATTCAAGTAAAAGTTGTTATTTCCACTGTATTTTCCTATTCCTACTACATGAATTGGAGGATGCTGTAATTGTCCATTTCACTTGGACCATGGTTTTGGTTGTGAAATTTTAAGAAATAATTTATGCAGAGTCGGAACAGAAACAGAAGTGTGGTGCGGATGGTTAGGTCTGTGGTTAGTTATTGCTGCAGGGCACAGATTCTAAAATAATTTATCTGGCGTGTGTCCAGAGCTCTGGGTCTCCCCACAACATACAGAAAGTACCGATGAGGCAAGGACCAAGAGAAAAAAACTAAAGCAAGTATGAAAAAAGCTGCGGATCAAAACTGAGAGATCAGTGGTTGGGGTGGCAAGGAGTTTCTGGTGTCACAGCTGCCCTTAAGGAAGAGAACAGCAGGAGTCTCTCGAAGAGGAGTTGTGCATGCTGAGAAAACCCACTCATGCTGTTAGCCTGACTCATAGAGGGCTTTGTCCAGGAATCCCAAGGTCTAACCCATCTGTAGATATTGAGTGTAAGATGAAATAGAAAAGTCAGGTCCTAGAGACTATCTGTTCTATAGAGGTTCATTGTAAATTTGCTCAATTGCATTCTTCTGGGGGAAAGGGAATTCTAACTGCATATTAAAAAACAAATAATTAGCATTCATGTTTCCCTTTTCCAGGTTCACTATGTAATTAACTGTGGTTCTTATGGTTTCCATCTTGGGACACAGAGAGTGTTTACATGGACAATGAGAAGATCCACGCTTGCAAGAGGGGATGCTCATTTGTTCCCGGCCGCTCAGCCCTGAAATAACTACACACAACCTGTATTAATTAAAACACTGCTTGGCCCATTAGCTCTAGCTTCTTTTTGGCTAACTCTTACATTAATTTAACCCATCTCTATTAATCTGTGTATCACCACGTGGCATGCTTACCGGCAAAGCTTCAACATGTCTTACTCTGGTGGCAGCTCCATAGCTTCTCCCTGACTCCGCCTTTTTTTCTTCTAGCATTTAGTTCTGTCTTCCCTGCCTGACTAAGGTTCTGTCCTATCAACAGGCCAAGCCAGTTTCTTTATTTGTTAATGGTAATCACAGCACACAGAAGGAACTCCCACATCAATCCACCACCCAGTTCCTATCCTTCTTACCATCATCTTATGATGAGTTCATTAGAGGGCCTCACTGAAAGTCTCCCCAAAGAAAATCTTGCCTCTTGACAGTAGTTAGTGCTAGAGATAGTGGGTGTATGTGTAGCATAAGTGGAGAGGATGAAAAGATGTGTGGAAAGAGAGAAAAAAATGGGACTCTATAAAAAACGAAAAAAAAAATAATGATTTTTTTTCAGTTTATTTTACTTAAGAAATCCATATGTTCTAAAACCACATAGAAAACTCACTGAGAGATCCTAAACAAATAAAATAAGGGATTTATTAGAGGCAGAGAAAAATAAAAAGTTATAAAGCTTATATATATATATATATATATACTTATAGTTATATATAGTTTTATATAGTTACAATACTTCAGATCCTCAAAAAATTGGATGGAAAAGTTAAATAGGCAGAAATGTTGAAAGATGTTTCTAGCAAATAAAAAGGAACAATAAATGAAAAAATAAAATTCTAAATGAATTGATTACAGAAAGCCTGTAGTACAAAGCTAAATGGCAGAGGGGAGCGTGGGCACTAACATTCTGAGTCCATGATGTTGTTCTCTTATTTTAACTGTGTGACATTTATTCAGAAGATATAACATCTCTGTGTTTTGGTATTCTCATCTACTACAAAGAAATAGAACCTTTTCTTTCTCAAAAGATTGATTAGATAATTGTTTTAAAGTACTTAAAATAGCAGCTGGAATATTATTGATCTATAAATGTTAGCTATTATTCCTTTTTGTACCTGCTTTAGTTAGCTTTTCCATCACTGCTACAAAATAACCTCAAAGAAGTAAGTGAAAGAAAAGTTTAATTTAGCTAACTGTTTCACGGGTTTTAGTGCAGGTCATTTAGGCTCCATCACTGGTACCCCTAATGGGGCAGAACATCGAACA
>NC_022030.1:27363376-27384412 GCF_000317375.1 Microtus ochrogaster
AGACAGACACACACAAAGACAGAGAGAGAGAGAGGACAGAGACAGAGAGAAAACTGGACTGAATGCTGGGAGAAAACACACACACAGAGAGAGAGAGAGAGAGAGAGAGAGAGAGAGAGAGAGAGAGAGAGAGAGAAGACAGAGAGACAGACACATAGAGAGAAACACCCAGAAACAGACAGATTGAAACACTTGAGAAACCGAGAACGGGGGAGGGAGTAAGAGCCATTCAGACAGAGACAGGGAGAAGTGAGGAAGGAGGGGCAGAGATCTTAGAGAAAAGGAGGAAAACAGGAAGAGGCACCCAGGGATAAATGTACCGTTTAGAGTACACTCCTAATGACTCACTCCATCCATGGCCCAGTTCTGGATAAGTCATCTAGCTATGAATTGTCAATGAATTAATGTAAATGGAGCTGAAGTGTTCACGTCCTGACTGCACTGCCCCAAATAATCACACAGAAACTTATGCTAATTGCCAACTGTTTGGCCCATTTAGGCTTATTATTAATTAACTCTTACATGTAGACTAACCCATTTATATTAATTTATATACTATCACATGGCTGTGGCATTACCAGCCTTTTGGCATCTTGCTTCTTGGGTGGTTGGTGGCATCTGCCCATGACTCTGCTCTTCTCCTTATATCTCTGCCTGGATTTTCCCCTTGGCTCTATCCTGCCTTGCTACAGGTCAAAGTAGCTTCTTTATTAACCAATGGTAATAAAACATATTCACAGCATAGAGAGGAGTTATCCCATACCAAATTAATCCACACTAATTCACTGATGGTATCAATCTCCTCATAAGCTAATTCTCTTGATAAGACCATGATTTGGGAAGCTTGCTGTTAATTGATGAGTCTTAGGGGAGGATGCTTCATACACAAACCAGAACAGTGTGCTTATAATAGATCACAGCAAAGAATTTTGTCAAGAAGTCATGGAAGTGGAGTAGAACAATGATTAAATGATATCACTGGTCAGGAGGAGATGGCTGAATAAGTAAAAAGTATAGGAACATGAGTTCAGATCCCAAGTACTCATCTAGTCTGAGGTAGGTATGGTGGCCCGCCAGTAATCCCAGCAATCAGGAGGCAGAGTTGGGGGGGATCAACAGCAATTTGGCTAGCTAGACTTAGCCAAATTAGTGAGTTCTGGGACCAAGTGGGAAGTTTCTGCCTATATGGAGAGTGACCAGAATGACACCCAATGTCAACCTCTGGCTTCCTCACACAGATGCACACACTTGTATGCATACTTACAAAGACACACATGGATACATGTATGTACAAACATGAATACACATATGCCACACCTACCACACACATACACACGCACTCACAAAAATTTAATTTGTTTATTCTTACAAATTTGAAAACATGTTCTAAAGATACACATTATAAAGTACTAATTTTATTAGAAAGTAAGATTATGAACAAAAGAGGAAAAATTTGAAGTAGTTTCTTTACTTACAGAATGAAAAAAATGTTGTTTATGAGATGATAAGAAAATATTCATGTTAAAAAATTAAAAAAAATAAAGTAGTGCATGTACCATAGAAAAAACACAATGAAAGAAAAAAATAATGTTAGACATAAAGAGAGTAGTATAACTGAGTTTCCCCAGTCTTCTGAGGAACCACCATGCCATATCAATTTTCATAGTGGCTGTACAAGTTTGCACTCCTTCCAGCAATGGAGGAGTGTTCCCCTTGCTCCACATCCTCACCCACCTAAGTCGTCACTTGACATTCTGACAGGTGTAATATGGAATTTATTTGTATATCCCTTATGACTAAGGATGTTGAACAGTTCTGTAAGTACCTTTAAGCCATTGGAAATTTTTCTTTTGAAAATTCTCTGTTTAAATCTGTAACCCATTTTTTAATTGGATTATTTGATATTTTGAGATCTAATTTCTTGAGTTCTTTGTGTATTTTGGAGATCAGCCCTCTGTCCAAACTGAGGTTAGCGAAGTTTTTTTTCCCCCATTGTGTAGGTTGTCACTTTGTCCTATTGACAATGTTCTTTGCCTTACAGAAGCTTCATTTTCATGAGGTCCTATTATTGATTGTTGTTGTTAGTGCCTGTGCTATTGGTATTCTATTCAGGAAGTTGCCTCCTGTGCCAATGTGTTCAAAGCTACTCCCCACTTTCTCTTCTATTATGTTCAGTGTATCTGGTTTTATGCTGAGGTTTGTGATCCACTTGGACTTGAGTTTTGAGCAAGGGGATAGATATGGACCTATTTACATTTTTCTACATGCCAAAATCCATTTAGATCAGTGCCATTTGCTGAAGATATATCTTTTTTTGGGTATTTCTGGCTCCTTTATCAAAACTCTTGTGTCCATAGGTCTATGGGTTTATGTATGGATCTTTGATTTGATTCTGTTGATCCACCTGTCTATTTTTTATGCCAATATAATGTGGCTTTTAGTATACTATATCCCTGTAGTAGAGCTTGAATTTTGGGATGGTAATACTTCTATAAGTTAATTTATTGTACATGAATGTTTCAGCTATCCTGGGTTTTTAGTTTTTCCATATGAAGTTGAGTATTTTTTTCAAGGTCTGTAAAGAACTGTGTTGGCAGTTTGGTGGGGATTTTATTAAATCTGGAGATTCCTCTAGGTACAATGGCTACTTTTACTGTGTTAATTCTACCTATCTATTAGCATGGAGGATCTGTCTTCCGAAAATTCCTTCAATTTCCTTCCTTAAAATATTAAAGTTTTTGTCATATAAGTCTTTCACTTTCTTGGTTAGAGTTACTCCAATATATTTTATATTATCTGTGGCTATTGTGAAGGGCATTATTTCATTGATTTCTTTCTTAGGCCCTTTGTCATTTGTTTATAAGATGGCTTTTAATTTTTTTTTGAGTTAATATTGTACCCAGGCACCACACTAAAGGTGATTATCAGCTTTAAGAGTTCTCTGGTAGAATTTGGGGGTTTGCTTACATATACTATCATATCATCTGTAAATAATGATACTTTGACTTTTTCCTTTCCATTTTTGAATCCACTTGATCTTCTTGGTTGTCTTGTTTCTTTAGTGGCAACTGTAAGCACTATATTTAACAGATGTGAAGAAAGGGTGCAATTTTGTCTTGTTTCTGATGTTAGTGGAGTTTCTTTGAGTTTTTCTCAATTTAATTAGATTTTGTCTATAAGCTTGTTGTAAATTTCCTTTATAATACCCAGATATGTCCCTTGTATCACTATTCTCAGAACTTTTTTTTAACCAATAATGGGTGTTAGATTTTGTCAAATGCCTTTTCTGTATTTAATAAGATGATCATGTATGATATTTTTTCAGTTTGTTTATATGGTGTGGATTATACTGACTAATTTTTCCTATGCTGAAACATTCCTGTATCTCTGGGATGAAGCCTATTTGATGTGATGTGGGATTCCCCTCTGTATGCTGTGAATATCATTGGTTAATTAAGAAACTTCTTTGGTCCTATAGCAGAGCTATAGGGGAGCAGAGCAAGTGGGGTAAATTAAACTGAGTTCTGGGAGAAAAAGGAGAAGGAGTCAGGGAGAAGCCACATAGCCCCCCCCTGGAGACAAATTGATGGAACTTTTTCTGGTAAGCCACACTCACTTGGCAATACACAGATTAATAGAGATGGGTTAAATTAAGATGTAAGAGTTAGCAAATAAACAGCTAGAGCTAATGGGTCAAGCAATGGTTTGAATAATATAGTTTAAATGTGTTTATTCTGGGGATGAATATCCAAGAACCAACAAGTGGCCTCCTACAACAAATTGGCACCAATGTGGCAACTAAAATCCACTTAAAAGGGGAAAGAGTTTGGGAAGAAATTCTAGGAAAAAAAAACCCAAAATAAAGAACAACGACAACAAAAAGAGTTAAGCAGGGCTTTAACATTGTGGCTCCTTTAAGAGAGGTTTTCCTGTCTCTGCAGTAGCAGGACAAAAAGCTGTACTGCTTTGAAATGCTGGGTTTCTGAGCCATGCTGCTAGCGTGAACTCTGGCTTTTAAATGGAATTTGTGAGCAATTTACTACAACTTGCTTAATGACAACAGACCAGCTATGTGCCTAAAACTCGGGCAATGTGCAAGACTAGCAGATGTGGTGAACAAACTTCCACCACACTAAGTGGCCAAGAACTAACTAGTGGCCTCCTTACTACACTGATGGATGATCTTCTTAGATTTGGTTTGTGAGTATTTTATTGAGTACTTTTTCATTTGTGTTCATGATGGAAATTGCTCTGTAAGTCTCTTTCTTTGTTGAATCTTTGTGTGGTTTGTGTACCAGGGTGACTGTAACCTCAAAAAATGTATTTGAAGTTTTTCTTTCTGTTTCTATTTTGCTGAATAATTTGAGGAGTATTAGCATTAATTTGTCTTTGAAAGTCTGGTAGAATTCTGTGCTAGAACTATCTGGTTGTGGACTGTTTTTGTGGATGGAGAACTTTTAATGACTACTTCTATTTCTTTATGGGCTATGGGTTTATTTGAACTTGTTTAACTTTGGTAGATGGTATACATCAAGAAAAGTATCCATTTCTTTTATATTTTTCAATTTTGTTGGATACCAGCTTTGAAAGTAGGATCTAAGATTCTTTGGATTTCCTTGGTATCGGTGTTAAATGCCCTTTTAGCCTCTGATTTTATTAATTTAGGTATCTTCTCTTTGTCTTCTAGTTAGTTTGGATAAGCATTTGTCTTTCTTGTTGATTTTCTCAAAAAACAACTCTTTGTTTCATTGATTCTTTGTATTGTTTTCTACCTTTCTATATTACTGATTTCAGCCCTCAATTTGATTATTTCCTGTCAACTACTCCTTTTGGGCATACTTGCATTTTACTCTTGAGCTTTCAGGTATGCTTTTAAGTTGCTGTTATGCGATTTCTCCAATTTCTTTATGTAGCATCTAATGCTATAAACTTTTATATTAGCCTCACTTTCATTGTGTCTCATAAGTTTGGATATGCTGTGAAATCATTTTCATTTAATTCTAGGAAATGTTTAGTTTCTTTATTCTGTCTTGACCCAGCATTCATTCAGTAGAGACTTGTTCAGTTTTTCACAAGGCTGTAACTTTCTGTTGTTGTTGAAGTCTAGCTTTAATCTGTGATTGCCTGAGAGAATTCAGAGGGTTATTTCTATTTTTCTTTGTCTGTTAAGATTTGCTTTGTGACCAAGTATATGGTCAATTTTGGAGAAAGAAGCTCTCAACTGAAGAATGGAAAATAGGGTACATTTATACAGTAGAGTATTACTCAACTGTCAAAAATGATGACATCATGACATTTGCAGGAAAATGTTTGGAACTAGAAAAGATCATTCTGAATAAGGTAACCCAAACCAGAAAGAGAAACATGGTATGGACATTAGCTGTTAAGTAAAGAATAATCACAATACCATCTACAAATCCAGACAAGGCTTCTAGGTACTGGGTAATATTGAGCCCCATTAGCCATCTTTTATAGTCATGCAAGATTCCCAGCAGTGGGACTGGGACATCAACCTAGCCATAAAACCTTCTACCTACAATTTAACCTTCTGACAGTATTGCTGGGGTAGTGGTGGTATGCAACTTATGGGAGTAGCCAACTGATGACTAATCCAACTTGAGACACTGCAAGGAAAGGGAGTCCACACCTGACTCTGACTGGATGGCTAGGAACCAGAGAAAGCACAGGCCAGAGACCCAGGACAGAGCCAAACATGATTGTCTAAAAAAAAAAAATCAATGAAATGATTCCTATTGATACTTTGCTCTACACATAAATTGGTGCTTAGCCTAATTGTCATTAGAGAGGCTTCCTCCTACAAGTAATGGGAGCAGATGCAGAGACTCACAACTAAACACTATGTGAAGTCAGTGGGTAGAAGGATTGTAGGGGCTAGAAGGGTAGAGGGCACCATGAGAACATGGTCCAGAGAATTAACTAAAGAGGGTTGACAGGGGCTCACAGAGAATGAAATGATAAACACAGAACTTGTATAGGTCTGAGCTAGACCCTCTGCCTATATCCTGTGGTTGCATAGCTTGATGTTTTTGTGAGACTCCTAACAGTGGGAGTAGGAGAGGTCTCTGACTCTTGCCTGTGTTTGGGATCCTTTTCCTCCTACTGGGTTGTCTTGTCTGGTCTTGATATAAGGGTTTGTGCCTAGTTTCATTGAAAGTTCTTCTACTGTGTTTGATAGATATCCTTGGGTTCCCTGATCTTTTGGGGTTAGGGAGAGGAAGAGAAGAGTGGATCTGGGGAAAAGGAGAGGTGAGGAGGGCCTGGGAGGAGTAGAGAAAAGAGAAAATGAGGTTGGGATGTAATATATGAGAAAAAAAAGAAAGAAATAGAGTGCTAGACATTAGTAAAGATACATTGGTGGTCAAGGGTGCTCACCATTTTGTGATGTGATGTTGTCTTTCCCAGCTTCAATTAATAAACATGGTACTACAACACATGTTTGAAAACAAAGATTGATACTTCAAATAATAAAAGCCTAGGCCTATGCAAACCTTTCAACAGTATAAGCAGATAATTGGCAAAACTATGATTAAAGTATTTCAAACCTTCACACTTTCTAGAGAATGGTAGTCAATATTTTCCATTCATACTGTGTTTTAAGTATCTTTAATTAGCAAAAACTTTAATAAGCAAACAACTTGCTACTAGTTTTAGCTTTTGTTAATTGATTTCTGTTTAAATCCACTAAAAAAAGCACTTTACAAAATAATTTTTAGTTCAAAGAAAGATCAAACCCACATTTGTAGAGGATTTAGAAATTATTAGCTGTATCAGAAGGCAGAGATAGAGCAGAAGCTATATAATTCATGTTATAAATCTAGGATAATCTTGTGCTAATGCCATAAAAAAAGAATACCCCCAGAAAATATTGCATGTTAAAATAGACAGAAAATTCTAAATATAGTGCTAGGAAACAGGGCATCACCCACCCTAATCAAGTAACATTTACCCCACAATTAAAAGGAGATTTTTATTTCTCTCATGTGTAATAACTGCATCAACAGTTGAAGCAAAATGACTCACATGAGACTTTTAACAAAAGTCTTTTTAGTAGAGATTTTAACAGATTAATAAGATGTTAATTGACACATGACCTCTCTGCACTTCAACTTCTACATCTTAAAATGCATATGATAATGGTTAGTACCTCAGAGGTTTGTTGTGTGGGTTAAATTAATTAATTTAGCTAACATGTTAACAGTGACTGGAAATGTCAAATAGCTCTTAGCTACAGTTTTAAGAGTTCCGTCCTTTAAAATTGAGATCACTGTGGCTGTATGCACCAATACAATTAAGGCCTTTTCTTTTGTTTCTGGAGCCAGTGTGATATCTAGCTGTAAAATTTTACAGTTGTGGATCATTGTTACCCGAGTAAAAATACAATGAAAATGAGCGCCGTTTCATACACTTTCCATAGAAATGCAGGCAACACATTATTGTAAGAGACACAATGATTGCTTCCAGACAGCATCCTTTTAATTTCCATGTAATTTGCTTACATCAAATGAAGACTATCACATTCAGGACATTATGACTCACTCAATTCTAATAAAGAAAAAGATATAAAAAACATCAAAGCAAGTATTCATGATTCTATAGCCTGCCTTGACAGCAGAAACTAAACAGAACATTTGAAAAAAGAAAGATGAGCTCTTTCCTGTTAACCAAAACAAAATAAGCCGAGGTGATAACTTATGGCTGTGAATTCAGCACCCTGGAGGAAGAGACAGGAAAAGCTTTGTGAATATGAGGCTAGTATAGCCCATGTGATAATTCCAGGGCAGCTAGGGTTGTATAGTAAAAACATGTCTCAAAACAAATACTTTCTAACCCAACCTAACCCAACTAAACAACAACAAACCCAACTAAACAAGCAAAAACCCCCAACCCCAAAAGTAACATAAAACAACGAAGGAAAAATCTTAATGAGATCTGTGCTAGTATAATAGAAGTAAAGTATTTAGTTTCTTAGAAGCTACTAAAGAATGGAGTCAATGAAGGAATAAGCTGGAGTCCTTGCTGGAAAAGTCTTTTCTCTAATAGTATTTTTTCCTAATTTTTATACAATATATCATGTACAATTGATCATATACTTTCCCCCTCCTACCTCACTTCTAACTTCTTGTTTTTTCTCTTCAAAATAAAACTAAACTATATGAAGTTGAGTATTGTGCTTTTGAGATCTGTGAAGAATTTTGCTGGGATTTTGCTGGGCATTGCATTGAATCTGTAGATTGCTTTTGGCAAAACTGCCATTTTTACTATGTTAATTCTACCTACCCAAGAGCATAGAAGATCTTTTTATTTTCGGATGTCCTCTTCAAGTTCTTTCTTCAGAATTCTAAATTTTTTGTCATACAGGCCTTTCTCTTGTTTGGTTAGTGTTACCCCAAGATATTTTATGCTATTTGTGACTATTGTGAAGGGTGGTGTTTCTCTAATTTCTTTCTCAACCCATTTATCATCTATATAAAAAAGGGCTACTAAATTTTTTTGTGTTAGTCTTGTATCCTGTTACATTACTGAAGGTGTTTATGAGTTGTAGGAGTTCCCTATAGAATTTTTGGGGTCACTTATGTATACTATTATATCATCAGCAAATAGTGAGAGTTTGATTTCTTCTTTTCTGTGTATTCCTTTGATCTCCTTTTGTTGTCTTATTGCTCTAGCTAGAAGCTCAAGAACTATATTGAATAGATATGGAGGGAGTGGACAGCCTTCTCTTGTCCCTGATGTCAGTGGGATCATTTTGAATTTCTCTGCATTTAGTTTGATGTCAGCTGTTGGTTTGCTGTATATTGCTTTTATTATATTTAGGTATGCTCCTTGTATCTCCACTTTCTCCTTTCTCCTTGAAGGGGTGTTGAATTTTGTTGAAGGTTTTATATCATCTAGTAAGATTATCATGTGTTTTCTTCCTTTTAGTTTGTTTATGTGTTGGGTCACTTTGATAATTTTTCATATGTTGAACAATCCCTGAATCTCTGGGATGAAGCCTCCTTGGTCATGGAGGATGATTTTTCTGATGTGTTCTTCGATTTGGTTTGCCAGGATTTTATTGAGTATTTTTGCATCAGTGTTCATGAATGAGATTGGTCTGTAATTCTCTTTCTTAGTAGTGTCTTTGTGTGGTTTGGGTAACAGGCTAACTGTAGCCAGCTTCATATGGAAAGCAATCCTATGCAATAAAGGAACTTCCGGAAGCATCAGAATCCCTGTCTTTAAACCCTACTTCAGAGCTACAGTAATGAAAACAGCCTGGTAATGGCATAAAAACAAACAGAAGGACCAATGGAATCGTAGACCAGGATATCAATCCACATATATACAAACATCTGATTTTTGACAAAGAAGGTAAAAATACGACATGGAAAAAAGAAAGCATATTCAACAAATGGTTATTCTTAGTTATCTAACACTTTATTTTTGGAGGAGGGGCAGTTTTTGAGATATTCTTATATAACTGAGGCTCATTTAAAACTTGTTAGGTAGCCAAGACTAACTGTGAAGTACTGATCTTCCTAGCTCCACTTCTCATGTGCTAGAATTACTGACATGCTCAAACTTCATATATGGTTATTCCACATTCTGTAGCTGAAAATTACATTTAAAAATTATAATAGCTACAGTTTAAAATACTTACTGACTTTGCAGTAGACAAAATATTTTATGTTTAAGTAATTTTGTATTTGCATGTTTTGAAACTGTTTTAAGGCTTGTGGATCTATATTAAAATAAGAAATCAGTGTAGTAAATGACAGTATTTTACATTTTTACATTAATGTGTTTGTTCATCATATATCAGATATTTCTTATTTGAATAAATTCACTTCTCAATTTATTGATTGCAAAGAAATGGTAGAAAAGCACAGCTTCACTGTCATTCTCCCTCTGCCTGGGGAGAAGTCACTGGCTTTCCGTCAGGCAGAAGAGAGCAGACTAACGTGGATTTTTAGTGCTGTGAAGTTGACAGTACTCAGAGGGACATTAAGAGGTCAAAACTTCGAAGCGGATGCTTCTACCCTTTCCTATTCTGAAAGTGCAGCACAGGAATTCTTAGTGACTGATTGCAAAAAATACAGGAGACAATAGGTTTGATCCTGAAACATACTAGGAGTAGCTCTGCATGGAGTGTCTAGTTTTCCACAGTGGAGAACTCGTATAAACAGTCAGGAAGTTTGTATATGAGGGATATCTGTGAGCAATTCTAATAACCACAACTCAATTCCCTAGTTCCTTTCCAAATGGGGCTCAAGAAATTTGCGGCATTGTATATAATTTAGTTGTGTTCTTTCTTTCTCTCAGCCTCTCTAGGCACTTTTTTTTTTTTTATTTTTCGAGACAGGGTTTCTCCATAGCTTTTTGGTTCCTGTCCTGGAACTAGCTCTTGTAGGCCAGGCTTGGCCTCTAACTCACAGAGATCCGCCTGCCTCTGCCTCCTGAGTGCTGAGATCAAAGGCATGCGCCACCACCGCCCGGCTCTAGGCACTTTTTTTAAATGCACAAACACATATTTCCATAAAATGATTGTCTTGATTTTTAAAGAATTTTTTTTAACATTTCTTGCAAAAACTTTTCTTAACTTTTGTTTTATAGTCATATGTATCTTCAAATTTTAATATTTCTGTGCATGTTTTGTTTATAAATAAACAGAAATGTATTTGCTATTTATTCATATATTAAATGAATATATTGAATTAAAGCTTCGAGAGAAAGACTATAGACAATGAAACTAGACATGAGACCAAAGGAGGGAGAACAGAGATACAGCTGCAACCCTTAAAGATATGGAAGCATCATTCACATAGTATTCTCAATCCCGAGACCAGGCTGCCCCATGTGTCCCTTACTCGGATTTGAATTGCTTACCTCCTCTTTGCTCCACATTGCGCATTCAACAGTCATGGCTGGCTCCCTCACATCCCCCCTTCCTTCTGTCATAGTTTTCCCCTCTCTTGTCTTCCTTCCTCTTAAGTGCCCGTTCACCGGGCATCAAAGTCTTTTTATGCACTTACTGTCCCTATTAAGTTAAATGCTTCATTAAAATATGTATGTGATGATCCTCTCATTGTCCAGGTTTGAATTCACATGAAGTTATTTCCATAGATATCTTCCTGTCATCTTAACTGGTTTCTCTGCCCCTTTTTCTCTGACACATCTCCCCCATTCCAAGTCATCAGAGCTCTTACAACGTTAGCCATTATCTTATTTATTCATTATCGATCTATGTCTTTCTTGGATTATAACTCAGGGTCAGAGAGAGTCATTATCATTAGTACCCATTATTTCTTCTGAGTGTCTAGGACTGTATGTGGCACCTATGACTTGCTCAATAGTTATTTAAAGAACGAAAGTCTACACGGACATGAATTGTAAAAAATTTGACACAAGATTCTTATGGAGGTTTTTTTTTTTTCTGCCATCACCTCTCTAATGACTTTCTTTTAATATATCTAAACATTTTTTTTTTACATAATGGTTTTGCTTTTTGTTTTGATAATTTGATCTACAGGCTGATTGCAGAAAAGAGAAAAGCTGGAGCGAGTGCTGGACCATGCATGGCCAACTCTGGCTCTTTCATGCTTTTAAAAAGGTAACGGAGACACGGAGACAAGAAGAAAAGGTTGATTTTGGCTTGCTTTGTACGTGGCATGCTAACTGTGTGCTTGACTTTTTTGTCAGCATTTGATATAGCAAGTGTTCTTCGATTAAGTCCCCATTGTGTTTTATGATAACACATAGTTCCACATAGCTTCTGTGGCCATGGTATGTGTTCTACATAATTTGCAAAGGGACATAGATACATTTGGAGAAATAGTAAGCTATTTGTGTCATGTATCCCAAGATTTCTAACACATGATCTGTAAAATATTTGAATTCTTCTGTGACTAAAGGAATGAAAAAAAATAAATGGATATTAAAGTTTAAAAAGTCTGCTGGAACTTTTAGATCAAAAGCTATGGATTGGCTTAATGATGAATTTTGAATAGGTATAAGCCTCCTGTAAAAAGCTTTAATATTAAATATGTAAACATATGAGAAGAAAAATTTATTTCTGCTCCCAGAAGTTGCTTCTTTCAGTTTTTAAGCAACAAAGATAAGAAATACTTTCTGTATATAATATATAATGTTAGATATGCTAATGTCTGTCATTTCCCTTAGAGTAGCATTTAATATTTAATAACATTAGTCTTTAATATTATTTCATTTGTTATAATTGAACTTGCAGTTCGCAATTTGAAATATAAATGAAACGGTTTATGTGTGTGTGATCAAAATATATTTCTGGACTTGCACTAATTTTTTAAACTGTCTCCAATGTAATAACTATTAAATAAAAGGGATCAATCAATTGGAAGTTCCAGATATATTGAATATAAGGCCTCACCAGAAATGTGACCCTTTTTTTTTTAAACAAATAAATAAATATGTAAGGAGACAAGTCTGACCTAACAATGCTATTGATTTTAAAATCCTGTTGGAATGGAGCTAAACCCTGGGAAAGGCCCTGAGGCCAGTGGAAGTCAGTTAAGCTGTTTACACAAATTTGCTGACAGATAAAAGAATGAATATTTCTCATCCTCTTCCCCCTTTGAATGCCTTAAAAAGGCCTTGCAAAGGCTTGCGGACTCAGGTTTCATGCTCTTTGCAAACTGAATTCCTTTCCTTTTCATATTTTAAATTTGTAACATGTCCCATGTAGACTTTAAGTGGGCGTCCTGCTTTTAGGACTTCTAAAACACCATCCCTTTGAACAGTGTGCCACATGGCAATTCTACAAACATGAAGAGCCCAGCTGTTAGGATGGAAAATACCACATAAATTACTGTAGAAGGATCTTGACTGACTGCCTTGGAGAACCCAGTAGTGTACTCTAAGGGAAGGAATACTGGCTTTAAAAGCCTTCCCAAGGCAGTGTCATGATTCTTTGGATTTTTAGATTATAATCTCAGACTGACGTTTGAAGGGAAGGTTTATATTTACCCTGTTGCCTGGATGGAGAAATACTTTTCCAGTAATTTTTTTGTGGGCCCTTATCCCTGACCTCCTGCATATGGTTTATGAGATTTGAAACTGTCATAGTTAATTCTACTTAAGTAGTCACCTTTAAGTATAAAGTTCATTGAAATGTTTTAGTTGTATCTGCTCCATCCTTAACAGCCTAAACAGCTGAGATAGTCTACTTGTGGTTAAGACCCTTGATGGCTTTCCCCCAGAAGTCTGTATAGCAGCTCTTTCTAGTACTATAAAAGCGAATCAGCAGGGAGCATGCTTCTTGGTTAGTAACAACTTGATTTCTCCATGTCTTGTGACCGAAGTGTGTGTTTGATGTCTTCAGCAACAAGATCGTACCATCAAGTTCTGGTGGGCAGCTTAGTGCTATTGCAATTGTCTGTATTGTTTGGTGTCTCCACATAACTCCTGACCAACCACTTAAAGGGAGGTATTCTATACCCAGTGCTGGGATTTTAATTTGATAGCCTATGACTTTTGGGAGAAACATTAACTCCTGTGTAAGTTAATTCCAAATATACACTGTTAAATATTGAAATATACATGTTATAAAATTGTAGGTTTCCTTGTTCTGATTGGATTAAGGCCCACTTCACAGGAGGAAACTCATGCCTGGTTCTGTAAACCTGGCCAAGAACCCATGGTTGGGGAATTTACCAGTTATAGTTGTAAAACTATTACTATTATTTTGCAACATGGACACAGTATAAAACTATCCCTGAGCCAATATCCCTATCGTCATATATTAGTTCCAAACTCCAACTTTATCAGGGAAGTTTCTTAACAGAGACTCACAAGCAGTTAAGGTGGAGATTGTCTGTAGTCTTCTCAGTCACAAACAGGGCATCTGTATAACCCACTCACTTCAAGCCCTGGAACCATCGCCTAAGAAACATGAAAAGGTTGTGAGAGTGTGGGGTTGGCGAAGACCAGAGAGAAATGGTGTCCTCTGCACATGAAGGACTGCCATACTCACGACCTCACGGCAGCTGTTACCTTCACAAGGGCTGTTTCTCTAATTTAGAACCCATTGGCGATTGATGCCTCTGGGGACAGAAAAGTTCCCTTTAAGGGTATGGCTCCTGGTAGGTCTATTATGCTCTACTGGATTGGCCCAAACCCATGAGTATATGGGCAACATAAATTGTATTTGGTGAGTTATTAAAAAAAAAAAGGACACGAAGTTTGGAGGGGTAACTGAAGAGAGGAGTTGGGAGAGGGGTAGGTGCAAATATAATCAAAATACATTGTATAACATGTAGGAAAGTCTCAGATAATCAATAAAATATTATATATTTTACAAAGTAAATGAAAAGTCCTGGGTGAGTGTTTCTGAGAACTGAAGCCTCTTCATTTAGAGTGACCCTAGATTTTAGGAGCATTCCGAAGGAATAGGGTGATGGGCAGCACACTGTGTCTTTGTGCTATGAATGTTTTTGTTCCTCGGATGGAATTCTGAAGTGAGGAGATGCTTGGCATGCATATACTGGTAACTACAGCGAGGTCACAGGAATGCTGGTTATTCAGTTGAGTGTACTTTTTAAGCAGCATTATGTCTGATGTTAGTTCCTTCAAATTCTAGGCAAGGGAGCTCATCAAGGTCACCTATGGTCTTACTTTGCCTCTTCCTTTTCATTGGGGTTCTTGGGGGGGTACCATGTTAGGTACTTTTCAGGATGTCTTCAACAATCTCCACAGATCAAGGACAACTCGAAATGGTATCTTAAAGCATGTCACATTGTGGTTATTTTGAAATCAACTCTGTTTCCTTGACCTCCAGATAAGACATGCAATTGCTCCACTTGCTAACAGCTGTCTCAAAGGCTTGGGTAAGCTCTCTTGTTTTGCAGCATTGCCTGCTCTCCAGGCAGACTGAGAGGGGAGAGCGAATCGAGATACGGGTTATTCTTCAAGGTTCAGTTTCCAGTGGTTGGTAAACAAACCTATTTTCATCACCAAGGAGGTTGAATGGCAATGCCTTTTCACAGTGTCTGTGGAGCATGGTGAAATCTCTGTTATGGATTTAGCATATTGCCCTCCAATACAGGCAGTGCTGAGACAGGGATAGCTGGTAACTAGTAGGATTTGTATATTTGTTTAATTTGATTATTGTGGGTTGAGTAGAACTTTAGGGTGATTTAGAGTTAGTGTGGGAAACGAGACAACGTTGGCATTTCTCCTGTGAGATACTGAGGAGTTCACCTTCTCATCGAATATTTTTAGTCTTTCCATGTTGACTGAGTAAAAAGTGATGTGTGGAGCAAAGCATGGAGGAGATTGTTTCTGATGTTTTCACTCTGTAGACATGGCTATGAGATTTCACAATAGCCATCTTTGGAAAGAATAAACACATTGAACTTAATAGTCCAACAAGAATCTCACCTGCTTATTTAACCCATAAGAAAAAGAACCAGCAGGCTTCAGTGTACACATTTGCAATGTTATTTTAAAACAAAATGTGAAATTGGATGATCCATTGCCTATTATAGAATCAGGTTACTGCTTGCTGTGTTCGGTGCTTCGCACTCGACAAAGAGGAACTTAGCGTCATCAAATGTTAAACACATGGCTTTAATGGTTCATATTAGGAGAATTCCTGTGGGAATTGTGCTGGTTGGGAGATTGTATTCACTCCACTTATTTCTTTCCTGTGGTTCTCTTATTTCCCTATGGGATGTATTTCATGTGTCCATTATTGCTTTGAAGATTTTTCATTTCTGTCTCATGCTTAACACTTGCCATTGACTTCTTGTGTAACTTAAGAGAAATGAATGACACTCTTCCCCCTGGGTACCTGTCTTTATGAGGTAAATCAGCCTGTGCTATTTAGAAAAAAAAATCTATAGTTTTGCTTCTTTTATACTAAAAGGAAATTTTACTTTTTGGTACTAGAGTTTTGGAGACTTTGTACTTTGATTTTTTTCCATCATGGTTCTGTAGTTTGTAGAACAAAGTAAAATAAGATAGTCTGTGCTTTTGTTTTTAGATATTTTTAAACCTTTGAATAAAATGATAATAGAGATGGTAGAACACTGCCTTTTTTAGAGGGACTTTTGGTCCTTAGCTATCTTTACATTTCTGAACTTCATCATTTTGGTGGTGACCAGAGGAATTTGAGCTCATATAACAATCCACACTTAGCTGCCCCAGAAAGAACCATTCTAGGAAGCATTGAAGATGTGTTCACAAAAACTTTACTGACAATTATAAAGAGATTATTTGGATGTTTTTGGTTATTTTTGTGAGCTGATAGATACAGATGTAGTATATTTTGAATATAAATTGATCAGCATTGACAACAAGATTCAGAGAACTCTGTATTGGTGAAAGTGGTTACAGAATAAATTATGGGAAGTGTTCAGACTTTTATTTCGGTCGGTACCTCTGCTCTTTTTCTATTTTTATTAAACTTGAATGGTTAATCAGAAAGCACATTGAAGGGGAATAAGACCATAGCTTGAACCGAACTTACATCAAAGGGAAACGTCTTGTAATCGTCAATGAAATCTTCACAATATTCCTTGGTGGAGTATTCTTTCCTCACAATTTTTTGACCCATTTTCAGATATACAATTACCATGCAACTTCATGGGTATTTTAATTTCTGCTATGCTCCAAACCCTCTTCCCCTGTAAAATGGAAAGGAAAAAAAGTACAAATAACTTAATCTTATCAAAATTATTTTAAAATTATAAACAGATCACTTGGTAGATAAAAATGCCTCTTTAAGGGAGCTTGGGTGGATATTTCGACAAGTCGCCAATGGGAATAATGATTACTTGAAAAAAAATAATCTGAAGGCATGTCTTTTTTATGCTTTTGACTTTATTCCAAAATGACTTCCTTGATTTAAAGTGATCTAGAATCTATTTGGAAGCAACTTTAGGCTTTATTATTTGCATGAGGAAAATATGTAAGACTAATTTTTTTTCCAGGATGGAGAGTCCCCAGCTAATTCTATTAGAATAAAAATAAATGTCCATCCTGGATATTTTCATTTACCCTAAGTGTTAACTTCTGGCAACCTAAGTGATAGAAACTGGCCAGATTCCACGTGACTTGCATTGAAGAAAAGTGAAGGACAATTTTAACTTGGCTGAGACTTGCATCATTGAAATCACAGGTTCAGCTTTTTATAATTTCTGTGTATGCTGAGATGCGTGCTTCTGTTGTTTGTCCTATGAATCCTGGATAAATGATGAGAATATGGTACTCACTATAGAACAACTGATGCATAAGTGTCGTATAAACTTCATTTCTGACCACTAACTCTTCTGGCAACCTGAACTAGCTGTGGATCCATCCCCTTCCTTCTCTTTTCTCCTGTCTCTTAGCACGAGGAGTATCAGGGCTCAGTTTTGATATTTGTCTGTTTGAAATTCCCAACTTTTTTATGTTCCTTTCAGTTAGCTTTAAAATTATATGCGCTTTGCATATGTATGCTAAAGACACATGCATATGCATGAATACACATACACATATAACAAACTTTATAATTCTTTATAATACATAATAGACATTGAGATTTTCCCTCACAATTCTTTCCTGGATTTTACACTTGCATATCTAGTTGGCTCCTCGACACCTCCAATACTCTGATATGAATTGCCAAGTTTATGTTTCAAAAGTAAAATACTGTGCTGCATCATGTGCCACTAAAACCTGCCACCTCTAATAGACCATCGCTTCTCAGCTTATGGGAATGCCATTATGGAGGAGTCAGACCTACATCACCCTTAACTGTTCTTTCTTGTCTCTCCTACATTGCACCATCAGTCTTGGCTCTATTAACCTTTTCAATGCAGTCAGAATTCAGCTTCCTCTTGCCACCCACACTGCTTAATCCTGAGACAGCAACTCTCTTGGCTCTGCAACACTGGAGCATCCTGCTAACACTGGCCTCTGCTTCTCCCTTACTTTTCCAGTGTCCCTCTACCCTAGGTAATTGGAAGCAGAGTCATCACATCACTATCGTTATTATTGTTTCCAAATTCAGTTCAATCTGGACCCTCATCTGTGCAGAATCCTCACTCTGTTCTCGGGTCAACTGAAAACAACAGCAAGAAAAAAAGATTTTGCTATGACTTGTAAACTTGTAATTACTCTGGTTTCCCATCATCCTTTCCCTCTTATTTCACTTTTTTTCATAATTTTTATTTAAAATTTACAGTTCGTTTTACATTCAACCCCTATTTCTCTCCCTCCCCTTCTCTCGGCCTCCCACTTCCTCCTGGTGCCATACTCCCATCCGCTCCTCATTGGGTGTAAGGCCTTCCTTGGGGAGTCATCAAGGTCTAGCAAACCATCTTGAGGCAGGACTAAGCCCTCCCTGCAGTATGGCAGTACTAAGGCAGAGCAAGGTAGCAAGCTATCCAATCATAGGAAATGAACTCCAAAAGCTGGTTCATGCATCTGGGATAGGTCCTGGTGCCACTGCAAGCCCGCCCCCCCCCTGCCATCCCAAAATATCAAGTCATACACCTGTCACCACATTCTGCTGCACTGTCTTTCTACATGTCTGTTCTTAAAGTAAAATGTAATGAATGGAAGCTCTAATAAGGCCCCGGAAATTCTGATTTATTTATTTATTACACCACTGTATCTTCCATGCTTAGTATGGAGCTTGGCAACTAGTACATGTTCATTGAATATTGAAAAAAGAGTAACAATAAAAGAAACAAAGTAACTGAACTATTGTGTGTAGGAGGAGAGTGGCTGCTTCCTTGTTCCAGGCTGCTCAGCTGGGAAATAACCACACAGTGTATTAATTAAATCACTGTTTGACCCATTAGCTTTACTTATTAGCTAACTCTTACATCTTAATTTAACCCATCTCTATAATCTGTATATCACCACGAGGTCGTGGCCTACCAGCAAAGTTTCATCACGTCTCAAGTGGCAGATCCATGGCGTTTCTCTGACTCTGCCCTTCATTTTCCCAGCATTCAGTTTCATCTCTCCGCCTACCTAAGTTCTGCCCTATCAACGGCCAAGACAGTTTTATTATTCATTAATCAAGAAAAGCAACACACAGACAGAAGGACCTCCCACACCAGTTGTGCCTTTCTTTTCTTCGGTGAACTCAAAATAGATATTTAAAAAGTTATGAAAACAGCACCCAACTAGAACTTGGGATGGCAGCAAGATTTATTAGAAATGTGATCATAAGTAAGTCTCATAAACCTTTTAAATTTCAGGCATCCTCAGTGCGATTACAGAGCTTAAATGAGATAAGGTGTGCACAAGCGCTTGTCAACTGTTCAGCATTTTCTAGGTTATTAATGCTTTTTCCCCGGGGGATGAATTCATTTAATCTTGTAAATGCTTTCATTTGATCAGTACTAGATTAACCTGTCTATATTTGTTCAAGTCATTTTATCTTGAGTCTGGTGATTCCCTTTTTTATATTAACATAAATACTTTCAGTTGGTAGGCATTAAACATTTACTAAATGTTTACTAATGGGATCCATGCTATAATGTCTATAATATAATGAGTAGTACACATGTGTGATGGAATAACCAAAATGTATTTAAACATAGTGATTTAATTTCAACTATTTATTAGGTTCCATGCATTTTTTCTAAGTGCTCTACAAGTATGAAAATGTTTAATAATTTGAACAACATAATGATGCAATGCTACTTCCATTTTTCTGATGAAGAACTTAGATAGATTAACTGATTCAAGGTCATCATTTATAATATTTGTGATGTTACATGCACACACAATCCATATGTTCAAAGTTAAACTAGATTTGGGGTTTAAAAATAGAACCATTTTGTGAGAATGCCATCCAAGGTCTCATTAGAATAGGCTTTGAGACGTTAACTATTGATTGACTTCTAACATGGCCTATGGCGCTTACATTCACCTTGATACCCTTTGTGAAGTAGTTTTTGTGTCCGTTGTCAGAATAAATGTTTAAGAGTAGACCACTGAGTGCTTTCAATGTTACTTAAAGCATTGGCCTTACAGAAACATTTCTATTTTCTGTCTACACACATATAATATCCTAAATTACATTTAGCTATGGAATGGGTTTTTGCTACCCATGTTATCTTTGCCTTTGTTTCTTTCTCAGGTTTATCTCAGTTTTTTTTTTTGTAAATCATACTCAGGTTCTTAACATTCACTATATCATAGGGTTTTATCTTAAAATTGCTCAGAATAGGTCCTCGTTTATTTTTCTTCTTTTTATCTTGGTTGTTCATGTCAATACTTGGGTGAATCTTCATTAAGAAAGTTTCTGAAAAATTTGACATGGTTACATTGGTCATTATACATAGTAATTCATAGAACAGATAGTATTAGAAGATGGATCATGTAGCAAGCAAGATAGGTACAATCCTATTCATAGAATTTAATTAAGGTAGGCAATGCTGCACAGCTAAGGAGAGCAATGTTTGGTGCTTAGCCATGGCGTACATAGGTAAAGGTGTTAAAACTGGCAAGCAGACTGTATTTGTATTTGGCATCATGGACTGAAACAGAGATCATTACCCTAAAGGAAATAAGCTAGGCATAGAAGGGAGGGCCACATCCTGACCATATGTAAAATGTAGAATTTTGATCTCAAACAGATGAGCGTGAATAGACTCTACTTATATCTCAAAGCAGAAGAATAGAGGGCAAAGGAAGAAGTCTTCATCAATGGATACCAACAGTCATGTAGGAGCAAGATTTTCTGGTGTACTATTGCATACTATGTTCACTATAGCTACCAATAACTTTTATTCATTTTTAGAAGCTAGAAGAGATATTGAAAGTTTTGCCATAAATATATGATGAAGTGATTGAAGGAATAGACATATTTGATTTAAACATTGCACAGCGTATACCTACATGGATGCATTATGTTGATACCCTACCAATATATACAATTTTTATGTCCTATTGTATCTGATTAAAAAGTTCATAAAAGACCTCATATTTGGTTTCTAGCCATAAATAAAGGACATTGAGCTTATAATTCGCAATCCTAGAGAAGCTAAATAAGAAGGT
>NC_022030.1:27385027-27413101 GCF_000317375.1 Microtus ochrogaster
AAAACAAAACATGGTGTGGTTAGAAAACCGTGAGAAAGGGGAGAACACACAGCATGAACGCAGAGTGGTAAGGAGAGCTCAGACAAAGGAATTAGAATTTATTTTCAGGGAGAGCAATCCTTAGCACAGTGAAGGAATGATGTATGTTCAACCATTTAAAAGTCTACCCTGGATTTAGCGTGGGGAGTAATACCTGGAGCCCACAGAAGGAATCTTTGTCTTTCATCTGGGGCAGTTGTATAACAGACAGCTCCGTGGCTGCTTGTTTCCTTCCCTCTCCTGTGGCTGAGATAAAATACCATGAAAGGGTCCAGCCCCTCGTGGAGGGGAAGTCTAAGCTGAAAGAATGTGAAGCAGCTGCTCACGCTGCATCTGGAGTCAGGAAGCACAGAGCTTTGCTCTACTTAGGCTTTCTTTCTCCTACAGCCCAGTGTCCTCGCCCAAGGAATGGTGTTACTAACAGCGGGGGCGTCTTACCAATTCAGTGACCCGAACCAAAGGTAAGCCCCACAGACATACCCGGAGATCACTTTTCCAGGTGATTCTAGATCTCATCAAGTTGACAACTGAGGCTAACTATCTCTTCCACACTCCCTTTATGAAGTGGACTGGGTTTCACAACTCTGAAACACGTGCTATTTCCTTTCCTTTCCTTTCCTTTCCTTTCCTTTCCTTTCCTTTCCTTTCCTTTCCTTTCCTTTCCTTCCCTCCCCTCCCCTCCCCTCCCCTTCCTTTCCTTTCTTTTCCACTTTTTTTCCACATAAGAGGCATTCTAAATTCAAGTAACTACAATTAGGAAATCAGACTTGAGACCAAATCTGGTACAAATGGCCACTTTTCTTCACAAGCAAACAAAGAAAGAAGGTGGGCCCCTCACTCTGCTACAACACCCAAGGTTCATCACCCTCCTCCTTCTCTGATACTGGGTGGTAGGTAGTCCAACCTGCTGTGCCCAGATCCCTTCCCCATGAAGAGGACCTTGGGGAAAAGGATGTGAAAAATGTGGAGACAGTGCAGACAGAGGCTTTGTTACACTTTGAAATTGTATCCTTCTTTCACACGAAAATAGACACATTTGATTGTTGCCAATTACTTGTTAGAGTCATGTTGAGATGACAGTTTTTCAAGATATGTAATATTAGATCAAATAATAGCAAGTGATATTTTAGGGGACATTCTGATATGGTAAAGTTATGACCTCTCTGATGTAATCAGCTTTTATACTTGGCATCTTTCCCAACAACAGTTTGCAGTTGTAGCACAGGGGGAGACAGTTTCCTGTAGCCTTATTTGGAACCACACTGGTAGGTTATAAGATCATGTTTTGAAGTCCAGGAGTATAATTTAACAGGCATTTTCCTGTTTCATCTGACACTGGTTAGTGGCCTTGTGTGCTGTGCATTCCAGAAAATGTAGTGTGATTTCTCAAATTCCAACCTGTTTCTATTCATCCCAATCAAAATAAGAAAATATTTTATCTATTATCACATGGTTTCTACTTTTATTTAACTTGGTTTTATGAAAACCTGTTTTGCTTTAGGGATATTATTAATAATAATGTGCTTTAGTGTTGCAAAAATGTTCTGGTGAAATGCCCTAGCACCAAGAAGGAAGGTAGACACAAAGTTCCACTCTCAACCAAAGAGCTGTTTACAATTGATACCTGCTGGGAAAGGGAAGACCAGTTTTCTCCAATCAAGTCTCATTGGATTTGCCAACCACACCCTAAAGCAGGGTCCATACGTAGGAATAAGTGGCCAATACAATAAAAACCCGACGTGTGTTTTCATTTTTAAAATTTTATTTGTTTATTTATGCATATTGATTTTGTTTGTTTTGATTTTTGTTTTTATTTTTGAGATGGAATCAGAAAGCGTGAAGTTGGGTGGGAAGGGAGATGGGAGTGATTTGGGAGAACTCGGGAGGAAAAATGATGATCATATTATATGAAAAAAATTAAAGAAAGAAAGAAATATATTCTGCTACTTTTCTATACCCTTTATTCATTGTAGTCTTGACGAAGAACACAACAGTTACAGCACCTAAGTTCTGGCAGTAACACATTTATTTGGGGTAAAAAACATGCAGATATTTTTCTACAAAGCAGTTCTAAGTAATGCTTATAGAAAATATTTTCACATTGTGTTTCAAAATTTAGTATAAAATTGGGGAAAAGATTCACACATCTGATAATATGTGCATAAAAGCACATCCCCTTGGTCTGTGCTCACAATGAGATATAGAACATTCAAATGCAGACTCTTTGGAAAACTAGATATCCACATCAATATTGAGGTATAGAAAATTTATCCACAAACTTTAGGAAGGATATGAGTTATTAAAGGATGTCATTTCTTTTCTTGACTTGTACTAATGCGTTCAGTTATAAAAGGGAACATAAAATATCTGCTTTCTGTAATATCAGTTTCATTGTCCAGCAGGCTAAGGTTTTAGACAATGTCTAGGTTGTTACCTAGAGAAGACAGTAGATTCTTTGATAGACTGCTTTATGTTGTTGTGTGTTACACTCATGCAGACAGGCAGATAAGCCATGGCTCTCTTTTCACCCTACCTTGCTTTTGACATCACGTCTCCCATGAGCTGTCAATGCTGGCAGAACAAATAGAAGTTCAAGACTGTGTAACCAACGCGCTGATCTGTTTGGACAAAAAGGCTTGTGATAGCTACCGCAGTGCCTCTGTGTTGGGAGCTTTTGACTTGTTGACTGTTTGTGGGCATAACAAAAATGCTACCTTGTGAATTACAAATACAACAAGCCTGAGAGGTGTCTGGAATCATCCTAACAGGAATGAAAAGGCTGCAGAGCAAGTTTGGAGCAAATGCTCCATATGACAGAAGGGCAGAAAAGTATAACTTCAAGAGAATAACCATTAAGTTTCATGTGCAAACACATCTATCAATTCTTTTTTTTTTTTTTTATTGACTGGATGTGGCGGTACACACCTGTAATCTCAGCTACTGGGAGACAGGCAGGTAACAGATTTGTCACCATGCTGGACTACAAAGTGAGACCCTGGGTTAAAAAACAAACAAAAGGTAAATGAAAATAAGCAAATATTTTGAATATGTGCTTATGCAAGTTGTAAATATATAGAATTGATGTTGAATCTCTAGGAATATAATGATCAACTACATAACTGAATAATTTTATATTTCATATAGCTTATACAAAAGGCTATGTTATTAAAAACACAACAAAATCTAAGAATCAACTACAATATAATAATTTAGGAATATAATTTTAACTATTTTGTATACTTCTGAAAAGTAATTCGAATTATATTTGTTATATTAAATATGCCCCTATTTCTGTTTATAATATTTATGCAGCTATACAAAGTTATTTTGTCATATTGTATGCATGCATGTTTCTACCTCTGTTTAAGACATTTTGTATATTAACACAATTTTAGGATATATTTATCATATTGCACTATACATTTCTACTTCTGATCAAGATACTTATGCATTGTTTACATTTTGAGGTTATTGTCCTCATTTGAGGCACAATTGTTTAAAGACTGTTTAATATTCTAATATGAAGTCTTAGTCTTTAAGTTATATAGGTATCAAGTATTATAGGTCAATAGTCATCCATGTTTGACATACTTATAGTTAGACTACTCAGGTTCTTCAGATACATAGAGATTGTATTCTTCATATATAGGTAATTTTCAACCACTTCAAAAAACTGTAAAAATATAGCATTTAAATAACTTAGAGCTCTGTTGACGTGAGACATGATTGTTCCTGGCAATACTGATCTATTCCTAAGAGAATGTTGAGCACTAAAGACACTCCACTTGGAGCTTGTTTTCTTCTTGACAAAACTAGCCTTTGGGTAAGGAACTGTCCCTGCCTCAACCACTGACAAAAAGCACGGAATCTGGACAAGACAAGCAGGATTGAAAAAAAAAAAAAGATTGCTAAACGTTGCCAAGACATAAGATGGTTCTAAAAATTTTCTTACCTCTAAAAACGGTCTGTCAGTTACTCTAGGTCTTAGCCAAAGTTGGTTGCTCCAATATTGCAAATGAGACTTGGGATGATTGCCCAGGTAGCCAGTTGTCTCTGTCATTTTTTGCATATTTTAGAAATTGCTTGATTGCACTTCCTGTTTACTTAATTAATATTATTTCCCTTCTCAGATCTTTGATGGTGTTGAAAACTAGATAGTCATAGTTACTTTTCTTTTATGACTTAACCAAACCTTTTCTAATACAAGACATAGGCTCCTTAGGATAAAATAATTATTAAAACATTTAGCATGTGTTTCTTGCTTAATATTGTTTATGCTAGTTGTAATTCTAATTTTTATTTTTATACATAATTTCTTTTCTTATTGCATATAGTTTTATATTGGGTTTGAAATACTCTTATTTAGACAAAAAGGGGAGGTGATGGGGGAACTTCAGCCCCATCAACTCTCCCCCTCTCTTTTTCTCTCCCTCTTACCTGAATGCTGGATTGGTTCCTGCTCCCCATTCATACAGAGGACTGTCATCTGTGAGTTCCCCTTAGATAAAGAATCCTTTTATTATACTTAATCCTGAGCTAGTGTGAGATTAATTTATTTGTGTTCACTTTTACATTTTCATATAAAATAAGTAACATATACATTTGTAGGTAAACATACCTTTTATATAAGGCAGACAATAGGATATTGTGTAAATAAATTTAGTTTGGTAACATATGCTAGACTAGAAAAATCAAGAAGTCACTTTCTTCAGTGTGAAAGGTAAATTATGTAACAAGAATTCTGAAACCAGGAAAAGGTACTTTATAAACATGAGGCATTATTGTAGTCATGGAAACATTGCTGCCAAACAAGAAATTGCTATTTGATAGCTATTGAAGGCAATAGGCAATCTAAAGAGAACTAAAGTAATCTCTTTAGAAGTTTTAAAAGAAAATTCTTGAAATAATAACAAAAAATTCAAGGTAAATGATAGGCTAAAGTACAATTTAGGGAGGAATTAAATCATGCATTACACACACACACACACACACACACACACACACACGTAGTTTCAACATAAAACTCTGGAAAGCACAGTACTCATGATAAATAACAGCTCAGCAATAGAATGAGTGGCTGACACGTAAAAGACCTTAGGGTCTATCCCAGCACCACAGAAAGAGAAAGAATTAAAGAGGAGCACCAGCAACTAAACCCAGGAGAACTTTTGCATGTTTGGGTTCAGCCTAGTTCCCATGGTGAGTTATAAGAGCAAATCTTCTAATACACACCACACACACACACACACACACACACACACACACACACACACACACAGACACATGATAACAATAAATTGAGTTTACTCGAAGTTTCAAAACCAGAGAGGGTTGTTTCAAAGCATGGTGAACATATGGAATGGTATTTTCAACCAAGACATATATATATATATATATACCTAAAATTCAGGATTCCCTTTCATTGTTAAACTTTCAGCTTCAGGATCAGATCCAAGGTCCAAGGAAGTAGAGAATACACCAGAATAAAGATTTGATGATTTATTATTTATAATTTACATCTGACATGAGTGGTCTGGAAATATTGTTTCATCAATGAAAGTAAGTTTTTTGTGTGTGTCTGTTTCTTATAAACATGTACCACATTGAAAATATTTGTGTTATGATACTGCAAGAAATTGGAAGAATGAAGAATTATGTGTGATATGCTTTCAAAAATAGGTGGGGAGATGCAATCTCCAAATATGTATTAGTTATAATTGTCTAAGGTAATATTTGCATTAATTTCTATCACCTTATACTGTTATCCTTTGTATCTTCTAAGAGTCTATGAATTCTATATATATGTTAATATACAATATTAACATAATATTAACATCTCAATATATATATATATATGTATGCATGCAGAAAGAAATTGACTCAGTCTTGTTCTTAGTTCTTAATAAACTTATTGTTTGGAATGTCAGCAGGGTACCATTTATCTCTTTTCAGCTCCTACTCATTCTATTGTTCTCCATTTTCCTCGTTCTGCTCTTCACCGTTTTCTCTCTACTTTGTGAGATCCTCCACATGTACCGAGACTGACATATAAGTTGCTCGGCAAGCATGGGGGTAATAAGGCTGAGCAAGACCAGGGGCCTAACAATGTCTGCTGTGTTGTTTCAATGGCCAGAAAAAAAATGGTGCAGGAACACTGGGAAACTTCTGGTTAAATTAAGCCAATCTCATTCATATTTTGCACAGAAAATTGTTATCGGAGAGATAAGTTTGTAAGTATGGAGCAGAGAGGAGAGGCTTCTCTGATGCTTTAAATGGAGTAGATGATAGGACTTGAAGGTAAACAAAGGAGGCGACCCAAGTGTTCTTAAGGTACAGGGCCGATTCCTCTATGGTTCTTGTTAGTTTTAACCACTATCTTGACACAGTCTGGAGTCATTTGAGAAAGGAGCCTCCACTTAAGGTTCCCAGGATAAGATTGTGTAGATAAAGGATGGCCTGAGCACTGTGGGTTACCCCCTTTCCTGGACGGGTGTTCCTTGTTTGTATGAGAAAGCACTGAATCAAGCCAACAAGTAGGTCCAGCCAGCAGTCTCCCTCCATTGTTTCTGCCTCAAGTCCCTGCTTGGGTTTTCGCTCTGACTTCCTTCAGCAAAGGACTGTAAGCAGCAACCAACAGGGAATTAGGATGGACATTGGAAACGAGGAAGTAGGGTGTTGCTGGGATGAATCTTGCAAGGTGGCTTCTGATGCCTTTGAACTATTTTGTTAGAAGAATCTGGAAACATTTGGAACTTAGGGTGCTCAGAACTTAAAGGGCCATTCTTGCAGAGTCTTCGAAGACAGTGATTTTGAGTCAAATGGGAACTAATCCTAATCAGCTTTAATTGTCAACTTGACATATCAGAGAGCTACCCACAAAGATAGTCTCAATTGAGAGATTACCTAGAACAGACTGTCTCGAGGGCCTCTCTGTAGAGGATTATCTTGATTGTTAGTTGACATAGGAGTGCCTAGCCCACTATGGGTAGCCCAATACCCTGAGAAATTGGGCCCAAGCAGTATAAAAAAAGCTAGATAAGAAGAAGCCAGCTAGCAAGTCAGCAAGCAATGTTCCCCCTGGGTTTCTGCTACAAGTTTATGCTTGAGTTCTTGCCCTGACATCCTTCAACACTATGCCATAACCTGGAAGTGAGGACCAGACAAATCCTTTCTTCCCCTAAATTGATTCTGGTTCTATCATAACCAGAGAAAGGAAACTATAATAAACATGATTTTCCTCTGGAGTATGGAATAGCACCTCCATCACATGACAGATAGGCCTTGAGATAGAAGACCTGAGACTAAGTTCCAGCCCTTTCCCTGACCCTCATCCCCTCTAACTGGATATTACAGTTTATTTCTTAACTTGATGAGGATAGGCAGCTTTCTAATATTGTCACTAATAGGATTTTAATAAAATTACTGTTTTTAAATGAAGGTATTGTCCAAGTTATTAGAAGCTTTCCTTTAAAAAGCCTACTAACCCTGGTAATAAGCAGGTTAAGCAGGTTGGATCCTTATAGTAATTTGTATGTTTCTCTATAGTAATATTAATATGTTCTAGATTTTTCTGTTACTGTGGATCTACTTGTCTTCTGTCTACTATAATCTCCATGACTATTTAGAAAATTTTTATATCACACAAATTTTTATATTTATTGCTTTATATATATATATATAATCTATCTATCTATCTATCTATATAGAGAGAGGGTTTCTCTGTAGTTTCAGTTCCTGTCCTGGAGCTTTCTCTGTAAACAAGCCTGGCTTCAAAGTGACAGAGATTCACCTGCCTCTGCCTCCCAAGTGTTTTATTATATCTTGGTATGATAGATTCAATTAATAAAAATACTATTTTATATAACTTTGTATCATGTTTATGCAGTCATATATTTAATTACAAATACTTTGTTTCAAGCTACATAATTGATAAGAAATTCATTTTTATGTGGATTTTGCCCAAGGCTAAATTGTGTTTTCTGTATTGATTACATATAGTTCTGTAAAACACCCAAAATGATCAATATCAGAGGTCAACACCTTATTTTGATTGAATACCTTAAATGTGTTATTAAATTCTTAAAATAATGGCTAGCATAAGGAATATAATTGCCTTTGTATATTTTTGGTAGTAGAAAATATAGATTCGTGGGGTATTGCTTTTTTGTCTTTTCTTTGCTAATTTCCTTCTTATCCTGCTTCCTTTTATCTTCTTTTCTTACAATCATCAGTCCTTTGATTCATGACTTTCAATACTTCCTTTTTCACACCAGCAGAGCAACAACGACATGCTTTGGAGACCCTTTGATTTTTCTACCTGAAATGAGCTGAACTTAGGAAAAGCTGTAAAGAAGCATTCCTTTGGTCTCTGTATTTTCTAATGCTAAAAGAATGGAACGTGAGTGTAGGAGTCGGCGATAGTAAGCTAAATAGAAACAGACCACCGAAAGGAAGTTCTTTACTTCCAACCATTATCACCTGCCAGTGTAGGACTCAGCCATCCCATCGATAAATTTAATGGAGGCCTGAGTCTCAGTAGTTTACCCTTAAAGCAATACCTGGTTGCAGGAAGAACCACAAACTGAGATTACCTGAGCACCACCCAATAACAGACTATCCGAAGGAAATGCCTAATGTTCCAACTGCTGTAGTTAGTATCACCTGCTAGCACACACTCACCAGGACACACCTAGACAAATGTCAGCCAATCAGGAGTCCTGAACCTTAGAATCCTCTCACCCCCATTTTTACTGCTATAAAACCCAACTCTAACTGAACTTGGGGCTCTCCGATTATTCCAATATGTTGGGCATGCGGAGATACTGAGTTTGAAAACTTGCATAAAATAAAGGCTCTTTGCTTTTACATATGGGACTTGGTCCCTTTGTTGGCTTTTGGGGGATCTGGGCATAACAGTGAGTACGTCAGGCCAAAGGCTGGAGAGAGAGGAGCTATTTCACATGAGCAAGTTCAGAAGACATGTGGTAAGGAAAAAGAAATACCAAAAGAAAGAAAGAAAGAAAAAGCAGCAGAGGGGGAAAAAAACCTTCAAAGCAAGAGAGAATGCAAATAACTCTTCAAAATGAGAAACAAAATTGGGGAAAAAAAAGAGATAATTTGGTGCAGAGCCAGCATATACATTTCTTTAAAACAACATATAAAACTGAAGCTTTTTTTTTTAAATAGCAGAGTAGGAGCTTATGCCTGTAATAAGTTTCCATTGCTAATTACAGGTATAGGAACTATAAGTGCAGAAGGATGCGTGAGAAAAGACTGTCATAGTAACCAGGAGGTTCCCCTGTCCGTTGTAGAAAAGATGAGGAAAGTTTCTCAAGTGGGATGGGAAAGAAACTGGTAATTTAGCCAAAATGGTGGAGACTCCCAAACTATTTGTAGGGACGACTCTCCTTTTCTCTTTGAAAAATTCTGTTGCATAGTGGACCAATTTAGGGGTCTATTGTACCAGGCGCCTAATAAATCACAACACAATTTACGATGTGAATTCAGCAACCCTGGGGCAGAATTTTAATTGTTCTTAATAATAAAAACTCGAAGTCAGCTGTGAGAGGGAGAAAGCTGAAGGGTTAGAGAAAAAGAGACACTAGAGCTTTTACCTCTACCGATGTTCAGATCAAAAGGGAGATCCTGTCCTCAGAATCTGTGACTGTATCCTCAGACTGCACTGAGCTCCTGTCTCCTCCTGCCTTATATTCATTCCACCTCCCTCTTGTTGGGATTAAAGGTGTGTGATCCCAAGTGCTGGAATCACACCTTTGTGTGAGTCGTTTCTCTTTTAGACAGGATCAATTTAGACAGGATCAACCCAGGATGGCCCTGAACTAACAGAGATCTGTCTGCCTCTGTCTCCCAAATCCTGGGATTAAAGGTGTGTTCCACCACTGCCTCGCCTTTAGAGGCTTAGCTTTGTACTGTGATCTTCAGGCAAGCTATATTTGTTAAAACACAAAGAAAATATCACCACAGACCTTTCATTTTATAGTAATACTAGTTCACTGGTCACAGATAGAAGGTGTGGTACTGGCCAGTTCTAAATATTTCTAAATGCTTACTCTTAACTTGCTTTTCTTCTGTCCCAAGTCATCACCAGTTCCTCAGACTCACACTGAGTTACACTGATAAAAAACATTTTGATTTCATTTTAGGCTCAATGAAAAAGGTTTAAGAGAAGAGTCTTCAAAAGCTCAGTAAAATGAGAAAATTTGCATTCTGAATCATGAACTAGAGTAGACAAAAATACATATTGGAAGGTTGCAAGGACCGAGAGTTTAGGAATCTATTGTAATAATAGTGTAAAACATATGAAGAGATTCTAAAAGATTTAAAAATGGATTTCAGATATGAGTTTCTTACCTATTGAAAGTGAACACTGAAGATGAAGGGAGAATCAATGGTGATGCAGTTTTTGTTTGAACTGTCTGTATGGATATCACATTTTAAGAAAGGCAGGGAAGGCTTGGCATGGATATAAAAATGGTGGAATCAATAGATTAGTTTTGATTATGTTTAATTTGGATTTGTTACAAGTGAGACAGATGCATTTAAGACAAATTTTGTATGCTCAAGAGATTACTTTGCATAGTGGTATTAAAACAAGATGTTTAGGAGCTGGAAAGACGGTTCAGTGGTGAACTGAAGATCACTGTTCTTCCAAAGGTACCAGGCTTGATTCTTAGCAGATTCCCAGTGGCTCACAACCATCTGTAAATCCAATCCAGGGAACCTGACACTCTCCTCTGGCCCCGAGAGTACTAGGCACGGATGCCATGTACACACATACATGCATACTATACATATATAATTAAACGAAATGAAGGAAGGATACTTATTTCCCTAACCCCATGCTCTGGTGTAATCTTAACCGTGACTTTGGTGAACCAATGGCAGGTTCTGATGTTCAGAGGCTTAACCAGTAGCTAGGTCTCTTGCCAGGTGACAACTGCTTATGTGTAGAAAAATAGGGTAAAAAAGGGGATTCAAATATGTGGATCCTATCTCAAACGTGTCATACCCTTTTATGAATCAACATCTATAGAAATTTCAGATTAGGGAAAAATGGGCTGTATGTGGGGTGACACAAAAAGCCTAGGTTTATAGTTAGGCTGAGGTGGTAAATATGGGGAAGTTTCTTTGGAAATATCTTAGCTTATGGGAAATGAGAGAAAAAAAATTAGCAACTTCTTTAGCATTCCAGAGAATATCTGCTGGATTCCTACTAATTGCCTTCAAAGTTCTGGGAAATTTTGATTCCAGTAATTGATCTGGTGATGTTAGGAAAGCACAAACAGCAGCTGAATGCTCTGTTTGGCTGGTTAGAACATGCAAACTATCTAAAGAATTTCTCATTGACAGGACTCTTCTAAAGGCCTAGGCACCAGCATTGACTTAGCAACGAACTTTTGCTTAGTTTTACATTCTCCGGTCTCATGTAAATTACATTATGCTACACTGTAGGATGCTAGCTCATTTTTGGATCAGATCTCCCTTCTGATAGAACTTTTAAGACTGTATCTGTTTGCGTTCTGCTTCATGCCAAGTTTGTCTTATAAACCTATCTCTAGAATTATCCCATTTACCTGGAAAACAGGTCCAACACCATTTCTTTAAGCTTGAGTTTCAGTAGAAATGAGCACACAGAATAGACAGTACATGTAATGCTGAATTTCAAACTCTACCCATTGATATTTTACCCTTTAATGCAACAGCCCTCAACCTGTGGAGAGTTGACTAAGACCACCGGAAAACACCACCGGACAACACAGTACGATTCATAAAAAAAGCAAAATTACAGTTATGAAAGTAGCAACAAAAATAATTTTACGATTGAGGGTCACCACAACCCAAGGAATTGCACTAAAGGGTTGCAGTGGTAGAAAGGTTGAGAATCTCTGCTTTAATGTGCATCCCTTCAAAGGAAGTAGCTGTCCCTATTTTCTCCAGTTTCTATGTTCTGTGATGTTCGCACAGAAGGAAAAAAAATGATTTTTTTATATTGTGAGAGGATCCTTGAAAAATATAATTTGCTTTTAGATCACCGGTTTCTCAGAATAATGAAAGCATATCCTTAAGGAATACATCAAGTCATGGTTGAAAAATTTAAATATGACAATTTCTTCACTTTGAAGACTGAAGGTTGACAGAGGCCAACGGCTTCAACTTCGAAAAGGATGACAACAGGCAATATTAATTATTGGTAAACACATAGACATATCCTTTATTCCCCATTGAGTCATATCTGTACAACCAGGGCTTTCACAGCGAAGCTGTTGTGCACAATAAGATGGAATCTGCTCTGAGTTATCTCAGGGAATACAGTTATAATAATGAGATTATTATAATAATGAGTTATTGCCGTGGCAATAACTAGTAGGTTTATTAGATACCGGGTTCTAAAACTCATGGTTTATTTATTTATGTTAGTACTTTTTCTTAGTCATTTGTGGGGGAACAATCTTTCCAAAAATACATCTTGGGGTTTCTCTGTATGCCTTTCCAAAAAAGTTTCTGCTAAATATAAATATTTCTGTGGGCACCGTTAGATTCTGCTGAGCTGGTATCTATAACTACTCAGGGTCTGCATGGCTATTATCGTTAATGTGCTGGCTGAACCACGTAGTAATAACTCAGTCAGCTCCATTCTTTCTAAACCAATCCTCAAACCTACTCCATCAATTTTTGTGCAACTAGCGTTGGTTTCTGTTTCTTGATAAAACTGCATGCTTTTCCTGTATCTAGGTCCCAAGCAGTCAGGGCTGTTTGTTAAATCTGCACTGAGATTTGAAGTATTGGTTATCAATACTCCGCAGTTGTTATTGCTAAGGAATGAGAATTTTTTATTGTCAGGCTAGTTTTTCCGGCTCTAAACCAGCAGATTTTGAAGGAACTGCAGAGGACTCCAGTGCTCCTGGGAACGTTTGTCTTGCCAATCAACATAACAAGAACACTATAGAATGGTAGAAGGCTACCTAACGTTTATACAGGAGCAGTGAGTTCTTTTTCTTAAGACAGAACCAGTAGAGCTTTGAGATTTTACAAGTAACCTAGTCTGGAAGGATCACGGAGAACAGAGGACACTCTTAGGCTTGGAATTTTAGCCTGATACACACTTTTATTTTGTTTTAAAATATTAATAGTTAGTCAAGTATACTAAGAGAGATGGATAGGTGAATTACTGGGTCTTTTCTGCGTTTTGACGATTAAAGTGATACAAGGAGAAAAGACAGATAAACGGACTTTCAGCAGGGGAAATAGGCGTGTAAACAGAAGATTGCAATTTGTATGCTAATGACTGGGAAGTCATATGTAAGAGACAGAGTGCCTGTTTTACTCTCTGTTCTTACAGATAGATGACTCATTTCACCTGGGGGAAATAGAATCAAGGAAGAGCCGTAACAGGAACACATGTTAGATTTGGAGCATGAAGAATTTCTGCAAGTGGAATCGATAACAATGATTCTGGAGACAAAGGGGGTTTAGTTTTCAAGGTGCAGGGGTTGGAAGGAAGCCTATTGTAGTGGGGTGCTGCGGGTTGCATTCTGCCACCCAGCTCCCGCCACTGGCTAACTTTACCCGAAATAACAACACACAAACTGTATTCATTTAAACACTGCTTGGGTCATTCTCTTCTAGGCTAATTCTCACATATTAATTTAGCCCATTTCTAATCATCTGTGTGTAGCACCCCAAGGTGCACTTACCGGGAAGGTTCTAGCCTACGTCCATCCTGGGTCGGAGCTTCATGGCGTGTCTGCCCAGGAGAGGAGAGGATGGAGTCTCTCTGAGCTCACTTCCTCTTCCTCCCCGCATTCTGTTCTGTTTACTCCTCCCACCTATGTTTTAACCTATGAGGGCCAAGCAGTTTCTTTATTGCTTAACCAATGAAATCAACAGGTTGATATGACACTCCCACATCAGCCTATGCTTTCTTCCTCTTCCTTTTCCTCACCACTCCTGTGTCAGTGTGACTTTGATCATTAAGACAATACACACAGCTTACAGTGCACTGTCAGGTTCACAGGAGAAGAAGTTTGAGGACTAGCATTTGGTGCCGAGAGCAAAGAAATAATAAAGTCATATGAAGAGGCATAATTTTATGCCTGAATAATAAATTATTATTTTTTGTTCTAGAAAAAAAGTCATCAATATTTCCTAAGAAAGGAGAATATGTTTTCACAGGATCGAGTACCAACTTTTACAATTGTACAAATATAAAGAAAGACAAACTATTAGCCCAGAGGAAGCATTATGTCCTCAAAAGTATCTAAGTTGTTTATCTAACTATTATGAGGTAATTAGATAATCAAATAGATAATCAGTACCAATTCTCCAGGAAACTAATTAGCTCATCGTCTTTCACTGTATTAACAAGATGGTCCAGACTTTCTGGTCCATCAGAACAAGATAAGAAATGATGTCAAATATTCTATTCTTTTCAAATATAAAGTGAGTCCCTAAAAGATTTGATGTGTGGAGAGGAATGACTATATGAAAATAATTTTGTGATTCATCTTAATTACTGTACTAGTTATAGGATTTTCATTTATTGCTGTTTTAATGACTCTTTTTAAAAAGGCAGGCGTTGATTTGAAATGGAAGCTGTTTTGATGCTTCTAGAAACAAACAAACCTACCTATGGTTTTCTACCTTCAAGGTGATTTTTGAGGTTTGTGATTATTAAATGCTCCTTTATAGTTATGATACCAACAACGTCATTTAACAGCCTCAAATTCCTGATGAGATTAGTTATTCAACAAGCACTGTCCTTTTTCTGCCCATAAACTTCGCTCTTCTGCCAATAACTCGTTTCTTATTTCTGCCATTGTTGTTAAAACTGATTTTCTTTAACATTCTCCTATGACACCGACCAACAGGGGAATCAGTTCTATTAAAGACGATCTTTAGGATGAGATCAGCTGTGGAATGTTTTACAAATGTGGTTCAATAAACTCCATATAATTTCAAAAGGAAATGATGCATACAGGAGCACCTTGGGAATTAGCATAGAAACACTGTTTCACTTAGACCCAAGCAAGAAGGACCTCTGGGAGAACAGGACTTTCAAATAGCCCGACTGAGCGAGAAAAAAAAATCTCTTACTGGGGTTCTAAAGAACAAAATTTGCATATTAATAGAAGATTAAAGTGCCCATCAAGTATTCCGAAACAGTTACTTTCTCTTGTCGGTTTTGTTCCTCGCACAAACATCTTTCATAATAAAGAGGAACTTGTGCCTTTGCTATTTCAATGAGTCTCCAAGGTTTCCCGTTACAATAGGACAGATTTTTTTGAAATGTCTAAAACCCTTGAAGAAAGCTCTTTGGAATTTTATTTATCAGTACAATGAAAGGGTTACTTTTAGGAGAAAAAAAAATAGAACAATTCAGAAGGACATATCAGAAAATGCTCTGCAAGGAAGACACCCTGTGCCAAAAGAGAAGCGGGAGAGATCAGAAAGAAAATAAGTGCACACATTAATCAATAGGTACGCAAAAGCCAAAGCCCTTCTTTAGTAAGTAAAACGTACTTTAAAATAAGAATAGAAATACGGACAGGCGAAAGGACAAGGGGGGAGAAGGGTAGTTTAACGTGGGAGATGATTCTGCAGCATCCTCCAGGAGCCAGTGTGCCCCAAGGACAATTGTCACTCCTTAGTTTCCACAGCCGTTTCTGAGAACATGGTGGGATACAACGAAAGGTAGGTTTGTTCCTCATGGAATCCCACACAATTTAAACTCCACAGATGTCGTCAGATTAATAATACAAAACAAAATTAATGAAACATTTGTAGTGTGAGAAAATTACTATATCAGGTTTCAGGCAGGAACTAAAAGCCAGTATTTATTTAATAGTTGAGTATAATGTCTTGTCTTATAAGAAGGATGAACACTTCTCGAGTTTTTCTATTCCTGCACCCACTCCCCTATTTCCGTTTTTGTTTTGTTTTGTTGTTGCTATTTTTGTTCTCACAATTGCCCTCAATTTAGAAGGCCTGAGATTGTTGCCATTCTGCTTCTGGAGTTTGACAAGGAGTAGGCATAAATGGTCACATGGAACATGGATCCCCCTCCCCCCACTGATTTTAATATAAACGAATGCTATTTTTCAGATGAATTCTTTAAGCTGGACAATTTACTTTTTGAAGAATAGCATCTGTCGGTCTCTTCTGTTAAGAATGTGTGGGATAAAAATGAGTCCTAGGTAGCTTAGCATTTCACGCCGTCTCAAGGTCTTCGGCGTGAGGTAACCACTTCCATTATGATTAGGCTGCGGTTCTCTATGACTGCATTATGTGCTCCCGTAGCTTGAGACGATTCGTCTCACAGTTGACTTTTGTGTGTCTGTGAGGTCCCTCTTTCCTGCACGCAGTTAGCAGGCTCTCACCCCAGTGACAAAGAGGCGCAGAGAAATATGAGGACACACGGGTTGCTAGAGCTTTGGAAAGTTCCCTCGCATGACAGCGTGCCTTCTCGCTCAGGCTGCAGATGCTCCGCGCTTAGTCTTCCTAGACCTTCCTCAGCACCACACTGCCAAGGCTTGAGTCTGGAGACATCAGGTGATCTGCAGTCCCTCCCTCTGTGTTGATGTCAGCCTCCAGACCAGCTGGAAAGCTTTCTTCTTAAATCTCCTGTCCCCGGACTGTCTTGCCCTGGTACACATATCTGCATAAGTACTCTTGTTTCAGGACATGAAGAGCTCTCAACTGCCCTGTCATAAAACAAAAAAGAAAACATGAAGACGACAAGAAGCATATGTTTCCCTTATTCCTAGTTTCCTAAGGTCTTTCTCTTACCCTGGATCCTGCCGAGAGATTCTGTCGAACTGAGACTGAGAATTCGCCGTGTTCAGCCATCATAGCCAAGGAGAAGTAGACCTACCATGTGTTACCATGAGGAAAGGGACAAAATGATGCCCCCCCCCATGGCCTTAATTCTTCAAAGTTGCTTGGCAGAAATACTATTTTATTTTAACCACCTTATTTTAATAGAATTATCATTATTTCTTCAAGAATAAAATGAATGAACTACAATATAATATAAGATGACAAATAGGAATTTAAAAAATGGCTACATATCAGTTATAATTAGTTTGGAAGACACTGCAAATGATTTCTGAAACACCAAGTGGACGACACTGTTCTCATCTTACTGGGGTTTGAGCCTGTTGGCCACCGACAGCTGCTTGGGCATGCCTTTCTTTTCTTTGCAGACACGATTTTCTCCTAGTATTTCCTCCGTTTCTGATAGCTTGGTGTCTATCTTCCTGCATATACCGCCTGGCATGAAGTGGACAATGACCATCAAGGTTGATTTGTGTCCTGAGCTCTTCATGGCAAAGACGAACTGTAGCTGATAGGGCGCATGGCACAATGAAAATGAATTCACTTTCTGAGCCATATTTGCCACATGAGACTTGGGATATCTGCTAACAGGGGCGGCTTTCCAGGTTACTAAACTGTCTTACTTTTTCAGTGATTTATCTTGCAGCATTATCTTTAATTTGGTGATTTGATTTCTCTCTATATGCTGGCTTTTCAAGCAACAACACTCTTTTTTTTGTACCAGCTTTCCCACTCACTGGACACATCTATGAAGATGTTCCCACAAAACTCCAAAGAAACAGGAGTTTAAATATTATTGATGAAATCTGTTCCGTTTTTTCATAGTTGATATTCTCTTTCTTTTCTTTTTTTTTATTAAAAATTTCTGCCTCCTCCCCACCTCCCTTTTCCCTCCCACTCTCCCACTCCCCACCTCCCCCTCCTCTCCCCCTCCCTCTCCAGTCCTAAGAGCAGTCAGGGTTCCCTGCCCTGTGGGAAGTCGAATGGCCTCCCCACTCCATCCAGGTCGAGGAAGGTGAGCATCCAAACAGGCTAGGCCCCCACAAAGGCAGTGCATGCATTAGGATCAAAACCCAGTGCCATTGTCCTTGGCTTCTCAGCAGCCCTCATTGTCCGTCTTGTTCAGAGAGTCCGGTTTTATCCCATGCTTTTTCAGTCCCTGTCCAGCTGGCCTTGGTGATCTCCCATTAGATCAGCCCCACCGTCACAGTGGGTGGGTGCGCCCCTCGCGGTCCTGACTTCCTTGCTCATGTTCTCCCTCCTTCTGCTCCTCATTTGGCCCTTGGGAAACTCAATCCAGTGCTCCAATGTGGGTCTCTGTCTCTATCTCCATCCATCGCCAGATGAAGGTTCTATGTTCAGTTTTATGAATCTCTCAGTTTAAAAAAATGATAACTTTTAGCCAAATCTTCTTCATTGTTTTTTCTTTCCATGCCTTTGGTCAAAAAAAAAAAAAAAAAAAAAGGAATCCTATAAAATAACTGGCAATTTTCTCCTGTATGTATACTCTCTAGATTACCTCCCCGTATCTGTTTCCTTAGCTCTGTTTCTGTTTATTGCAGGGCTGTGATTCTTCCCAGTTTTATTATTGTAATATCACCAATGTATGTTCATTGTAGAATATCTGGAAAACATAAAAAATCAAAGAGAAGAAATGTAAAACTACTATTCCACCATGAACAGAAAAATCATGGTTTAGCACATTTCCTGTAGCATATGTCTCTTGTACATTAAAATATTAGCATCATGTTCTACATACCACTTAATAATTTTTTTTCCTTACGAGGTCATCAACAGTTTGCCATACAATGATGTTTCTCTACAATATGGTGTCTAACATCTGCTTGGGGCTTCATTATGAAGATGTTCTTCAATTTGGTCACTCCCTCATTGTCTACAGAAAATGTTTTTGAATCTTTGCATGCTTAAGTCAGATTGTACATGTAATTAGCTTTTGAGGATATATTCCCCAGAGTACTAGCATTTTCAGGATCCATTTTTTTGAAAATAGAAAGTTTTTTTTTATAATAAAATGAATAGAAATTTTAAGAATAGATTAAGAAAACGTAATTATATCATCATGTAACTTCTCAGCCTTCTTAGCAAAATTGATTCACTTATTTATTTTATTTTTTTAACCAACACTCTTAAATTGAAGCGTAAATTACTTTGGATGTTTTTCATACAATAATTAGCATTAATTTTTATTTCACTATTAGTTGCTTCAGTATCTATTTAAAGTTATGTTTCTAAGAAGAGAGAAAAAAAGCATGGAGTTGGGCTGTGGGAAGTGGGAATGATTTGGGAAGACAAGAGGGAGGGGAAACCATGATTAGAATATAACAAGAAATCTTTACAAAAACTCATATTTTGCCCTGCAAAAACATAAAATTGTACTAAAAATAATGTTTCTATTTAAAAAAAAACATTATGAATTATTTCCAGAAGCTTTCTCAGGGCTTCCTTTTTTGACTCATATTTAATAGTGCACATGAGTTTAGAACGTTATACATCTGAGTCACTCTGATTGCAGTTTGCCTTCACTGTATATTCATATTCATACGAAGTCTTTTGTGAACTGAGATAAATGAATCCTTATCTTTCACCTTTACACATTAATAATATTAACAAAAGAGTTGCAAGTATACAACAGAGCTGGAAAGAATTGGTGTGCTAGACTTCCAAGCCATCAAGTTGTTCATCAGTTTCGTGAATTCTGGTAGAAAAAGAAGCCCCCTGCATCAGAGGTCTACTCTAATGATAGCAGTGACTAACATCTCAGTTGGTGTGGGCAAGATTGTCCCTCATATTGAGCTGGCTGCATTTCAGGTTAGGAAGGGTATCCCAATCTTGTATTACAGGTCGTTTGAATGACCTCTGCTATGTGGGGAGGAGATGTACCTTTCAGGACTAAACAAATCTGCCATTTATAGGGGAAGAAACTCTCTCATTATATCGTGTTCATTGTACAAACATCTTGTAAAAGATAGCAATGAGGTTTAGGACAAATATGGCACTTTGTTATTTGAGAAAACATTCCTTTCCTCCTTATCCCACCCCTAGAATAGCCAGAGAAGAAATATTCGATCTTTCTCTAAAATAGATCATATACCCTCATGTGACAAGAATCCTCCCCAGACTAAAGAAAACATTCTTTTCTCTGAGAATGCATGGGCATAGAGAACCAATGGAGTCAAGAGGTCTTAGGAATTTCCTCGTTTGTGACCAATAACAGCTCATCAAACTGTCTGTAAGATACGTAGCTTTGCTCATATCTTTGGGTCTTAATATTTCACACCTCCCATGACATAAAAGCCATATACTTGACATATTGGAGAGCTTGTTTTTTTTTTTTTTTCCTGTTCATCCTTTGGTGTTGTAAGGATCTCATGAATCTAGCAAGAAGTGACAAAAGTATTTTCTCCTTTCTGTTAGGCTCTAAAAAAAGCCAATCAATACCTTGCTTGTTAGATGTTGAAATATATGTGCCTAGAGAAGTTTAACTTCCAAAACAGAAAATAGTTATCAATCAATTTATATATAGGAAAGGAAAAAAATCCATTCTTCTACTGACCTTTCCTTCAAATCCTCATTTTCAGGCAACAATTTTTTGCCCATTATTGTTCCATGACTTTCTCATATATACAAAAAAGCCTTCATATTTCCTATCAATATCTTTATCAAATATTAAATTTAATAATCTAAATTGTTTTGTATTACCTGTGGTGATGAGGCAAATGGGCCGCGTACCACCGCTCTGCTAGCTTTACCCGAAATAATTACACAGAAATTTTAAAACACTACCTGGCCCACTATCTCTAGCCTCTTCTTGGCTAACTCTCACATCTTAATTAACCCATTTCTAATAATCTGTATATTATCACATGACTGTGGCTTACCAGCAAGATTCTAGCCTATGTCTGTCTCAGGCAGGAGAGCCATGGCGTCTGCCTCACTGCCTTCTACCCAGCATCCTGTTCTGTCTACTTCGCCTATCTAATTTTCTGTCCTATCAAAAAGTCAATGAAATCAACACAAAACAGAAGACCCTCCTACATCAATTGGCAAATTTATTAACCACAGTAGGTTAACAAATTATCTGGCTATTATCTGCAAATAAAGAGTTTTACTTTTGCTTTCAAATATTCTTTTCATAATTGTTTTCTAGTTTTCAGTGTCTGTGACATGAACGTGCTTTTTCATCTTGTGGTAGGTTTCTCTTTGATCAGTTAACATTTAGTATGGATTTACTCATTATTTCTCTAAAGCTCAGAATTTTCAGAAGGGGTATCTCTGTTCAATGGGTCCTAAGTGACTGGTTGAAATAGCTGCCTCACAGAAAAAGCTTCTGCCCTGCAGTCTGACAGAGACTGAGGGGATTAAAAAACCTCCAGCTGTAGCTTGCATCTATTTTCTTTAGTATTAATGTTTCCATACAATGTAGATGGTTTAAATTGGCAGGACACAGCTATACTTGCCCTGAGTTACTAGATTCCTTGTTGATATATTTGATTCCTGGCCACATTTTAAATATTAAAATATTATGATTGTATGAGTGTGTATCTGTGTGTATGTGTGTGTGCATGCACGCATGCGCGTTCACGTGCCATGGCAGGCATAGGAAGGATGGAAGATGGCTTTAGGTGGTTCTTTCAGACTCTCTTTAAGACAGAACAGAATGCTGCTAAGTCATAAAAACAATGCTAAGAGGCCAAGTAAATGGTCCATCTGGATAAGTTTCTAGAACCTGTGTTGGGTGGAGAATGTTCTTTTCCATCTTAGACACAAGATCCCATACTCCAGGATTTCCCTGAATGACCTACTCAAGTATGCATGGCGCTAGAAGCCAGGAAGAAGATCAAGCTATAGAGGAGGGAGCCTTCTGCTCTCTCCAAACAGCTTATCTCTCTGTTTAAGATGTCTTCCACTATATATATATTTGCTTCTTTGCCAAAAATCAGGTGCTCATAGGTGTGTGTGGATTGATACCCGGGTCTTCAATTTTGTTCCATTAGCCCTCCTGTTAGTTTTTATGCCAATGCCAGGCTGTTTTCAGTAGTGTTAGTAGAGTTTGAAGTCTTCAGAAGTTCCTTTTGGCTATCCTTTTTTTTCCCATATGAAGCTGAGTATTGCTCTTTCAAAGTCTGTGAAGAATTTTGTTGGGTATTTCTTTGAATCTGTAGATTGCTTTTGGTAAGATTGCCATTTTTACTATGTTAATTCTACTTATCCAAGAACATGGAAGATCTTTCCATTTTCTGGTGTCTTCTTCAATTTCTTTCTTTCAAGACTGGTGCTGCCATAACTGAATATCAAGATGTAGAAGAATGAAAATAGATCTGTATTTATTGCCATGTACAAAACTCAAGTCCAAATGGATCAAAGACCGCAACATAAAATCAACCACGCTGCACCTCATAGAAGAGAAAGTGGGAAGTATACTTGAACACATTGGCACACATAACCCCAGTAGCACAAGCACTAAGAGAAACAATAAATGGGATCTCCTGAAACTGAGAAGTTTCTGTAAGGCAAAGGACGTCATCAACAAGGTAAAATGGCAGCCTACATAATGGGAAGAGATCTTCACCAACCCCACATCGAACAGAGGGCTGATCTCCAAATTATACAAAGAACTCTAGAAATTGGTCATCAAAAGAACAAATAATCCAATAAAAAATGGAGTATAGACCTAATCAGAGAACTCTCAACAGATAAATTTAAAATGGCTGAAAGACACTCAGCCATGAGAGAAATGCAAGGCAAAACAATTCTGAGATTCCACCTTATACCTATCAGAATGACCAAGATAAAAATTACTGATGACAGATTATGCTGAAGAAGATGTGGGATAAGGGGAGCGAACACTCCTCCATTGCTGATATGAGTGTAAACTGGTATAATCCATTTGGATATCAGTATGGTTGGTGATTTCTCATAAAATTAGGAAACAACCTCCCCATGTAACACAATTTACATCAAGACCTACCAATACTGCTGTTGGGTATATACCCAAAGAATACTCAATCATACCACATGGACATATGTGCAACTATGTTCATAGCAACATCATTTATAATATATAGAACCTGGAAACAATCTAAATACCCCTCACTGAAGAGTGGATAAAGAAAATATAGTACATTTACATAACAGAGTACTGCACAGAGGAAAAAAAATAATGATATCTTGAAATCTGCAGACACATGGATGGATCTAAAAAACATCATAATGAATGAGATAACTCAGAAACAGAAAGGTGTACTCAGTCATAAGTTCCTTTTAAACATAAAGCAAAGAAAACCAGCCTACAATTCGCAATCCCAGAGAACCTAGACAACAAAGAGGACCCTAAGGGAGACATACATGCATCTAATCTACATGGGAAAAAAAAAGACAAGATCTCCTGAGTAAATTGGGAGCATGGGGATCGTGGGAGAGGGTAGAAAGGGAAGGAGGAGGAAGGGAAGTGAATGGAGAAAAATATAGCTTAATTAAAAACAATAAAAAATTATTTCTAGAAATTATATTATTCCTGTGGAGAAAACAAAACTCCCAGTTAAACAATGTGGCATCTTCATTAACACACCTCATAAAAGTTGCATATTTATGCCAGAGAGAGAATAGAGAAAGAGACAGAGAGAGTCATTATTGTATTTATACATGAATGAATAAAATGGAAAACAACTTGAAATAATACTAAATATCATTACTGTATTTATGTTCTCTGTATTTACAGAGAACATAGTATTGAATAAAAATAAGAGAAATTATTTTAAACCAATAAATGTAAACGTTAGAATTTGAATGTACAAGAAAACAAAATACCTCTTACTAAAGCTGTTACACAGAAAAATCCTGTCTCAAAAAACAAAACAAAAGAAAAATAAATTTCAAAGATTTCTTCCTAGTTGCTGAAGCCACTGTTTTCATGGTCAAAATTATGTTAGGCTTTATGTCTTGTGTGCAACTCTGCCATCTCCATAGCAGCCAAAAGGTCTCCTGTGCACCACACCCTGGGCAGGCCCAGTATTGCGTTCACTTTATCTTCATTTCTTTCCTTTACATATATTTAATGTCAGCTGTTGGACTTTATGAGGCAAACCATGAAGCACAGATCACAAAATTGGATGTTAGAGGAAGATGACCAACAGTTTTCCTTTTGCTATTGTCTTTAGTTTTGTTAATATGTTTGAGACAAGTTAAATTCACAATCAAGCATTAATGTAAACTACATTTTTTACTGTGTCTATGACCTGTCTTATCCTATTTTTCACGACTTTAAAAAAAGGATCTGCTTGACTTATAAAATCTTAAAGTGCCAACAAAACAGGGATGGGGGGCTGACTGCACTAATCTCAGAGCCGTGATTTAGCACACTCTTGAGTCACTTCCCATGTAGGAATCCTTGACCTTTGGCTTCCCAAGAAAAGTTTAGACAGTTCAATGCTATGCTCCCCCTTTGACACTTATGCATATATTTTCTATGGCAAAATTTAATTTTCTTTCTTCCTTTTTGTCACACTTTCTAGGAACACATTAAGTCATTTCATTAAAGGAGATTAGCTCCATTATTTAAGGATCTAAAATTACATTTACATACATCCTTTTGTCTGAGCTTTAGCACTTTTATTTGACTATTTGAGCCATGCTTAATATTTTGCAACTGTATAGCTAGGGAACTGCAGAGATAGAAAGTTTTTGTCTTTGTGGCATATTTGATGTTTTCCTTAACAAAGTTTATTCTTAAAATTCTGAGTGTTAATGTAGGGCGTAAAAACTTACATTGATCATAAAGAAGAGGGAGGACTTTTGCTCATATGTATCCCTACAATCATGTTTCTTTTAAAATTATGCATTTATTTAATGTGTGTGTTTGTGTGTGTGCACATGAGCATATGTTTGTACAGGAACTTGTGGAGGTCAAAGGGATCCCATTGGAACGGACGGGAACTGGAGTTAGAGGTGGTTCTGAATCACCTGGCTGATGCTTGGAACTGTCCGAGGTGATCTACCAGAACCCTAAGTGCTGTGAATTGCTGAGCTGCCCCATCAGCCTCAGGTTTCCAATATAGTCCTTTTATCTGTTTCCTATGAATAGGTATAAATTTGTATCTGTTAAAACTTAGAGCTGATCCTACTGCACGCACTGGCTTTTTGGGAGCCTAGGCAGTTTGGATGCTCAACTTGCTAGACCTGGATGGAGGTGGGGGTTCCTTGGACTTCCCACAGGACAGGGAACCCTGAATGCTTTTCGGGCTGAGGGGGGGGGAATTTAATTGGGGGGGGGGGGAGGGAAATAGGAGGCAGTGGCGGCGAAGAGACAGAAATCTTTAATAAATAAATAAATTAAAAAAAAGAAAAAAAGTTTCTTTCTATAATTAGCTTCTTATATTCCAACTATTTTTTTTGTGATGTGATCCTTCTTGTTTTTTTCCTCTGCCCCCACCTATTTTCTTTCTTTCTTTCTTTCTTTCTTTCTTTCTTTCTTTCTTTCTTTCTTTCTTTCTTTCTTTTTTTTTTTGGACATCGGTTTTAAGGGAGGCATGACATTTCATTTAACCACTTCCATATTGAGTGTATTTTAGATTCTTTCCATATTTTTCTTATTTTAAGCAAAACTTTCATGGGCATTGTTTTTAGACACAGCTATAATTCTTTCCTTAGGGTAGGTTTCTTAAGATGGAATTGCCAGATCAAAGAGAATATGCTACGTGTGACTTCGTTATGTATTGCTCTTATCCCTACTGGATGGATGCAGTAACCTTCTCCCCCACTCCCACCAGCAGCCGCCTGCTGAATTGGAAAGCACACTGTAAGGTTCTTCCCAATGGCACTGCTGTACTTGGAGCTTTGATTTTGTAAATTCCCAAGGACATCATGCCTGGCATACAGAAATGCTCTCTCTTAGTCCTGGTGAATGCAGGATGATCCATTCTCACTTCATTTTTTAACCATGTGCATCTCATAACACTTATATTTGAGAAGCACACAGGGTTGGCTACTTTTACGACAACTTGACACAGGCTCCAGTCATCTGGGAGAAGAATACCTTCTCAGTTGAGAAAATGACTCCATAAGATTGAGCTGTAGGGAGCAAGTTCTTCCCTTAAATCATGGGATCCCAGCATGGGAAGCAAGCACTTTCAGCTTCAGAATTGTCTTGATGGCCTTCCTATCATGGGGGTAAGAAATCCTTTGGACATATAATAAAATAAAGTTGTTTTTTTTTAAAGTATTGATAGCTGACACATGATTCCAAGGTGTCTTTTCTCAGCTTTCTGCATCTAATATGCATTTCTATTCTTTTCTGAGTATGAATTCTTTATGTTAAGATATAGTCAGATTCTTTATGATTCTCAGTAGGGTTGTGTTAATTCTCTGAAAAACCAATGCCAGGCTTAATTTCCCTCAGAGAAGAACTTTTTAGTGCTTGTCTATTTAAACAAGATATCTGAAACCCAAAACCTCAGTTTCAGCGGTATTTTAGAAAGCAAGAAATTTGAGCTTTAAGTTAAAAATTTTGGCACCATAGTTTTTCTCATTTGGTTTTAGAGAAAATATTTGATTCAAGCTCCCGATTTTCATTGCTAGCTCTACTCTCTAAATGACACATAGCCTTGAGTTTCTATGCATTATATTGTTGTGGTATTTTCAACAAACTAAAAGTGTTCTCAATGCAACACAAGTTTCCATTAAGACCTATCCACACAAGCAAAGATAGATAAACCCTGCGCAAGGATATCTAGGCACCAAAGAACTTGCTTTAAATATTTAGGTATGTGAAGCAATACAACATGCATCTACTAATCAGAGGAAACTCACAAATCTGCTGATTCTGACTTTCTTTTTAAAGCATAAGCTCCCAAGTCTACCTCTGCCTGAATATAAAGATGCCTACATTCCTGGCTAATTTGTGATTAAACTTTTAAAACTTGAATTATGCACACAACGTGTTTAGTTTTTCACTGCAGTTTTCGTAAGATCCTGGCCCCATTTTTACGTAGAAGCAGCAGCTTCTCCAGGACATCTGCAGCCTGAATTGGGAATGCTGTTTTTCTATCTTGAGAAACTGTGAAGCCTAGATTGGGCCTTCTGAATATAGTGCGTCACGTGACTCAGATCCCTGGGTGTTAAGCGTCCTACCTTTGAAACTTGTTACGTTCTCAGCATTCACCTTCTCTCTCCTGATTTGAGCACCTTCCAGTTTATTCTGCACTATTGGTTTTTCTGTTCAGTTTAGTTCTGCCTAATGTTCTGATTTTTTTCTTCTTCTTCTTCGGGACCAGAACTAATGCTCTCATTCTTAGGACTCAAGGACCATTTTTGCTCATTCTTCATCAAAGATTGCACTATTCAAGTACTTTGCTTCTTTTAGATGAATGCCCTAATTTGTTCCTGTTATCCAGACAGAGGAATCTTAGTTCTATATTAAAAAGGTCTCATCACCCGCTGCAGACACCTTGGAATATAGAATACAAAGAAGGTAGCATTGAATGAATGAGTCTTTGACTTTAGGATGAAAGCCCGTAAGATAGAAGGTCAAAATGAGCCGCTTTTGAATAGACAATCACAGGGGATTTATTTCCAAAGGTAAGCTAAGTCGGCCCTTTAGTGTCCAGTGAGAGCTGGAAATGAAACTACAATGGACTAAACTCTCCTAAGTGAATAGGAGGAACTATTTGGAAAACAAAAGATGCTAATAAGTAGATACAGTCAATGATCTAGGTAAGCTTTTTTTCCTAGGTCATCAAATAAGCTTAGAAAGCCATAAGCCATATTGTAACTAGCAAAACCACTCGCAGAGTCGGCATAGTGATGAGATAATCAGCTGCCTAGTGTCAGAGCTTAATGTGAAAATTAGACCACATTGGATTGAAAATAGTGTCAAATGTGTTCTATCTGATAGCTTGGGATAGGGCATTTTATTCCATATGCATAGGAACTGATAGAATTTATTATTTTTTTCCCAGTAGTGATCAGTTTCTGAGAGCAATTACTGGGTGACATTGAAGGAAAGAGGGGCATGTTGAGTAGAATAATTGCTTTTTTTGTGTCCAGCTTAGCATATACTTAGAAAGCAGGCACTGTATTTCTAATATGAACAATAACTTATTTGGAATTTTTTAATGAATGGCAAAGTATGCAGTTATTAAAAGTACATCGTGGTGAGTGCTGGTG